>NC_043973.1:29260939-29575939 GCF_902148855.1 Sphaeramia orbicularis
AGGGAGGAAGATGAGGGAGGCTTCATCATAATGCTTAACCTAACCAGGCATTTACACAGAAGCTCTGTACCTAGACCATAATCCAATCTGACATCTCGCTCATTTATGACACACTATCTCTTTAGGGCTGCTTCTATAGAGGCTATAGTCACAGCTGGACTTGGAGTACCCCCTCTCTGAGCTCACACTAAGTTCTCTGACTCCAATGTGGGCTCTGGTCAAGAGGGTTTCCTATTGATGCTCTAGTGCACGAAACATTTTTAGGAGTTATCTTTATGTTGAGAGTGCTGAATATCATATATAATCCAATATATGAGCGGCGTCTGTATTGTCTTTTGGCCAAAGAGGTTCTCAAGGGATGGAATTAGACCGATTACATGTAGTGGTCTGATATAATGGCATCAGGTTGTTCCATTTCGTGCGGCAGGGTGGTGTCTGTGGTTAATCAGACTATTGTGAACGTCACAGGGTCAGTCTTGAGGAAAGCTGATGTAATTAGCACTGACTGAGAAATGTATTTTCATTGTTATTATAACATGAACATGTGATATAGAGGCAAACCAGAAGACAGTGACCAGTTAGAAAGAGGATTTAGGTTATACAGTTGTGATCAGTATGCTACCATTTGACTTATCAGATGCACTGACACCTTTTAGATCAGTGGTTCCCAACCTTTTTTGGCTTGTGACCCGATGTTAACATCAAAATGTTGGCAACCCCAGACATTCAAAACAGAGACTTTTTTTTTTTTTTTGCCAAAATTAATTTGTTATTGCTCATGTAATAGTTTGCTATACTATGTTACAAATAAATAATTTTTGATGACATTTAGTCTATATAATGTATATTATTGTGGACAGAGGCAGTAAATCCAGGTGTAGATTACTGCACAAAGTGAGAATTTGATTTTCCTTGGTCAGGATATGTACAGTCAGTCCAGCTTGGATTTACAAGGCTGACAATTAATACTGAACAAACAAGAACTCAAGCTATGAATTATGAAAGAGCTGCAGCATCTGACACTGACCACATTGAACATTTGACAGATAAACAGAACCACAGTGCTTCAGTTTCAGCTTCACAGTTTGTCATGTCTTTTATGGATTGGGATTGTCTCTGTCAACTCACCTTATATTTTTTATTAGTTTTTTTTTTTTTTTTTCTTCATCAATTACTAGAAATTTCAGGTGACCCCATTTGAATTGCAGGTGACGGCATGTGGGGTCCCGACCCCAAGGTTGAAAAACACTGTTTAAGACAGTCAGAGACGCTCATATGAATTGATGGTTGCAAATACGCAAGAATGTAAGGGTTTTATAACACAAGTCACTTGGTCAACCAGTTAATGTATCATCCTGCTCTCCTCACAAAGCTCACCTACCGGTCAGCTGTCAGTTAAACAAGCATCCAGCTGTCAAGATTATTTACATTGTGACATTAAAGCTAAAATCAGAATCTGAAAGTACACATCATCCCTTTGCAGCTTTTTCCTCTCAGTCCGAATCGAAAGACTAAATATAAATACAGACGATCTCTTATCAGTTAATGCTGTTATGGAGAAGTGAGGTCACTTCTCTAATCCTGTGTGTAGAGTTGGGATGCACTGATTCGACTTTTTCAGTTCTGATGCCGATATCGCTGCCAGGGCCTTGCATATCAGTCAGTACCCAATACCGACCTGATATCATTGTTGATTTAGAAAATAGGTTCTCAACCAGGGGGCACTGGCACCTGCAGTACATCATGTGTACAGAGTGAAATTTGAAAGAGAGACAGAGAGAGAGAGAGAGAGAGAGAGAGAGAGAGAGAGAGAGAGAGAGAGGGAGGTACATTGTGGTATGTAGAGAACCCCATCCTGTCTTACGAAGTATTCACACACACTCCTGGTCTTACGATTTAGTCACTCACCCCCCACTTTTAGAATTATAGAATTACGTTCAGCATGCACAACGTAGACCGTGTTGCAAAATTTTAAAGGGGAAGGATCGGTCTTACGGATCAGTTGCTTTTACCGATCCCCGATCCAGCTAAAATGTTGATATCAGGGCCGATATCCGATCCTAATATCGCATCGGTGCAACCTTAGTGTAGAGACGCGGAATACAGCGGTGGAATCGTATCCAGGTCACATTTGACAGAGTCTGCTCATAATTATATGTTTATCCTAACTACACCTAGTAGTTTAGCTTCCCTACCTATTGGAAAAACCTGTGATTAGGCAGAAAGTGCACGGTGGAGTTGATTTTCTAAAGCCTGAAAACACAGGGAGGGAGTAGATCCAGAAGGGGCGAGTCATCTCAGACCACTTCAGTCACAGTATGCTAGAAAATAGTTATCGATATTGGCCTAGTGACATTAAACAAACTATAAAGCACCTTGGCTTTAAGTGACACACACCTCAGATATTACAGTGGCCAAGAACAAGCCCAAAAAGCAGTTATCAGCAGTTAATATTGAATATTCTTTTGAGCAATGAGAAATAGTATAATAGAGTTTTGAGGTGTGTCCTCTGCAGTACGAGTATGTCGATCGAAAGATGTAACACTGATCGCCACTTTATTTAAATCCACAGCAACTTTCCACTTGGCTTTGTGACTGATAGCGGTCCAGCTGCTGTGATACAAAATGTGATTGTTGGATGTTGTTCACCTAAAAGAGGCTCATCCATGTAGTTTGTAATCAGCTATATGTGAAAAATACTAGTAATAATATGAGGCGTGAGTTCCCACTTTCATTTTGTGAAATTATCTGTCAGGGGAAAAAAGGTTAGTGTTATCTCAGATGGTTTTTTTTGTTTTTTTTTCTTGTATTGTGACAGCCAAACTGTGAAAAAGCCTATTTGATTAAATGTTGCCCCACTTTTATAGATAGATAGATAGATAGATAGATAGATAGATAGATAGATAGATAGATGTTACATAATTCAGCATCTTGGTGGAATTGTTTAAAAAAAAGACTGATTTTCATCCAAAAAGCAGAAAGGGACAACTGTGAACACACCTACATGCTCCTGTAGATCACAGTTTGTTGTTATTTGCACAAACAACTAATAAGCAGGTTCTCCGTAGGCTGCCGTGGATTGACATGATTCAGTCTTTCATTAAGTTTAGTGACATAAGGTCAGCAGTGTCCTCAGGTTCAGTCAGTTTTACCGTCATAGATCCCACAGCCAGAGCAGCCATGACTGAGTTCTATTCTATTGTTTTCTATTTTCTCTGTTCTCATCTATACTGTACTCTTCTATTTTATCAGATAGAGAAAAAATAAGATGAATGTCATAAATTTGCAAGAAAATGTACTTGTGTCGTTGTACCCCGCCTTCACCTGATCGTAGCTGGGATAGGCTTCAGCATCTTCATGACCCTCTAGAACATGGATGTCTGACTTATTTTCTTTCAGGGGCCAAATTCAGCCCAATTTGATCTCAAGTGGGCCGGGGCAGTAAAATATTAACATAATAACCTAGGGCTGTGCAATTAATCGAAATTCAATTACGATTTCGATTATTACACGCAACGATTACAAAAATTATGTAATCGAGACAAAACGATTATTAATTTTGAGTCGTTTTAATTCACGCGCACGCAAGCTACCATGAGCTGCTCTGCCCCGCCCCCCTCTAAGCTACTGCTGCCTGCTAGCCGGCAGGTCCACCCCAAGAGGACAGTTGGACCTAGCGGTCTGGAAAAACGGCAGGAGAATCACAGCAGAAGTGCTTGGTAAACAAAAAAGGCAAGTCAAATTCAATTGTATGGAATCACTTTGGGTTTGATGAAGAAGACGAAGAGCAAAAACACATCACTTGCTAAAAGTGTTTCGTAGTTGTGTCCGCACCGACCGGTAACACAACAAACCTTTGTAACCATCTAAAGTTTAACCACCGCCATCTTTATCATAATCTTTATCTTATGAAAAACTAAAACGCATAAAAATAACTTCGTCCGCAATGCAATCTTCAGTCTCCGAATCTCTTTACGCTGCAACTCCCGTATTAACCTAATCTAACCTGTATAACCCTAACGTGCGTATTCTACAGGGGGTCCCATAAGTCTCCATACATAGGAAAAATAAATGTTTCTTGACATAAACCATTTTTATTTATATAATATGCTCTATATGACTGCCATTTTGTCGGGAACACATTTCAATGCGTGTCCTCCACTGCTGAAGAACTATAAAGAAGAAATATAAAGAAATACATGTTAGAACCATATGTATTATGTCTCCTATGTATGGAGACTTATGGGACACCCTGTAGATGGCTGATGTATACAGAAGGCCTGAACTGAAACCTCACAGCATGCCACTGAATTTACTATGTTTCATACTACATTGAACATACTTGAATTTATAATTTGCACTTTACGTGAGTTTTTTTTTTTTTTTTATTGCTACAGTTCTATGGCAAGTCTATAGCAGTTTAATTCCAGTGCACTATTTGTTTACAAAAGGAAACATACTTGAATTTACAGTACACTTATCTGATTTCAAAGATTTTTTTGTTTCATACAAAAGTGAAAATACTTTGTTTTAGTGGTTAAAAGCTTTATTTATGTTTAAAGAGTATATTTTACATTGTTTTGCAAGAAAAAAATAAAAAACTTTAAGGTTAACAAATAATCGTTTTTAATAATCGTGATTTCAATTATTGCTAAAATAATCGTGATTTTTTTTTTTCCTATAATCGAGCAGCCCTATAATAACCTATAAATAAGGACAAATCCAAGTTTTTCTTCATGTTTGAGAGCATTAAAAAACCTTAAATTATGAAAATATTTCCATTTACAAACTATCCTTCCACAAAAAAGATGTGAATAACCTGAAAAAAACTGAAATTTCTTAAGAAACATTAGTGCAATTCTAACAATGTTATGTCTTTCAACTTATTTCTACAAGTGCATTACACACAATGTTCCACAAACGTTTGGTAACATGATGTTGAAATTTTGGAGGTTGGAATTTGGTACTAAAATAAGATCAATTTCTACAATATTAATGCACAAAACATTTAGTAACAGGCATTATATTGTTAAAATTGCACTTAAGGCTGTTCATATTTGTTAAAGCTTATTCACATTTTATTGTTTGAGGATAGTTTGTAGATGTAAATATTTTCACTGTGCAATGTTATTTTTTTCACATCAAACCAAGAATAAAATTGGTAGTTGACATTATTTATAGTTTACTCTGCTATTATTTTACATGAGATCACGATTGGTCTGTATTTGACCCCTGAACTAAAACAAGTTATTACTGTATTTTCAGAATAGTTTTTACACTTCACAAATTCATCATGTGGGCCAATTTTGGCCCACGGGCCGCATGTTTGACACCCCTGCTCTAGAAGACAAAAACGTAAAAGCATGAATGCAATGAATGAATCAATAATTGTACTATATCCCACAATGACAAATACGTACAGACTCTCACCATTAGATTTGTTAATCCACAATATTCTTTTACATTAATGGAACCACAAAACCTTACAGTAGTATATGACTTTGCCATGTTTAGTATGTTTAGGTCTGCTTTATATTAACCCATTAGCCCCCAGGGCTACTTTTTTGGCAGCTTCAAAATTAATTTTTCTCTCTATTTAACCTTTCTTAAGTGATTTATCACCATTTAGCATATGCTATCCTCTCCATTTTGCATGTTTTTCAGTGAAAATCAGGTATTTTCCTATAGTTATTTAATCATCATGCTGAGATTACATTTGATGGTTATAACAAAAACGGACAAAACCTGAGGAAAAAGTGACTTTTCCAGTAAAATATATCATTAACTGAACATAAACCAAGTGTCTCCATCCACTGTCATTGATCCAACTCCATGGATTTTACTGGTGAATCAATGTTGTAGAAGATGACGGTGTTTCCTCATTAACTACGGAGACTCTGAACGTCCAAATGGGTCATACACTGCAAAAATCCAAATCTTACCACGTGTATTTTTCTCATTTCTAGTCAAAATATCTCATCACGCTTAAAATAAGACATAATCACACAAAGCATGACTTGTAAGTGAGATATAAGAATTTATTTTTGGACAATAGATCTTGAAAATCTTATTTCAAGAAATCTCACCAAGATAATTTTCACTTGTTCCACTGGCAGATTTTTTTTTGCTTGAATTGAGCAAAAAACTCTTGAATGATGCAAAAAAAATCTGGCAGTGGAACAAGTGAAAATTATGTTGTTAAGATTTCTTGAAATAAGATTTTCAAGATCTATTGTCTAAAAACAAGTTCTTATATCTCACTGAAAAGTTAATCTTTAGGTCATTATGTCTTATTTTAAGTGTGGTGAGATATTTTGACCAGAAATGAGAAAAATACACTTGGTAAGATTTGGATTTTTGCAGTGTATCTGATAACCATGAAAAGACGACAAACTGTATTTTACCTGAATTATTTATATGTATTGATATGATTCCTGTAAAGTTATTAAACATTTTAGATCAGTAGATGTTTTTGGTCACTGGTGTATATGTGGGTCTTTATGGGTTAAAGGAACATCAGTCAAATTGTATTCATGCTCTAAAATGACTCACCAGTCTAGTGTTCAGTGCGTCATATACATTCATGAATACGTTTTCCAGACTTTAATGCATTAATGTGACTTCCGTGCACTCGTACTGACAATCATCCGACATTTCTCCTCGTCATAATTAAAAAAGCACAGGTGTTACTTCAACCACAACCGTGACTGTGTTGCGTTCAAGTGTCTGCACGACACCAGTCACCTGATAAAGAAGCAGCTAATTCAGCCATCATTCATTTCATTAATTCCCCCTGTGGTTTTCCTACTGTGACATGTCAGAATGTGTTGCGTGTTGTCACTTTCCTTGCCTTAAGAAACTGCTCTGAAAAGTGTGTGTTGTGTGCAAACAATACGTGATTGACAGCGCGACACAGTCAGTCAAGTGACTCTATTGATAGCAACTACTGGTGTGTGTTCTGTTGTGTTGGAGAAGTCATGTTTTTTAAGAAGGAGGCTCATTGTTTAACAGATTTCAGGAAGGAGAGGACAGAAAATAAAAAAGCTCCAACATAACACTGTAGAAAAGCCAAACATGAATTTACACTTTGGTTTTTTATGTTTAACTGTGAACATGTTACTACACTGTAAAAAAAAAATAAAATCTGTAATTTAACAGAATTTTCACTGTTTATTTTACAGATTTTTCCTGTATTTTTAAGGTACAGGAAAATATCAATGAAATGACAAAAATAGACATGTCAAATATAAAATAACATGAAAAAACTGTAACTGTGAATAACCAAAAAATTTCCATTTTTTAAAAGAAATTTTTCTTTTTATAGAGAAAAATACAGTTAAAATGCATTTGCAAATGTTTTGTAATTTCACAAATATTTCTTTTCTATTTATGAGATTAAACTGTTAATTTAAAGTTAAGTACTGTAAAAAAAAAAAAAAAAAAAAACGAGATAAAATTACTGACAATTAACCGTAAAAGAAGTATTTGTTCTGTAAGTTTAACAAGACTTGTTTGTTAATTGACAAATATCTTGTATAATTACAGGAGGTTTCACAGCAAATATGTTGATTAAATGTATTTTTGTGAATGTATAACATGTATAAGCACTGATAAACTGTCCAAATACTGTTTTTAATCAGCGGATTGTACAACTTAGTCTCACTGAAAATTATATATATATATATATATATATATATATATATATATATATATATATATATATATAGGTAATTTGATTGTTTTAATACATGTAAATATATTTTATTAAACATTAAAAACTAAAAAGAAATGCAAAATCCCATGTAAAGTTATGGCAAAAAACTGTATTTTAATTATGGAAAATTACAGCATTTTTATGAGATGGTTATTTTCCGTTTTTAACAGTATTATTTTGGCACCCCAGCTGCCGGAATATTACCATTATTTATTTATTTTTTTTTTACAGGTTTTTTTTTTTTTTTTTTTTTACAGTGTAGTGTTGATGGACGTAGTTTTTAAGTCTTGGACGGAGCCAGACTTGCTGTTTCATGCCAGCTTCTGGTTTTCATGCTAAGCTAACCGCCTCCTGGCTGCAACTCTGTATTTTTACAGGCCAACGTGAAAGGGTTATTTCACTTCTTATCGTACTACACTTACAACACATGGGTTTCTTTTTGAAAAAACATGAGCTGGTGAAAATCCTCAAATTTAACATTATGAGTATTGCAGATAAATGAAGTGCCCTCATGTGCCATCATTTATCTTTCCTTAAATACATACATTAATGTTCCTATGTATCTTAATAGTGCAGCGTATTGAGTTTCTGTGCTTTATTTTTCTAATCAGAGCCACTACAGAGAAGGATACATGGTGTTTCCTTTAAACTGAAACAGTGGATTTCCAAGTATTCACCAAAGGGAGTAAAAAAAAAAGAACATTATGGACACAGGTTGATAAAAACGACAGCTAGTGAAAGCATAATTGGACGGCGCTGGCCTTCAGCCTAATATCCCACTGATGTTTTAAGCCAGAAAAGACACTCATTTAAATAAACAGTCTTTAAAACCCCTCACCAAATCCTCATTTCGCTCCTTTTACCCACAGTCCCTCTCCCAGTGAAGCCTTCCTTCCGTTGAAGCACTTCATTTATTTCTTTGCTCCGTTGCCAAATGAGCAGCTGGATCAGAAAGAGGGGGAGAGAGACAGAAAAAAAAAAAAAAAAAAAAAAAAGAGGACAGAGAGGGAGATACTGTAGAGAGAGAAAGTTGATTATTTATCCGCTGTAGTCTTTACATCCCTACATCATGGTTTGGTAAATTAGACTTTGTTATTTTTATATCCGCACTGCTGGAAAATGACACAAGGAAACATGGAAATTCCTTCCAGTTGGTGTTTCCGTGACGACGTGACAATACCCTCCCGTTGTGTCTGGTAAAACAGATTTGCACAAACATAAGAAGGGCTGGACCTGTAAGCTAAAGCGAGGCACTTGTCTGTGGATGACAGCGGAGAGGCAACGTGATATCTGACTTTAAAACAGTCTGTCCTCCTTCAGATCACACAGAGCTGAGAGGCAATTTAATATCTGCATGGGCAGCGCTGAAGTAGAAGGGGTTTGAGGACGGTGAACAGAGGAGTTCTATTCTGATTCGGTCTACTTTTCCTCTCCTCTGCCTCCCTGTGTTCAGCTCATTTCATCATTGTCTTTGTAGCTCAAAGGCCTAAACGGATCAACAGGCCGAGCAGCTAAAACACCGGTAATACTTGATAATCAGCTCATATCTGGATGGATATGACTGTTTTATGTGGTCTTATTCTAGTTCCAGACTTCCAGGCTCAGGGGCATTGAACAATTATATAACGCAACCAGAAAGTTTACTTTGGAATCATGCAAAACTCCATTAGCGTGCTGTTTCAGAGGAAATGCAACACTGATACTGTAACTGTAGTAAATAAATGATCATACAGTAGGTGGTAAACAGGAAATACTGAACCTCACTCTGACAAGAATAGATGATGCTATTGTATAATCCAAACATAATTTACTGTTGAAAGTCTGCTTTTTTTTTTTTGCTGTTTTTCAATTGGTAAATATAACCAGAATGCACATCCTGACTCATGTAGGTATTTAGGTTTGAAAAGGAGTAAAGACATGAGTCTGTTTACATGACTATAAAAGTCTGATAACTGGGAGTAGGGATGTAACGATATGAAAATTTCATATCATGGTTATTGTGACCAGAATTATCACGGTTACCATTATTATCGTGGTATTGTTGAAATTGTGCTCAAAATGTTCATAAAGTACTTATACGCACACTAAAATAATTTAACCAAGTTGTATTTAAAAAAAAAAAAGCCAAAAAAAAAAAAAAAGAATAACAGGCATAATGTACTTTATGTTGGCAGAAACATTCAAATATTACCATGTAAACATCAAACATACAAATGTACATTAAATATGGCACCTTATGGCCATTGTTTGACCATTTTCCATAAAGTTTGTCTTGTTTTAGTTTCTTTTTCATAGATAGATAAATAGTATCTCTCTCTCTCTCTCTCTCTCTCTCTCTCTCTCTCTCTCTCTTTCAAAATGCAGTAATCAAACACGGTTATCACGATAATTAGATTTTAAACAGTAATACTAACTGTCGGGAATTTTACCATGGTTTATCGTTATACCGGTAATCGTTACATCCCTAACTGGGAATAATCAGATAATTGTAATAATCACATCTAACGCATTTACATACACTTAAAGGAGTGATATTTTGCTATTTAAAATGGATTTATGCATTTTAAAACATTTCCCTGTGGTCTACAATAACTGTAAATGCTATGCTTGGGTCTGAATTCTTCATTAATTCAACTCCACAGGTCCTTCTTCAACCCTATTTCTGAGTAATGACACCAGAAAGGTCATTTTGAGCACTGGCTCTTTAAATGCAAATGAGCTACTTCACACCCCACCCCCTCCAGGTTGTTGGCTGAACATTTTAGGTAATCAGCTCGAAGTTTGGACATATTTTCAGTATGGACTACAACTGCTGCTGCTGACAAACAGTTATGGCGTACTCGGAGAAATGTTCGTTGGAAGTTTGGACCTTATATGTACAAATGTTGTGATGTAACTAGTTATAAAACGTAACAAATTAAGAGGGAATTGAAACAGGTTGTAGAAATCCTCTCGATTTTTTTCAAAATGAATATAAAGATAGCTTTGCAGCACCTGGAGGTTTCAAATTCAAACTTTATGAACTATTAGGGTCCAAATACACAAATAAATGAACCAAAGACTAATAAAAGTGGGTTTAGCAAAATATGACCCCTTTAAGAAATGCGATAATTGTAAAAACCCATTATTGGATTTCTTTCAGAGTACATACACACATAGTGATGGTAGACTTAAACTTCCTGTTATTGTCTTCTGCTCACGTTTGAATACGTAACTTATGTTTTCTGTGATTTTAATTGTGTTTACACATGCACAGACGTAAAAAAATGAACTAAATCAGATTAACTTGTATACATACAGGAGGACATCAGAGTATTGGGGAGAAATCCAGGTATGTTAATCTGATTTCTCATACTCAGATTACTGCTGTTATCTGATAAAACAGATCAGATTATACTGTTTACATGATCCCTTGAATAATCTGACAACTCCTTAAATCGGATAATGATCGGAGTATTAGCGCACATGTAAACAGGTTCACTATGAATATAACATTTTGTATTAGTATTCCTTTATTACGACTCCTGAATGTAAAAAATAAATAAAAGAAAATAAGTGTTACCGTCTTTAATCAGGGGTGTTCAGACTTTATTCATTTACCATTGAACCGAGACTTTTTTATCTTTTTTCTGAACTGCTGGACTCACTTGAAGGCAGTGACTTTACCTCTTAAAACTGCTGCCTTGATCAGTTAGTTTGTTGAATGTGAAATAAGTAATAAAACACTACAGCGACACAGGCTGCAGAACTGCACTCTCTGCTCTTGAACTCAAGTTGAAGAGGCTTCAGTGCTTCAGTTTGATGCAGGAAAAAACTGTATGACAATGAGAAAAAGCATGTAGTGTGCATGTAAATGGATATCGACTTTTTGGTAAAATCAGTATAAAAACCTTCTGAACTCTTTTCTGTTAGTATTAGATTAAACAACCTGAAATACTGACCTCCAGGGAAAATTTGAGCACAAAGGATTAAAACTCCTCATGTAAAGATTTTCTTGATGCTCAGACTGATGCTCAGTTCCACATTTACTGATTAATTACTGGAAGTCTGATGTTCAGTGAGGTTTATTTAAGTATTTATTACCCCACTGTTGAGTTCAACAGCATATACTAAGCAGACGTTGTACAGAAAGACTAATAGATTTGTGATATTAGGCTGTAGAAATATAAAAAATGGACTTGACGTTTTTCAATAAAGTCAAAAAGCATCAGTCACACATATCATACACATACACACAGGGTCCCTGGGGGGTCTTAAAATTCTTGAATTTACAAATCTGTATTTAATACCTTAAAAGAAGTCTTTAAAAGGTATTAAATTTGATATGGTAGTTCTTAAGTTATGTTACCATAAACTTGTTGGCTGTGTTGTGTTTAAATGTCCAAACCGCAACAGAAGTAACATTAGTCTATTCAGTTCCACCCATTCCAACCCCACAGTTTATATTGAAATTAGGAACTAAATATTGCTAACTTTGCAGCCCCTAATGAGAAATGACTTGGAACGGTGGGAATCAAGGCATTGGAGTAAATAAATACATTTTTCTAAACTCTAGGAGTCTCAAATTTTTGTCAGTATGGTTGTGAAATAGGCTATGAAATGGGCATTAACCCTGTAAAGCCTAAACCATTAAATCATTGACAGAAAATTCCAGTTCTTTGAAAACTGGAGCCTTTATTGGTCCAGCTGAACAACCAAAAAAAATGTTTTCAAATATCAGTTTCCATGTATGAGTTTCAATTTTGTATCATATTTGATACATCAGGTCTCAAAGCTCAAACATTATTTTTGAACAAACAAAAACATAATATAACACAAACATGTCTAACAAATTGGTAATTTCTTTTCAAAACTGGCAATGTTCTGCCTCCTTTCTCATTAATGACAATCTTGTAGTGTCACTGGAAAGGCCTCTGATGAACAAATTCCTCCCCCCTGGTGGATTATCCGTGTATTGCATGTATCTAATTGTATACATCAGATTTTTCAAGAAAAAAAATCACACTGATCATGTAGAGGGCTTCACTCATGTATCAAATATGACATGTTTGGCGTTAAAGGTTTAATTCTGTCATAGTTGTCTTAAATATAACTTGAAGAAACCTGTAGGAACCCTGATATCTATTGCCAAATATTTGAGGGGAGGGTCAGGGTTAATATCGGCCAATAAATCACATATCAGCTCCATCTTTCAAAATCCTCCTACATGTGTATCTGGAACATATTTTTAATTTTGCGTACACATATTCATGGTTTGTAGAAACATAAAATATCTTATTATTGTCACTGTTTTGTCTCTGAAGCTGGATTTGGTTTGTTTTACATCAGAATACGTGATCAAATTATCAGCACTGAAATACAATCGCTATCATTTCTGAACGTCCAGATTTTCTTCTGTGATGGTTTCCGCATCTTTTCTCTCCAACTGTACTCTGCATTAGTGGATTTTTACCCCTCAGCCTTTGGACACTGGGGTATTATTGTACCTTGTGGCGTCCATCTGTGTGTGTCTGTCCATCAGTGTCAACACTAGTACTGTTTATCAAATCATCTGGTCTCTTTTATGTTTTGTATTTAGCTGCAATGAGAGAAGCTCTTGGACGAGTTCTCTGGCTGTCGAGCTTGGCCTTCATTTTCTAGGTCAAAGAAACCTAGGGGTTGACAGGACAAATTTGGACGTCAGTGTTGACCTACATTTTTTAGGAGAAGCTAGCACAGATAAGGTTAAAGGGATTGTGATACTGGTAGGGGAGCAGGGACCAAGAGGGGTACAGGTGGAAGAGGGGTCACTACATTCAACACTGGACTTGTTTTAATTGTCATAGTTTGGAGCAAGGAAATAAATTAGATCGGATTAATTTGTCAGTGTAATTCTTGCCCCTCTATGGAAACATTTGATACTCAAAACTCATTAATTCAACTTGATTTATAGACCCCATTTCATGCACAAGGTGGACTCAATGTGCTTCACAACAGGTATGTCACATAAAAATAGAAAAACATTAAAAAAGGAAAAAAGAAAAAAAAAATTAGTTGGATATGAAGACAAGCAACAGTCAAATAAACAGTAGAAGAAGGGAATGGATTAATGTCCTGGGCATCCCCCACCCTTAGACCCACTTTCTCAGCAAGGAAAAACTTCCAATTATGTCGAAAAACACTGGAAAACTCTTGAACTGAACGTCTAAGTCATCAAACTGACTGTAAAAAATCTAGGTGAAAGCATTTTTTTTCTTATAACTTATTTCTTATAAGGTTTTTTGTTTAATTCCTGTTTAGAAGCTTAACCCATAAAGACCCAAACATCCATTTAATATGTTCAATACCTGTTGATCCACTAATCCTATCAATACATGTAAATAATTAGTGTAAAATACAGTTTGTCATCTTTTCATGGTCATCGGATATGACCCATTTGGACGTTCAGAGGCTCTGTAGTTACCATGGAAACACCGTCATCTTCTACAACATTGATTCACCAGTAAAACCCATGGAGTTGGATCAATGACAGTGGATGGAGACGCATGTTTTAACATTCAGTTATTGAGATCTTTGCTGAAAATGTCACTTTTTCTTCAAATTTCTCTGTTTTGATATAATAAACTTTTAATTTACTGAGTTTTCATGAACATCTAAATTCAGTATAGGAAATTAAACATAGGAAAATACATAATTTACTGTGAAAAATATAAAATACAGAGAATAATATTATAATAAGTGGTGATAATAAAAGAATTATGTTCTAAGTAATTATAAAATGGCCTTGACTGTCACCAGACATTAAGGAATCATGTTCATTTCAAGTACTGATATCACTGACAGTAGTAGTCCAGCCAGAATATTTGCATTTGAAAAGCTCAGTGTCAGCCCCGAAATGATGTTTATGTTGATATTGTGTGTTTTGGTCTGAGGCTCCGCCCATCACCTTTCTTCCAATCACAGAGTCAGTAGCCTTTCAGCATCCAGGTTGCCAGTTCCCACTGAGCTGCCGCTGGAACATTTTTGATCACAAATGTCTGACGTTAATAAACCTAAAAGGCCTGTTATTATTCCCAATTATGTCATGGCAAAGTGAGAAACAAAACAAGGAGATGTATAGGAGATGCTTTTGAAACATGGAGACAGCTGAAAGCGGAAAAGAATTTGAAAACCGACGTCGGCTCTCCTTTAGTCTGACAACCAGTAAGAACCACTAAGAGCCGGGGCCGCGGTCTCTTCACCCAGTCTCAGACCGGCAGTGTCTTCTCCCGGGGCCAGGCTGTGGTCTGTTCTCCTGGCCCTGGTGAAGAGGTCCGTGCTGCTTGTACTTCGCGGGAGTAAAAGTGAAACTTAAGGCTCATTTACCTTTTCCATATCTCCTGAATCTTCACAGACTTTAATTTGAGTGTTCAGGATGTTTGTCCTGTTCTGTTATATATCATACTTATGTAGAATAAGTCTGGTGATGATTTTTTTGTATGAAATTTATGGTGTGGTGGCAAGGATTAGTGGAAACGCTAGTAGTAGACGCTCATGCTGGATCTAGCAACCCCTAGTCTGGGGGGAGGAGGAGAGGAATACCACGCTCTACAGTATTTTGAATGTGATTGCAGTACCAGTTTTGGCCACAATCCTACATACGGCACCTTTAAGAAAGGTTAAATAGAGAGAAAAATACATTTGGGAGCTGCTACAGAATTAGCCCTGGGTCTTTAGGGGTTAATATTATCCATCAGTCACCATTAGCATGAACTTCAGCTGATTGTTTATAAAGCATCTTGTTGGTGCTGATAATGCCCCACACTGATTAATTAGTCTTTTCTTACTCTGTTCCTTATAACAAATATTTTAGATTGTATCGCAGTATCCTGAACTCTGGGTATAAACCTGCTCAGTGTCGACAGCTCTGTCATGCAGGAGACTTTACGAACTTTGTTGGCCTTATTAAACCCATCTGGTGTCACAAAGGTTATTGTGAGACAGCTTGTATTCATTTAATGGGTCCACTTTGGGCCTCATTAATTTAATGTTTTCACACTTGTTCTTTTTTTTGCTGAAACAATAGTTTTTTTCAACTCATTTTAGCACAATAAAGCTTTTTAGCAGTTAGGACAGAATAAAAGCAGGAGTGTAGGAAAGACTGCAACTCGTGATTATGTGAATTAATATATCATTTTTATTCAGATGAATTAGTTAATTAACCTTCCAGTTTTCAGGTGAGCATATTATGCACACTTTGCACTTCATGTTCTAAAAGGTCATATTATTTTTCACAGTTTGTTAGTGTTATTAGTTTGTATTGGGCGACACGGTGGTACAGTGGATAGCACTCGCTGAGGCGCCGTAAAGGGGGGGGTAAACATGACAGATTCATGGGGCCCAGCATTTGTGGGGGGCCTATAGAGCAGTGGAGGGGGTCCAGTAGATACAGGTTAGAAGTTGTGAAAATTTCGTGTAAGAGCCGCTGCATAAGAGGCATAGAAGTCGGTAGTCGGACGTTGAAAGTTTCAGTTTTGTTACATGGCAGCGTATGTTACGTTAGTTGTGGAACTCCCCTCCCCCACTCTGGCAGGTTGGCAATCCATTGAATCTTATGAAGGGTCCACAACGTTTACTTTTCATGGGTCCCACAATTGCCAGTGGCACCCCTGATCTCTTGTGCCTCACAGCAAGAAGGTCCTGGGTTCGATTCCAACACCAGTCGATGGGGGTGGGACCTTTCTGTGTGGAGTTTGCATGTTCTCCCTGTGTCAGCGTGGGTTCTCTGTGGGTACTCCGGCTTCCTCCCACCATCCAAAGACACCTGATAGGTTAATCAGTTAATCTAAATTGCCCATAGGTGTGAATGTGAGAGTGATTGTTTGTCTCTATATGCCTGCGATGAACTGGCGACACGTGCAGGGATTACTCCACCTTCGCCCATAAGTAGCCGGGATAGGTTCCAGTGACCCCCATGACCCTCGTGAGGATAAAGCGGGTTCAGATCATGAATGAAGGAATGAATGAATAAAAATTTGTATTAGGTCAGAATTCAACAGTTGTTCATTTTTGCATGATTTTTAACCTCCTGAGACCCACTGTCCTTATTAGTGGACAAGAGTTTCACAACTTTATACAAAAAAAAAAAGAAAAGAAAACTGTCCAGCACAAAGGAAATTCCATAAAAAATTTAAAAACTGCATCTGAAAAAACTGTTGCATCATGATGTTTCCAATATTGGTACTTATTTAATAAAAAACAAAAAAGCTTGTACTTTGCTGACACTTCTTGGGTCTTAGGAGGTTAAAATTCTGACCCAACCACTAAAATCAGCACATTATAAACAGTGGAAAATAACTACACTAGCATCTCCAAAGTGAAAAAAAAAAATGCACATAGACACATTTTAGTGTTTAATATTTGACTTAGCACAAAAAATAACTAGAAAAGCACTTGGAGAGCGCAGACCTTCGCCAAGGCAGATCAGCCCCCCCCCCCCCCCCAATCACCGCCAAAATTTAATAATTTGTTCCTTGTGCCAGTATCAACATTTCCTGAAATTTTCATCCAAATCCGTCCATAACTTTTTGAGTTATCTTGCACACAGACAGACAGACAGACAGACAGACAAACCAACGCTGTTAAAAACATAACCTCCGTGGCGGAGGTAATAACGCATATTAACCAGTTTTGCTGTTTATCATTGATATATGCGAGGCTGCAAAAAAAAAAAAAAAAAAAAATCCAATTTTTATATAGTATATTGATGAAACAATTAGGTTTTTTTGTGTTTTTGCATCAAAAAATAAGGTTTGTTTACATTACAAACATGACATTTAAAGGGTTCAAAATGACAGTTATTGAGTATTTGGTATTTTGTTTATGACTCAAGTAAAAAAATCAAAGTGTAACAAACTATGAAAAACATTCTGACATTAGCACTGAACTGCGCCTCTCTGGGTGGGATGACATGACTGAATGACAAAAACTACATGAAAAACAACACATGTGATCATATTTGATAAGTCATTGTTTGCTGTTGGAAATGAACTCTGTCAAAGTTACTTTTCATATTATAGATATTTTAGTTACAGTGTGTTCTATGATAAATCGGGTGTTTTTTCAGCACATTATAATGACTGTAAATTGTGATTAGAAAAACGTCCTTGAGCTAAGATCATTTTCTTATTTCTTCTGTTTTATGTCCCATAATTCATCTGGGTAACTTCTGATTAAATGTTGCCAGTATTTCTTATAAAACATCCTAGTGTTTTGTTTTTTTTAGTCATACTTCTGTTAAAAAAACTGAACATAGACATAATTATTACCGGTCTAAAGAGGATCAACTACACTCTTGGCTCTGTCTGTGTTATTCTTTTCTTTGTTTGTGTGTATTTACTCCCACAAGTGGATGAAGATGAGGATGCACTCAGTAAACTGCCCAATCCACTCAGTTCAAACAGTGAAAGGTCAGTACTGTGGTGGAGTGGAGGAGTCCAGTCACTCGTGAAGCGCCGTCATGTGTCTCTGCAGCATCACGACTAAAGCTCACACGCTGGAAAAAACGAAATACAGCAGTGATACACGCAAAACATTCAGATGATTTGATGTTGTGTGATCGGCACTGGTTGGTTTGGACAGTGTAAAAACGGAATCCTCTCTGAATGTGGGTCCATGTGGAGCTATAAACACGCTGAAAATGAGTCTTAACACTTGTTTTAGAAGATAATATGTATATTATACCTGGTAATGTGCATTTTATAAAGTAAAAGACTGAATTTAGAGCTGAAATGTCAGGCTATTTTTGCAAGTTTTGAGAATCATGCAAAATATTACAAAAGCTAAAATCCAGCTTTTTGTTTGAGACATGAGAATTAATCAATGAATTTTGCTTTTCTGAATTAAACCTGAAACATTTTGAAGATGTATAATTAAGAAAAGAGTCCAAATCCTATCATTCCAGCTTGTTAAAGGTGAATATTTTTCAAGTGTCTTTCCTTCTCTAAGACTGTAAACCAATTATCTTCTGATTGTAACTGAAATAGAGGGGTTTATAGAACACATGCTCTATTTTTGGAAATTCTTAGCAATTAATTGAGAAAAAAATCAGTATTTTAAACAGGCAAATATGTGATTCTACCTTATTGTACCACATCTTATTATTAGGGATGCACTAATTAGAAAATTGTTGTCTGATACAATATTTAAAATGACATTTTTAAAGACATAGTTTTATTTTGTGTTTGTTGTTATCCATCCAATCTTAATCTTCGTTATAAATCTAAAAATAGTCACCATTTAAAAGTCTTTCAGGCCTTCATCACATTATCTTTGAATGAACACAAATCCAAAAACCTTCAATATAACACGACAGAGTAAGTATCTTCTACCGCCATTATTAATATTGGCCCGTATTTGCAAGTATCATCTGATACCAATGTCTGGCTTATATTACGTTCCAGTTATTCCATCAGTTTTTTTATCAACATAATTCATTTTTTTCCATCCCATCCATCATCCAACCCTTCAGCATAAGCAAAAAAAGTGGCCAATATTCAGCTTTGATATGAAAGCAAGTGAATTTTTTTTGCATTTCTGCTCATAAGAAGCCACCTCAAAGTTTATATCGGTATGGACACCAAATTCTTACGTTATGTATTTTAAAAATATAATAAAGTAAAAATTTATGTATTTAATATCAAGCAAAAACATGCTTTCAACTGATCAAAAACATTAAGAGAAAACATGATGTGCCAGATTCTGCTCATATTTCTGACATGTTCACAAGTCTTTAAAAGATTCATATAATTATTTATTTAAGGCCCAGGTGGAAATGCGGACAATAGTACTATATGACGTTTTCTTATCTTCTGCGTGGCGTGTTGTATGGTCAGCAGCGATGCCCTTCCTCTTCCTGACATGACCCAGATCCTTCACAATGACAGTGTGTCTCTGCTTTCACCCCCCTTTTCTCTGGTTTTTACTGGGGGTATGTAATATTCAGTGAAGAGTGCACTCACTTGTGGGTTTTTTTTTGAAAGCTGATTTATAGAGCTGAAAAAGCCACATGAACTCCAATACCTAATACTCTGTTCATCTGTGTTTGATGATCTAATGATTTTAACTCTTTAAAACCTGACGTGTCATCACTGACACACCCTGCGCATATGCAGTTTGGATGGTTATAACTCTTTAACTCAGTGGTTCCCAACCTTTTTTGGCTCATGACCCCATTTTAATATCACACATTTCTGGCAACCCTAGACATTCTAACGGAGACATTTTTTGCTAAAATTAATATGTTTTTGATCCTGTAATAGTTTGCTATACCATGTTGCAAATAAATGTTAATTTTAGACACATTTAGTCTATATAATGTATATTATTATGGACGGAGGCAGAAAAGCCAGGTGTAGATTACTGCACAAAGTGAGAATTTGATTTTCCTTGGTCAGGATATGTACAGTCAGTCCAGTTTGGATTTACAAGGCTGACAATTAATACTGAACAAACAATAACTCAAACTATGAATTATGAAAGAGCTGCAGCATCTGAAACTGACCACAATGAACATTTGACAGATAAACAGTACCACAGTGCTTCAGTTTCAGCTTCAGAGTTTGTCATGTCTTTTAGGGATTGGGATTGTCTCTCTCAACTCACCATATATTTTTTATTATTAGTAGGGTTTTTGGTTTTTTTTTTTTTTTAATTTTTATCAATTACTACAAATTTCAGGCGACCCCATTTCAATTCCAGGGGACCCCACATGGGGTCCCAACCCCAAGGTTGAAAAACCCTTCTTTAACTGTTTGTGCAATTGGAAAGATTCCAATGGGTTCTGAAACTGAGATGTTGTGCTTTATAGGTTTTATTGGGTCATTACATTAATTTCACTCATGCCTGTAATAGAAACTGGAGAAGAAGCTATTTTAGCAGAATTATAACATGCAGTAAAGTGTAAATGACTGCTAGATTTTGAAAGATCTGGTAAAAAAATAAGTGCTTTTGAAAAATGGGCAAATGGAAACACTCAGCTTATTTTTGAACCTTTTAGTTAAAGGTTTAAAGGGTTAAAAGTATCATGGAGAATACAGTGAAGGAGCAATGTCACTTTTTTTTCTCGAGAGGCCATTATGGTTGAATAATTCTGTTGTATTAGTTTTGACTTTGCATGGCAGCTATTCTAATCTCAATGGGACTTTCTGGTTAAATTAAGGTACATAATAAATACTAATAATGATATAATAGGGATGATGATTTGTTTGAATTTTCAGTTTTCTGTGGATACAGTGGTATGTTTGTCTGCTTGTACAGATACAGCAGGCCAGCCGTGTTTAGGGAGGGAGTGCAGAAGCACAGATAACTTGCATCTGTTCCACCAGGCAATGGTTTTTGTGGAAGATGAACTTGCCTACAGCAAGATGTGCTGGAGCCATGAGAGGGCTGTGAGGCTCCATACGATCATAGTTCAGCATGGCTAATGCATTTTTGATAAGACTGGGAGGGCTGGCTTGTAGGTTAAAACGCAAGGGGCCCAGGGCTCAAGAGACTCAGAGTGTGAAGGAGAGAAAAAGATAGACTCTGGTTGTGATCTTCACCCAAATCAAACTCTTTTCTTTTGCATCCAGGCTCTTTGTTTCTCCCCCTAAAACTCACTCTTGGAGTTATGGTCAAGAAGGATGTCAGAGCTGGAAGACAAAGCATATCTTGACACAGGGCTGAAAGAGGGAGTCAGAAATCGGTTGTCTTCCACATCAGTAGGTAAAGATGAGTATATAAAGTAAACAAAACAAGGCTTATAGCCAGAGGGCTCTACTGAGAACATCTGCTAAAGAACTACACAGAGCTGGAGACTCAGTTTGTATCAGAGAGGTTGTGTGTGTGTGTGTGTGTGTGTGTGTGTGTGTGTGTGTGTGTGTGTGTGTGTGTGTGTGGGGTTGTGTAGAGCCAAAGCCTCGCTCAGCGCTTCTGGGAGAGGATGGCCTTCTGCTCTGTTGCATTAAACCTTGTTATAAATGATCAATGATGATGTCATTGGCAGAAGAATCAAGGCCTGCTTACAGTCTCATATCCTTAGTTTATTTGACGGGCTTCGCTCTCTGATGCCAAATAGATACAGATTCTTTATCAGGGACAGTGGACCTCAGGCAATACAAACTGATTACTTTATATTCAAAACACTATTCTGCAGCGCAACCCTCTGCTATTACAGATTAATGTCTTCAGTTTTAGCATCTGCCGCTCATTCAGGAGGTTGTTCTGTAGCAGAGACTGATTCCAACAGAAACTAAGATTTTATATCGTGTGTTTTTACTGTAACTCATCTGTGAGCGTAGGGCTGTGTGAAACATCAATATCAAATATTATCATGACAAATGTCAAGTTTCAAGGCTGATTTTTGATCGTGTTTGAAAGATAAAGAAATCAGACTGTTATTAGTGGTCATGTTTGTAAAAGATATAAGATATAAGACATGACATGAACATGACATAAATGATGCAGCAAGAACAAACATGGTGGAAAAACAAAAATGATGTAAAAGATGCAACATGACAGAAATGATGTAAGTAACAAGAAAGTCATGAAAAAGATACAACAAGCAGAAACTGATGTAAGAAATTTAACAAGTTGAAAAAGATGTAAAAGATTCTACGGGATAAAAAAAATAACATTAAAGATGAAACGAGATAAAAATGATGTAAAAGATGCAAGAAGATAAATATACACAAAAGATACAACAAGATGAAAATTATGAAAAATTTAACAGGTTGAAAATGACATAAATGACACAAGATGAAAATGATGTTAATGCAAAATATATAATGATAAAAACACCAACAACTAAATTAAATTAAAATGATGTAAAGATGGAAGTGAGAAAGACAATGACAAAAAAGACACAAGATGAAATAACATAAAATATTTAATAAGATGAAAACCAAGTAAAAGACATAACAAGATGCGAAAGACAATACAAGACCTAAATAACATAAAAGAAGGTTATTTGTCATTATTACATTGTTCTTTATGGAAGAGGAACATTTTATAGAGTTGGAAGCTGAACATTCTAAACCAGGGGTGTCAAACATGCGGCCCGGAGGCCAAATCCGGCCCGCCAAAGGGTTCAATCTGGCCCATGGGATGAATTTGAGAAATACAAAAATTACACTGAAAATATTAACAACCAAGGATGTTAAAATAATTTTAGGTCAATTAATTCTAAAGTGGATCAGACCAGTAAAATACGATCATAATAAACTATAAATAATGAAAACTGCAAATTTGTCTCTTTGTTTTAGTGTAAAAAAATTAAAATTACACAAAAATGTTCACATTTACAAACTAGTCTTTTACAAAAAAAAAAAGTGAATATCTGAAATGTCTTAAGAGAAGTATGTGGAATTTTAATAACATTCTGCCTGTTATTTAATGTTTAGTGCATTTGTAGATCCACTGTGATCTGTAAGTTGTGATTCACGTGTATAAATGATGAACTAAGGCATAATATAGTTATCATTGCACTTTTCAGGTTGTTCATATTTGTTCATGTTATGTTCAAGTACAATTCGTAGATGTAAACATTTTAATCATGGAATTTTAAGCGTATTTTTGCGTGTATTGTAGGATTTTTGAGCATAATTAAGTGTATTTTTGCGTGCATTGTAGGATATTTGAGCATATTTCAGTGTATTTTTGCGTGTATTGTAGGATATTTTAGCATATTTCAGTGTATTTTTGTGTGTATTGTAGGATATTTGAGCATAATTAAGTGTATTTTTGCGTGTATTGTAGGATATTTGAGCATATTTCAGTGTATTTTTACATGTATGGCAGGATATTTGAGCATATTTCAGTGTATTTTTGCATGTATTGTAGGATTTTTGAGCATATTTAAATGTATTTTTGCATGTATTGTAGGATTTTTGAGCATAATTAAGTGTATTTTTGCGTGTATTGTAGAATATTTGAGCATATTTAAGTGTATTTCTTTATTTTACGGAATTTACTTTTTTCACTCAAAAGTTCTTATCCTATTGTTTATATTACTTTACTGGTCCGGCCCACTTTAGATCATATTAGGCTGGATGTGGCCCCTGAACTAAAAAGAGTTTGACACCCCTGTTCGAAACTATTATAACGATAAAAGTTTTGTACATCATCAAAATACGCATGAATTAAATGGAGTAAAACAATCGAACATGGTTTCACATCTATTGTATGTGACAATGTAAAGATGTTGTGTTCTAGTGCTGCTGTGTATCCTGTTGTGTGAGAGAGCTTAAAGGTGTGAGAGAAACCAGGTAGACTTTACAATTAATCATAAAAGGAGAAAACTCCATGAACTCTACAGAACCACAGGTGTTGTTTTCATCTTATAAAATACATGATCTAATTTCTGGCCTAAATGTAACAAACACCCAGTTGGATGCATGTCATTATACACTGTTAATATGATGCTTGTGTGGTGCACAGCAGGTCACAAGCACTTCTAATAGATGGCAGCAGCACATAATGCAAGAAATAATTTTCTTTCATTTATTATGTTAGTTTCATGCAGAGACCAATGAGTACCTTCCAGAAGGTACCGATTTTATACTGTTGTGATGTATGTTTCTCTTAAAGCTAAGCCCACCACACTATTTCAGTATGTAAATCGATAATATAGTGTTTTAAGCCACCATTTTCCTGTTTAAAGTGTTTATATTTATTGTTTTTGCCTCCTGAAACAAGTAAGCAAGGCAAGGCAAGGCAAGGTTAGGCAGGTTTATTTATATAGCACATTTCATGTACTGGCTAAAATTTGCTTAGAAGTCTTATTTATGTCTTTGTGCTAGGGCTGCACGATTAATCGACTTTAAATCAAAATCGTTTTTTTTTAATAAGGGCGATTTTTAAAACGGGAAATCGTCAAATCGATTTCATCTTACTTGCTAAATTTTTCATTCACAAATGTACGTTCTGGAACACAAAACCAAATATTTATTTTTTTAAAAGATGCTGAACTTTATTCAAAGCTGTTAGATAAATCTGGAAACAAAAAGGCTATAAAAAAACCATCAGTATTTGTATGTTGACATTTTATTGTAGTCTATTCCCCCCTGGCAAACTTATGTTATTTTCTTGTTGTATACATTGTTTGTATACTCTACTTCATTCAATATAGATTTAATGAAGTAAAAAAAAAAAAAAAAACTTCTGTGGGTTCATCATGTGATACCATCACAGATTTGAGGTCAGAGCAGTGGCTTGCATTGTGGGCTGCTCACAAAAACAACATGCTGACTTCTGTTGTCTTTTGTAGTTTTACCCAAAAATCGAAAATCGAGTTTTTAGGAGAAAAAAATCGGGATTTTATTTTTTGCCAAAATCGTGCAGCCCTACTTTGTGCATAAGAAATCAATCTAAGTGAATCCCCAAAGGAACTTTGTGTTGGTAAATGCAAGTTCTGCAAATGTACAGGATTTCAGTTCTGTTCAACATGTTGATGGTCATATGAACTATGTTTTCAGAATAGAATATTTGTTTTTCAGGTAAATTCAGTTCAAATATAACTTGGCCATTTGTGACATGAAAATATAGCGTTAATTGTGATGAAATTGGACATTTTTGAGCTGAAAACATGGTTCATATGACCATCAACATGTTGCAACAGAACTGAAATCCTGTACATTTGCAGAACTTGCATTTACCAACACAAAGTTCCTTTGGGGATTCACTGAGATTGATTTCTTATGCACAAATACAGAAATAAGACCTCTAAGTAAATTTTAGCTGCTATGTTCATTTCAACCCTGCAAAAAGAACTATAGATGGGTTTACAGCTGGTTGTGCCACCACCCTGGTGGTGGACAACTGGGGCAGAAACAAAGATCTACCCTAATAGAGGTGCACGTTCTGAGGAAAAGTTCATATTTTTGCTGCGAAGAAGAAACACACTAACTTTTTTAAAGCAGATTTAAGATATGAGCAAATATTGAAAGGGATGACTTTTCTTAGATGATGCTTAAAGAAGCAAAGAACAAAGCTGTGGAAATTATACATATGAGAAATTATTTCTAATATTATGTATGCATGGCTACAGAAACAGAATACGGGCACACATTAGGATATTTTGTGCCCGTAAACGTAGCCAGTATTTCCAAGTGCACATCACATTTGCAGATGAAATAATTGAGTCCGTTTTAAAATGCACTGCAGTGTTTTTGTGTTTCTGTCTTTGTGGAGAAAAGGAAGCGTGGCGGTATTAGAATATCTGACAAGTGAGGTTACTCAGCTGGAATGAGAAGTGAAGTGGCTCTGAGTGCACAGTCTGTGGAGAGGAGCACACAAACCTCACTATGGGATGACAGGACACAATTAGAGATCTGTTAATTCGCTGGTGGCCAATCCCCGACCTCACACACCTGCATTCACCAAACGCACTCAGCTTAACTCCGGGAGCCTCGGACTAAAAGGACGACTGGGCTTTCCGTGACACTTTGGCCTTGTGTATAATGTAGCTGAACTTAACCCACTAGTGCTCCTATAGAGAAGCCCAGGGTTTCACAGCGGAACAGGCTCTTACAGCATTTCTGCACTTAAAGCTAACAACTCTATTCAAAACCACTGCATGAGATGTGAGTCAGGAGAACATTTCACTGCTGTTTACCTTCACAGGAAGTCTTTCATTTATTGTGTGACATAAATTATATAGTTTATAACAAGTGATTCTTCATTTTGATGCTTCCTTTCAAAGTAAAAGCCTTCATTTCAGTAGCGGATCATCTCCTCTCGTAGCATATGCTTGGCCTTGGCGCGATGAATTATGTACCCTCACAAATTACCAGTCTGGCCACCCATCTGGCAACCAATTAAAATTTTAACATACAGATGTTGTCAACATTCTGCTAGCTTTAGCTGGCGCTTCTTCTCGATGTACTTTTTGATAGGTGTGTGCTGGTTTGAGCGTGTTGAAGTGTGAAAGTGAGGAATCCATTACATTTATGTCGCAAGATCAGAAATTATTAAACAAGTACAGCGTCTTAATGACTTCCATTAAAGTTTGTAGATGTTCATATAGCGGCGGAGTTCTTGTTTCGTGTGTATTTTGCGGTTTAATACCCGGACGCTGACCCACTGCACTTAGTGACCGATCGGATTGAACACACATACACTATCACTAATTCATGCGCATGTGTCATCACTGATTTAATTGTTGTGCATCCACGACACCATTTCTGTGACAAAACAACATGAAACTGCACTTTAATTTCATGTCTCAGTTCAGCAGTTCGTACACTGTAGATTTGTATGCTGGTCCGTGCGAATGGACACGAACAACTTCTAGAAAAGGCACAAACCACAGCTGTACGATTAAGCCGTGCAGTTTTATTAAAATGTAAATTTCAAAGCTGCACCTCAAAGTATAAGCTTAGATAGAAAAAAAAAAGTTTAATACACAGGAGAGGATCTTCATTTATAAATTAAAACATATTACTGTCAAGAATTAAGAGGCTTATTTGCTTAGTGAAGTCAAGTAAAGTCAATTTTATTTATATAGCCCAATATAACAAATGACAAATGTGCCCCGAGGAGGCTGTACAAGCTCTGTAATATACAACATGCTGAGTTTAATTAAGAAAAAATTCCCTTAAAAAGATAGGGGGAAATGGAAGAAGAGGAGGACATGCAATGATATGTGCATAGAGAAATCTAAATGTAGAAGTACACGAATAAGGAACAAGAGGTTATGTTCAGTCATTCATACATTTTCTGAACCACTTAGTAGAGCCCGACCGATATGGGATTTTTGGGGCCGATGCTGATACCAATATTGGGGGCTAAAAAAAGCCGATATCCAATATATCGGTCGATATCCGATATTGGCCGATAACCGATATATTGGCCAATATATGAAATAAGAATCTACACAGGATATAATAATCTTTTATCAGATAATTGTGGACAGGTGGATAAACAGTTGCATAAATCTTTGTTTATCTCACAGATATAATTGACACAACTTTCAAATCCAAACTATGCAATCACAAAAATAATTACAGTAAAAACTAGAAGCACTCGGAGAGCGCAGACCTCCGCCAAGGCTGATCAGTGGCCCCCCCCCGTGGGCCCCCCCACGCCAAGGAGGTTATGTTTTTGCCAGGGTTTGTTTGTTTGTCTGTCTGTCTGTCTGTTTGTCTGTCCGTTAGTGTGCAACATAACTCAAAAAGTTATGGACAGATTTTGATGAAATTTTCAGGGTTTGTTGGAAATGGGCCCCCCCACCCCCGATCACCACCAAAATTTAATCATTTCTTCCTTATCCCATTTCCAACAAACCCTGAAAATTTCATCAAAATCTGTCCATAACTTTTTGAGTTATGTTGCACACTAACGGACAGACAAACAGACAGACAGACAAACAAACAAACCCTGGCAAAAACATAACCTCCTTGGCGGAGGTAAATATGACTTACCACACAATTATGTTTTCACTCACAGATTTTGATGTGTCTGCCTCACGGCACTGCAACTTCTTATGTGGACTAAGGACTAAACTGAGCATGTGCAGAGTGAATTAGGTCAGTCCTAAGTTGTTCGTGATTGGAGCAATTGCAAGAGTTACAACTGACCTGTGTTACAACTGTCCCCAGTCTCCCCTACACTATTAACACCCAGGCCTGTCTGCAGAATGAAACTGTGAGGTAGACAGGAAGTGCAAGGACATGGATGTGTGGGGGGGTGAATACTTCATAAGTCGAGGGGGGCGGGTCCATGATTTTTGGAGCGGGGCGGGTGGTTAGCGGTCCATCCATGTCAGAGAGCGTGGTAGTGGTCCGTGATTTTCACCAGGGTGGGAGGGATAAGCAGTCCTCTTATTATTTCCTCTTATTCTCCGGGCAGCACACACACACACACACACACACACAGGAGCAGGGAGCGACAGAATGTCTGCGCAGCAAAAAAAGTTTATATATCAGCTGCATCGGCTACATATTGGCCGATGTTGATTAATTGGTGATACGCTATAATTGGCCTGATTAATCGGCTGGCCGATTAATCGGTCGGGCTCTACCACTTAGTCCTTGTGGGGGTGGGGGTGGGGGTACTGATGCCTATCCAGGGTATCAGTAGGTGAAGGCATGGTATGAGGTAATAGGATACACTAATACCCAGAGACAGTTCACCATTCACACAGACTGGACACAGCATAGAATTAGTGGAGGAACCTTTGGTCACTGAAGTGGTCTTTTAAAGCTAGCAGTTTGCATTTTGCTCATGACCAAAGGGGCGCCGCTACCGTTTATGGGCTACATCAAAGCATAACCCTTGTAGACCCTACTGAAATTGAGGGGGTGGGGTGGGGGGGCTCCATACACAACGACACTTACAATAAAACGAAACTTAACATCCTTTTAACGTTCGCTGCCCAACTTTTTCTTCGTCTTCTTCTTCTTCTTCTTCTTCTTCATATCAGTATTTCTCAAATCACCCTCATCTGACTTCCAAAGCAAAGTTACGAGTACAGATAATTGTTTTCTAAATTAAAACCAATATCAAATGTTGCCAGAATAAGCCTAAGAGTAGACTTTTATTGAATTTGTCCATGCAAACCCACGTTTTGTGTCACTGTCACAACACATACAGTCAGGTTACCTAGGTTGCCTATTGTCATATCAAAGACCTCTCGGGATTTGTGAATTGTGGTGGAATTGAATTAGAATAGCTAACTAATCAGAAATGAAGAGTGAAACGAAACAAAACAAAGAGTGACTTAAACGGTTCTAAAATATGACAATGGATCGGGGACTGAAGAGAAAAGCTGGAGAAACGACGACCAATGTTAGCAACAAAGTGCAAAAACATTCTGTTAGCATCGAGCTGTTAGCACCATTTATAATATACTGCAGACTTAATTTGTAATATACAAAATATAATGATATTGTAATTAGGGGTGTGTATTGGCAAGAATCTGGTGATACAATACAAATCACAATACTAGGATCACGATACGATATATCACGATATATCATGATACTGTTAAAATGGCAATTTTTTGTTTGTTTCTTTTTTAAAATTATTATCATCTTCTTGAATTACACCAGAAATATGCACACATACGAAACACATTTTTATTTGATCAGAACAGGATCTAATGCTATTTGACAAAATGCTCCTGTGTTAAAACTTAAATTATGTTTTACAGACATTACAGTTTAAGATCCTGCTCAAATGTTCACATTCTATTAATTCATTACTAACATCAGAACATTATTTTTGAGCAATTCCAACAAAGGAAGTAACATTATTTAATAAAAGAGTGTTAAATAATAATAAATAAAATATACACAAAAAAGAAAAACAAAAATGAACCTCCACAATATCTGCATTTGAATAAATACCTAACAATATCGATACAGTACTTTTTAATATCGATACAGTATTGTGAAATTAAATATCACGATATATTGCAGAACCGATATTTTCTTACACCCCTAATTGTAATATAGGCTGTTTAAAGATTTTTTTTTTTTTTGTTTTTTTTTGTTTTTAGGGTGGGAGTGGGAAACTGGCTGGCTGGTTAGGTGGTCCGTGAATTTATTTTACTTTATGATAGAGTGGTCCTTGGTGTGAAAAAGTTTGAGAACCCCTGGCTTATAACATGGAAATGGTTACAGTTGTCAATGTAGTTACTATTGAGCGCTAATATGGAAGTCATATATGGACGTTCACTGAATTAGTTGAGTTCTCCTCCAGTGAAAGAACCACTCACTTCTATTGGTAGATTTATCTCCTGCATCCAGACCACAGGACTCTAACAGCAGCAGAACCTGACCACCTCACATGTCCAACTTGTTACTGATTCTTGATAGAACATGCCAGTGACATACAGAGACGTTGGTCCTATTTTCTCTTGTGGTACGACGCCTCACCCTGAACACTTCATGATGTTGTGACATTAAACCTGTTTGGATCATTTATAACTTCCACAAAAGACGCTGCACAACTGTGACCTTTAGCTCAAGTTCTGTTCGAAGAATCCATAACTCATGCTTTCTTCATCATGCAACACAAGAAGAGGAAAATGCTGTGAAAAGCGCAGGGATGAAATGTGTCTGTTTTCTTTGTAGCTGCCACAGGATGATGAAAAAATGATTACAGACTGAATAGTGAGTGCTGACAGCTTCATTCATAGTTGGTTTTTTCTTCCTTAGATCTCCTCACATTCTAAGAACTTGGGTCACTGGATGTTTAGATTGACACAGGTCCACAGTGTTTTTTCCCCTTGTCCTGTTCAGTCTGCTTCTGAAAACAAGACACTCAAACCAGTACAGATGCCAGCTTTAATTTCTACTGTTAGAGTTGGTGGTTAGCACTTCTGTCCCTATGACACCATGCATGAGGAAGGTGGAAATGAGTATATGAGTTTATAATGACCTGATGTGACACAGTGAGTACAAAGTAAGAATGGAACACACTAATACACAATGCAGCACACACTAATACACAATGGAACACACACTAATGCACAATGGAACACACACTAATACACAACGGAACACACTAATACACAATGGAACACACACTAATACACAATGGAACACACACTAATACACAATGGAACACACACTAATGCACAATGGAACACACACTGATACACAATGGAACACACACTAATAGACAATGAAACACACACTAATACACGATGGAACACACACTGATACACGATGGAACACACACTAATAGACAATGAAACTCACACTAATACACGATGGAACACACACTAATAGACAATGGAACACACACTAATAGACAATGAAACACACACTAATACACGATGGAACACACACTGATACACAATGGAACACACACTCATACACAATGGAACACACACTCATACACAATGGAACACACACTGATACACAATGGAACACACACTAATACACAATGTAACATACACTAATACACAATGTAACACAGTGTAGCACACTAATACACAATGTAATACACACTAATAGACATCACACACGCTAGTGCACAATGTAACACACACTAATACACAATGCAACACACACTACTACACAATATAACACACAGCACTACACAATATAACACACACTAATACACAATATGACACACAGCAATACACAATATAGCACACACTAATACACAGTGTAACACACATTAATACACAATGTAACGCACAGTAATACACAATGTAACACACACTAATACACAATGTAACACTCAGTAATACACAATATAACACACAGTATTACACAATGTAACACACACTAGTACACAATGTAACACACTAATACAAAATGTAACACACACTAATACACAATGTCACACAAACTAATACACAATGTAACACACACTAGTACACAATGTAACACAAACTAACACAAAATGTAGCACCCACTAATACACTATGTAACACACACTAGTACACAATGTAGTACGCTAATACGCAATGCAACACAATCTAATACACAATGTAACACACACTAAAACACAATGTAACATACACTAATACACAATATAACACACAGTTTGAAAGAAAGAGTGTAACAGACAGATATTGGTATGTACACAACAGACAAAAGCAGAAGAGTGTAACAAATATGAAGTTAATAGTACATAAGTGTTGCATGTCTTGTTAATGCTAGACCAGTATGAGTAGACTGAGGCTGATCTGTGCTCCCTTCAGGGGTAATCTGGGTTCAAGCATTTAACTGGATGTTATGGCACACAGATGTAGTTGAGCTTTACATTTATAAGGTCTAACAGAGTCAGTTTGCCTGGTTTCGCCACAGAAGTTATTCTACAGAAAAGGTGGTGCCTGATGGGAAACGGCCCCGTAACCTTCTGACTTCTTGTCGAGTCTAGTTACAGACACGAGGCCTGCATTACAGGAGTGAAGAGCTCAGGAAGGAATAGACGGTTTAATGAGATCGGACAAGTATGAAGGTGCCATACCCATTTAAAATTTTATAAGTCATAAAAAGCACCTTGAATCTGATCTGAAGAAGTCTGTGAATAGGTAGTAGCCAATGAAGTGAAGACAAGATAGGAGTAATATATTCATGGTATCTAGTTAGGATTCAATGCAGGGTTTTTCCTGCATTGAAAATTAGGGGGTGACCACCTCCGTCAGAATGTGTGCCCCCTCCAGCTCATGACAACACCCTGATAGTGGTGTGGCTGAAAACACAGCTAACAAATACTGTCTACATCCCTGTCTGCTCTATCTGCTTTTGGAACAATGCATTGACTTACTGATGCTGAATTTTTATTTTTTTTTTTTTACAAAGTATAAATATTAATTTACTCTTGTGGAGAGAATATTACTAATGGTGCTGTTTGTCTGAACTGTGGGTGTTGAGATAAGACAAATCTTCCTTTGATTTAAGAAATATTTGTTTGATAAAGTAATAGTAAAACATATTACAGTATTGTTTTAATGTGACAATGGTCATTTTCTCAGTCATTTAAATTGTGTTGTTTACAAAAAGCTTGAGCCTATTGTAGACATCTGGACAGGATGGTACCACTCCTGTCTCATTTTAAGCTAGCAAAAACTCCACTAGGAGCACCATTTAAATCATTTGCATATATATGTTACATCTTAGAAAATGAAGCATCACAATAATGAAGTTTAGATGTAAAAAAAGACATTGATAACTGTCTGTGCTCCAGCCAAAGACAGAAACAACTGTATTTTTCGTAGTATTGTGTAAATGGAAAAAAGCAGGTTGAATAATATGACAGAATCACATTATGATGTATGCCTTTTTTTTTTTTTTGGTTGCATTTACAGTCTGACTAATCACACAAAGAGAGTGCTTTGGTTTTTGTATTTTTGTGCAATAACAGAATGTTTTTGAAAAAAATCACTGTTTTCTTAAGTTTCCTCTGTTTCTGATATAATAACCCTCAACTTCAATCTGAGCTTTTATGAACATTTACATGATCAGTAAATTAAATATAGGAAAATACCTGATTTTCACTGAAACAATGCAAAACACAGAGCATAATATGACTATAAACGGTGATAAATCACTTCAGAAGGGGTAAATTTAGAGGAAAAACATCATATGGGAACTGCCACAGAAGTAGCACTGAGTCTTTATGGGTTAAAGTGCATTTTAGTGTTCAGTATGACTTCAAAACTTAAACCTTTGCTTTCTTGCTTTTGGACATAACAGAGCAAATTGTGTGTTTTCTGGTACGTAATTATCCATACATGAACTTTTACAAACTGCATTTCTACAACTGTACATGACACATGCATGTGTACTAGGGGTGGGAATCATTTACTATCTCACAATTCGATTCAATTCCGATTTTTGGGGCTACGATTTGATTCAAAGTTGATTTTCGATTCAAAACAATTTGATTCATAATGATTTCTGCTTCAGTCTATAGGTGTGCAAAGGATCCTCATGATCTAATCTAATCTTGCTAATCACTAACCCTAGCCGCTAATCGCACTAGCTGCTAATCGTGCTAGCCGCTAACCCTACCTCCTCCATTATTTTCCTCTTTGTTTTGGTGCTTACTGCACGTGTATGTTCCAGAACCAGTTGCGTGATGACATCTGGATGTCCCGTGTACAAAACGGAGGCAGACTGCCGGTGGATTTGTTTAATTTTTTTAAAATCGATTTTGGGACATTTTAAATCGATTCTGAATCATAGTAAATGAGAATAGCAATTTTTATATGAATTGATTTTTTGGCACACCCCTAATTTGTACAAATTCTCAGTTTTACTCAGTGAATGATCTTCCCTTAATATTCAGTTGATTTTCTTTTAACATGTACAGTTCAGTGCAAAAACTAACTGAGCCTTCTGTCACAGTGTGGAAACCTGAAAATATGACAGTGTACTTCAACATATGAATCCAAAAATTGACAGAAGGTGTCAGAACGTGAGTAAAACAGGGACCATAAGTAGAGCAGGAAAAAAAAAAGTTTCTCAGTTTCCCTACTGACTGTGTGTTTGTGTGTGAACAGTTTTAGAAATGTTCTTTCTTTGTGTTAAATGCAAACTGGAAAGCTGCTCTTGTATTTTAATATGTGTTTATCTTAAAACAAAAGCACTAACCCATATAGAACAAATCAAACAGAATCCATTTGCCTTGTAGTCTGTCAAGAACTGAGGAATAAATTGATCAAAACCATAAAAGATTAAAACAAACTGACATTAAAATTAAAATGCATTCACCTTAGTTTTGGATAAATGGAATGGTAATGACAGCCTGTTTGTTTGACATCTCTGTCAGCGTCTTACTCTGTTTCTTTGCTTCACTTTGTTTCTTTATGAGGCAAATTTATTCTGTATATTTTACTATTCTGTGAATAACTTTAGTTTCTAAAAGTTCTTATTTTAAATTCTGGTTCAAGTATTTTTTTTTTTTTTATCTTTTTTTTTTTTTTTTTTTTTAACTGCTTTCTTCTCCATACTTTGCAAACTTTTCTTAAAACTCTTTAATACTAGATGCACTGCAGAATTTTCTCATCTTTGAATGAACAAACATTCTGGAGTTAACATCAGTGACATTTCCAAACACTGAGAAATTATCATAAATATTAAAAGTCAAAAAGAATATTCAAGGCCTTGTAACCATAGTGAATTTCTTTGACAACTTCTATATTGACACAGTAGATTAATAGCTTTAGATGTCACTGCAGACGATATTCATTTGGATGAGCTGGTGAGATTCACAGTGATTAACCAGCTCTGATGTATTCTCAAATACAAGGTCTAGTTGATAAAAACACAATTTCTTAACAAACAGTTAATTTGTGTGTATTGTTTTAGAATCTAAGTCTACATGCAGACTGCCGGCAAATGTGGCCCGAATCCGATTTTTTTTGCCCATATGTGACCTGTATCTGATCTGTTAAAGACAGTTTGAACAGCACAAATCAGATTTTTTTCAAATCCGACCCAGGCCGACCCAGGCCACCTTCATATGTGGTCCTAAATCTGATATGTATCTGATATTTTTTATTGCGACTTCAGTTTGAATACTAAACACATTTTTGTTTGATCAGAACAGGATCTAGTGCTATATCACAAACCTTTCCTCTGTAAAAACTGTTTTTTTACAGATAAAGTTTTAACATCTGCCTTTACCAGTACAAAAACACACACAAAAAATAAATACAATTATGTTTTACAGACATTACAGTTTAAGATCCTGCTCATATGTTCATATTCTATTCGTTGTGAAAAGAATATATAGTGGACAGTCTGGAATCATCCAACATCATAACCTTATTTTTGTGCCATTCCAACAAAGGAATTAACATCTGCCTCTTTCAGACAGTAAAAAGTGCTTTTAGGAGGCTTAAAATAATCATTATTTAACAAAACAATGTTACCAATTTAAAAAAAAAACAAACAAAAAACTACATGTATGACCTGCAATAGCACAATACTACTTTTGTCGAATAGAGAGCAAAAATATCCATGTGAATATATAAACAAACAAACAAACAAACAAACAAATAAATAAATAAAAAGAAAAACAAAACAAAAAAACAAAAACGAACCTCTGCCATGTCTGCATTTGACTAAATACCTAAAAATATTGATACATTACTTTTTAATATCAATACAGTATCATGAAATGAAATATTGTGATATAGTGCAGAATCAATATTTTCTTAAAACCCTAGTTTTTATGTTCTCTATCAAATTTGGCTGTTTTTGAGTACTTTTGATTTTGCCTTTATATACTACATAAAGAAATGTTTACTATACCCATGTTTGGTATCCTTTTTTTGCACCACTTCACTTTTTTTGCACCACTTCATCTCATCTGCCTATTATTTTTTCACTTTAACCTACTATATCAACACAAAAGGCCAAAACACTCCCAAAAAATATAAAATCCGATTTGAAAAATGTATATAATTTATTGCAAAAAAACCCCAAAAGACACAGAGATACTTAACAAACCTTTTCAAAGACTTTAAAAATGAATATTGGCTCGAAATATTAGGCATATAAAATCAAAATTGTAATTAAAACTATACTCCAATATTTGACATAAAAGCAGATCTTTACATAGGCGTTAAAGAACCTGTTGCAGCTGACACATTCTTCTCTGCAGTAATGATCCAGTGGAAAGATCTGAATTATTTGCTCAGTTAAATCCAGGCAGAGACTATTTTTTATTTATTTTTGGGCTGGGTTGTGTATTTGCTTCCAGAAGATAAGCGCTAATTAAAAGTAAATCAACCTCACCGTTACAGTAAAATGACATCTGTAGCCTTATGTAACTGAAGTTTATTCCAGTCACATGTCGTATGTTGGCTGCTCATTTGAGTCACCTGCGCCTCTTCTGTTTCTACTACCCCCTCTCCCTTGCAGTATTATAATTAATCCATGAACCACTGGAAAATGAGTTAGCATGGTTGCTAACCTCTGGGACTAAAGCTGCACTTCCTGTAGAGATTAGTGAGCCCACTAATCTGTGTGGTTGGGGAAACACAGAAAGGTGCTACACAAATCCTTACAAATTACAGAGATTGGCCACAATGGACCGTAGCTCTGGTTTTACTTTGATAAAAAGTCTCAGACATTGTTTACATGCATCTTGTAAAAAGGGGAACTAATTGCTCCCTGATTGATTTGCTCTGAATTGTTTTGGGTGAACACATCCTCGACTGCTTGGGCTTTTTTCCTCCTTTTTTCTGACTCTAGTGACGCTGATGGTGGTCTGGTCTTTGCAAGGACATATGGCGTGTCCGGTTTTTACTTCGCCTCGTAACTCCAAGGAGATGGAGACGGGCAGTTATATACCACTTCATATATCTTCATAGTAAGTCTCTGCGGGCTCCCACACAGACATGATGTGACTGGGGAATGTTACGAGAGTTATTGCGCTTGTTAAAAAAAAAGGGTTACAGGGATTTTTGAATAGACCGGTTATACTGAGCATCTTCTCACTGCCTGGACATCGTCTCTTGGCTTCTTCCCTGGCTTTGTTGTTACTCTTTAGGTGACATTTATACTCAGTGCCAATGAAAACGCAACACTTGAATGTGTTGTATTGTTCCTGAGCTGCATCAATATGTTTAAGTTTCACCTGTATAAGATAATCCCACACAATTTCTTAACAACCTGAGATGGGCTGAGCTATTGTCACGCTTGAATGAACTTGCCTGCATTCGTAAGACTTGTTTTTCTCATTGCTCAGCAATGAACTGCTCAACTTAAGGAATTGTGGTCAGTTAAGGAGTGGTCATGTTCTGTATGTAAAGGCAAGCTGAAAAGCACCAAAATCATCTGCAATAACTCAGCGATGCCTAGACTGACACGTGACCAAAGATGCCATGCTATGGGGCTCCTGGAGGCTGGAATCTCTGCTCGGCAGGTGGTGCACCGTTTTGGATGCAATGTGTCCACCATAGTCAGGATGCAACAGAGGCATGAAGAAACTGGCTCAGCTGCAGACAGACCTCGCCCTGGATGAGCACGTGTGACCACGCCACAGCAGGACCGCTACATTGAGCTGCAGCACCTCCAGGACCGCTTTGTGACTTTTGCTTTTGGGGGTCCTTGAGTTTCTTTCTTTATCCTTTTTTTTTTTTTTTTTTTAACTTTATTTATAGAACTTTTCAACATTTATAAAACTTTTCATTTCACAAGTATGACATTTATAATTTCAAGCAATGTATTTATAATACAAAGATTGACACTAGACATGATAAACAAACAGAACCCAAAGCAAAACAAAACAAAACAAAACAAAACAAAACGGCAATAGAAACAAGACACACATAAAGACAGTCAAGACAATGCATTCTGGTACTGTTAAAGGAGGAGAGAAAATAAATAAACGAAACAAAACAGGTCAATAACAATATAAACACCTAAAATGTTTTTTAAAGTTCCAGGCCAGGCAACATATTCACGCATTGTAAAAGAGGCTCCCATATTTTGTAAAATTTATTGATAGAGTTATTTAGGGTGCACCTAATTTTTTCTAACTTTATATTAAGCATGATGTCTCTAATCCATTGATCGTGTGTTGGAGGTGACGAGTCCTTCCATTTGAAGAGAATGGTACGTCTAGCTAGTAAAGATGCAAAGGCCACAACTTTTTGCAGGTTAACTGAAGGAACTGAGTCTTATCCTTATTTTTTGTCAACAAATTTGGATGTGATTTTTTAGTTTTACTGTATAGAAATGGCCTATGATTAATTCCAAAGAGCTTATGGAATAAAAATCCTCATTGATTTAAAAAAAATATAAGAATCTTCAAGTGTTGCATTTTCATTGGCACTGAGTATACATATTAAGCTGGAAGTAAACACTCAGCACCACCTCATATAGAACGCCTTCATATCCCAGAGTGAATTCAGAAGGGGCAAGAACATGAAAACAAAAGGAAGACAGATTTCCACTGCACCCTCTTTTTGTTTTATTCTGGTCTGCTGACCTTTTTCAAGACAACAAAAATAAAACCCCGAGACAGTACTTGTTGTCTCAAGGAAAGTCAATTCAGTAAAATGTCAGCAAATAAAGAAGCAGAGGTACAGATGGATTCAACACGTGTAAGCTTATTTGTGGGCTTTTTGTATCCTTCAAAAAAACCACTTTGTTGTATCTATGGCGATCTCTGATTAATGTTGTGCAGCTGGCTACATGGGGTGAAATAGGGTTCCAGTCCTGCCTGTAGATTTATGCACTATCCACATATACAGATATTAATGGTATTTTCGTCCATCTTAAAATTCTGTCCATGCAACCTTTGTGTTATGAAATATCTCTGTACACACAAACACACACTCAGATTCTCCCTTGTTTCTGTATGACCTTAAACTACAGACACTGTGGATCAGATACTGAGTTCAACAAAGGCTTTAGTGGCCATTAAGTTTAGGAGTATCTGCAAAAGTTCTGCTGTTTTTGGAGCCCATATATGCTAATTTTTGAAAGCGGTTCCCAGAGTGGACATATCCCAAAATGCCACCTTTGCATTTCCTTGTTTTCAACTCATGCATATGTTTTCTGAAACAATGACGCCCCAGGTCCACTTCTGCCTTAAGTGGATGCGCTAACCACTGTGTTAGCCAGTGTGTCACCATGCATCCATCTTTTTTTAGTGTATTTCTGTGCTACCGCTTACAGGTTTGGCATATACAGTATAAGAAAACATCGGTTCTGCAATATATCGCGGTATTTCATTTCACAATACTGTATCAATATTACAAAGTGCAGTATTGATATTTTTAGGTATTTATTCAAATGCAGATATTGTGGAGGCTCATTTTTGTTTTTCGTTTTTGTTTATATTTTATTTATTCTTATTCAGCACTCTTTTGTTAAATAATGTTAGTTCCTTTGTTGGGATTGCACAAAAATAATGTTCTGATGTTAGTTCTGAACTAATAGAATATGAACATTTGAACAGGATCTTAAACTGTAATGTCTATAAAACAGAATTTAAGTTTGAACACAGAAAATATTTGTGATATAACATTAGATCCTGTTGTGATCAAATAAAAATATGTTTAGTATTTGCGCAGATTTCTGCTGTAATTCAATTCTTCAAGGAAATAATAATTTAAAAAAAAAAAAAAAAATTGCGTTTTTAACAGTATCATGATATATCGTGATATATAGAATCGTGATCCTAGTATTGTGATTTGTATCGTATCGCCAGATTCTTGCCGATACACAGCCCTAATACAGTGTGTACTTAAGAGTTACAATGGTTCTGTGTGGAGGAAACTTTCTTAAAACAAAAAAGAAACATGGTTTTCATCTCCATGTGGACAAGACCTTAGCTTGCCATGAAGTGCAGCAGCAAATAACAAATTTAGTAATTATAACTGTTAATTTGGGTTTTTTGAAGAGTATTATTTGACACAACCAATTTGTCACCACAACACCGCGAGCAAACAGGTCATAAACTACTTTCAGAACAATCCTTTGTAACAGCAAGTAGAACCGGGCTGGTGTAAAGACAAAATGGTTTAATGCAGGGGTGTCAAACTCATTTTCTTCCGGGGGCCACATTCAGCCCAATTTAATCTGAAGTGGGCCTGACCAGTAAAACAGTAGCATGATAGGCAATAAATAATGGCAACTCCTAATTGTTTTAGTGCAAAAAAAAAATCTGGTTCAAATAAAAGTTTCCGAAGGTAGGGAAAAGGAAAATGAGGTGCACAACAGCAGGAGAGATAGAGGAATTAGTAAAGCGTCATAAGTTTCACTTTCACATTGTATGGTGTGACACCCCCTCCCTCCCCCGTCACTGCTATTGTCACTGACATGTGCCCCCTTAACATTCCTGATTGCCACCTCATATATGACTATCTGGAACCAGGTCCAGCGTCATCTTTTATTACTATTTGTGCATACTGTATATGTTATATTTGTGTGCAGAGATAGAAATATAAAGGACAGTTAATGCAAACACACCCATTTGTACTCTTTTATTCCCTCACCCAATGAGAATCAATAAGAGAATCGATGAGGAATCAGATCGATAAGCAAAATCAATAGTGGAATTGGAATCCTTAAATTCTTATCATTTCCCATCCCTGGTTGTCATTGTGTTTATTACTGGACTTTACAAATGGACTTAGCCCCATAACCCTTCTGCTGTTGGGTTATTGATGAAGGACACTTTTATTTTGACCCAACTTCACAAATGTTGGTTCATCTGACTTGAATAGATCATACATCTAGACTACCGTACTTTCCGGGCTATAAGGCGCACCGGAATCTAAGTCACACCTGACTATAAGCTGCAGGTGTCCACGTTGTGACATGAGATATTTACACAGACAGATGGTAAACAGAAAGATTATTTAAATATTTATTTCCATACCTTCACTGCTTTTTTCTAAACAGTGCCTGTAACACGGCAGTAAAACGGCAGGAACATGACTGGTTCAAAAACCCAGAAAAGTCACTGATCTGTATCTTCATCTTCCTTCTGCTTATTAAACCACTGCAGTCATCTTCTTCAGTGCTGGAGTTGAACATCCTCAAAGGCTCCATCACACACCTTCTACGTCTCTCCTCCGTTGTTGCTCAATGGCACTTCCATGCTGCAGCTGTGTTTCCTTCTTAGACAGACACATCGATTACTTTTACCTTAAAAGCTGCAAAATATGCATTTCTTCGTGTGTTTTCCATGATGAGGGTTTGTGCATGACACGCAAAATGATTGTTAAATGTTAGGATTAAAACTTCTCCTCTTCATCACCTCTTCCACCTGTCTGTCTCACTTTTGCGCTTCCTGCTAGAACGCCCCCTGGAGGCCGTTAGCCCGTATAAATGTATACTCGAGCTGCATCGCTGTATAAGCCGCAGGGTTCAAAACGAGAAAAAAGTAGCGGCTTGTAGTCCGGAAAGTACGGTAAACATGAACTCCCTGAATGCCTGATCCATCTGCCATTCTTGTTTCAGGCGTAAACATACATATCATTTCCCAAACGCTTCATTTTCCCTGACAAAAAACATGACCTAAAATACCATAAACATGTGGATAAAAAGCCCCAAATAAAAAATGTTTGCTGTGAAACATCCTTGGTGATGTGGACAGGGTTTTTCTGCTCCTGATTTCCTGCGGTGCCACATTTCATTCTTACACAGCTGAACACCTGTTGGACACTAAGGCCAACCTGAATGCCCCAGAGCTCTGCTGTTGAAGCAGAAAATCAGCCTCTGTCTCCCTGATTTTCTGTCTCTGTGCTCAACTGCATGTTTGACTCCATCCTTGGTACCTTACATGCCAGCCTGTTTAGTCGCTGAAGAGCTGCACATCTGTGAAAGAAATCCCCCGCCCCACAAGTATTATGATGAGATTGGCATAGTCCTTTGGTCAGCAGAAGTCCATCTCATTAACCAGACGATGAACACACACACACACACACACACACACACACCCCTGGAGGCTCCGTCTTGGCAGTCTTGACTTCGCTGCCCACGGACAAAAGGCAGACGTGGCAATAGCGGCCAACAGTCTGAATGGGCAGCAGACATCAGCTCAGTCACTCAGCATATGTTGCTGTTTGCTGCATTTTGCCTCTGCTTTACTCTGGAAACGGCCTGTAACGGTGGCTCACCATTACCTTCTTGATTTATGTATATTGTAGTTAATTGACAGGGGTAAGGATTAGGGATGTAAACAATTAATCGACTAATGATTAATTGTCAATAAGAATTTTCTCGATTAAATTATTAATTGCCCTTTTCCACCCGTCCACACCTGTCTGAAGGCTGTCAGTTTGTCCATGCTGCAATGCCACAGCTGGAATAGCTGGCCATTGAACCGGATCATGGCATTGATGAGTTAGAGTGGCTTTATGGACATGGTGGAGCCAAACACAGACCGGCCTGTCTGTTTGTGGGAGCGGTACACCCCCACATAAATACACGCACAAATGGGGAGTCAGTATCGGATCAGAGCGTTTTCTCTGGAGGTTGGTCTAGTTCACGGTCAGTGAGACAGAAGTTGAAAACATCCTCCAGGCTCCTGATCCGGGACACAGGTATGCTGAACATTATGTCCTGCAGTCACCCCGGTGGACACGGGAAAAAGCGTGCGGGAGGGGTTGGGGGTTAAAGTTTGCAAAGCTTCAGGAGATAGGGAAAAGATAAATGAGTGAAAAGTTTCACTTTCACTTCTGTGGGGGTACGGACTGCACCTCCCCGTACCCCTATAGAACAGGTGTCAAACATGTGGCCCGGGGGCCAAATCCAGCCCGCCAAAGGTTCCAGTGTGGCCTGTGAGATGAATTTACAAAGTGCAAAATGCAAAAATGACCCTGAAGATATTAACAGTCAAGGGCATCAAACTCAAAAATAACAGCATAATAACCTAGAAATAGTGACTCCAAATGTTCTTCTTGGTTTAATGTGAGAAAAATAATATGATATTTTGCCTCTAAATAATGGCAACACCAATATTTTCTATTTGATTTATTGCAAAGAACATTAAATTCTAATATCCTTTAACAATAAAATGTCAATAACCTGAACAAATATTAACAACTTGAAATGTCTAAAGAAAATAAGTGCAATTTTTTACAATATTCTGCCTGTTTTGTGCTTTGGTAGATCTGATCTGTAATGCACATGTAGAAATCATAAGTTGAGGCATAATATTGATAAAATTGTACTCATTTTTCCTCAGAAATTTCAGTTTTTTCCAGTTATTCACATCCTCTTTGTTTTGGATAGAAATAGTTTCATCATTTATTGTTATTTTTTGCACTAAAAAATTTGGAGTTATCATTATTTATAGGCTATTATGCTATTATTTGACTGGTCCAGACCACTTCAGATCAAATTGGGCTGAATGTGGCCCCTGAAAGAAAATGAGTTTGAGACCCCTGCCCTATAGTATTATAAGTAGGACGGAAAGTGACGCACACACACGTGGTTAACAACCAACACGCACGCATCCCCTGGCACGTGTGTGGCCGCGTGCCCCCCCCCCCCCACACACACACACACACACACTGATGAAATGCACTCGCGTACACCCCCCCATTACACACTGCCACACCAAGAGATGAATTCCACAGGAAACACTGACTGTATCCAATGGTTCAATAAATCAGTCATTAAGGAATATGACATGTTTTTTTTCATGATGTATAGAAACAGTATTTAGTTTTCATTCTTAAAGACTGTACTGAAAGAGAAATTCAGGTTCTCAGGAAAATCGCCGCTTATCAATTAATTGTTAATCGATTGATAAGGGCAACCAACTAATGATTAATGAATTAATCGATAATTTGCATCCCTAGTAAGGATAAGTGCGTGTTTAACATGTAATAAATAAGCACACTGGTGGTATATTTGTAAACATTTATTGATAAGTTGTAAATTGCTTGATTGTGTGACTCATTTGGGTCGTGACAGACACATGAGTCACATGAAGGATGCCGGGTCGGTCCTCCTCATGTATATGTCACAGTAGAGATTGAAATCCAGTAGGATTCGTAATCCTACAAGGACAGATAGGAATTTTAGTTTGTCCTAGGACAAACTGAAATCCTATAAGAAATATTACAATTTTATTTTTATATACCTTATATTTGGAACCAATATTCACTTTTAAAGTCTTTGAAAAGGTTCATTAAGCATCTGTGTGTTATTTATGCAATAAATTATATACATTTTTCAAATCGCATTTTAAATATTGTTTTGTGTTTTCTGGCCTTTTATTTTGATATAGTAGGTTTAAAGTGAAGAAAATAATAGGCATATGAGATAGATGAAGTTGTGCTGAAAAAAAGATCCCAAACATGGGTATAGTAAACATATGTTTATATAGTATATAAAGGCAAAATCAAAAGGACTGAAAAACAGACAAAACAGGCTCAGACCACTAAGGGTTAATATTTGAATGTTTCTGCCAACAGAAAGTACATTGTGCCAATCATTTTATTTCTTTTTTTTTTTTTTTTTTTTTTTTTTTTTTAATACAACTTGGTTAAATTATTTCAGTGTGTGTATTAGTACTTTTTGAACATTTTGAGCACAATTTCAACAATACTGCGATAATAATGATAACCGTGATAATTGTGGTCACAATAACTGTGATATGAAATTTTCCTATCATTACATCCCTAGCTGCATGTAATGTCAATGGTGAATCACTGTGTGCCCGTGTATGTGTGCCAGTGTATTATTTAATATACTGATAATGAAGATGTCCATAAAAGTTCAGTGTTAAACTCAAAGGTTATTTTTATCAAAACAGAGAAAAATGAAGCAAAAGTGGTATTTTCAGCAAACTACATAGATTCACTCATTAACTGAACATAAAAACAAGTGTCTACAACTACTGTAATTTGTTAAACTACAGTTTCACTGGAAAATCAATATTGCAGATGACTGTGGAGCCTCCTAATGTTCAAATGGGTCATATCTGATGATGATGAAAAGCTAAGAAACTGCATTTTACCTGAATCATTTACAAGTATTGATAGGATTCAAGGGTTTAAAGTTGGTAAACAGGTTAAATCAGCAGATGCTTGTGGTCGCTGGTGGCTGTTTGAGGCTTTGAGAGTTAAAACACTAAAATAACACTAGACCTGCAGGTGTTTGGACCATTTGGTATAAAGTTTATTCACATCACGTATGCGTCATGAGCTTTCAGTGAAGTTCCATATGTTTGTAATGTAGTGAAGAATCACTAGTATCATCCAATCACATTCACATAATGGTTTTAACCTTAGAACACTGTAAACAACTTCATTTAAAGATGTCTCTTGTAAAGTCATGATTGAAAAGTTGGGGGGCAGTAATAGTTGTTGGCCAATAACAGTTTTTGTTTAATCAGTAAGTTTCCGATCATTAAATCAAACTCTATGTTGATAAAAACAAATCAAAAAACTCAGAAGCATTGTTCAGATCATAAATATTAGCATCTTAGTGCACCTCTGAAATCTTTCTTTCTTTCTTTTTTTTTTTTTACCTGGTAGCTTAACTGTGCTCAAGTGATTTCAAGGTAAAATTAATTCAAGAGATGAGCCACTGCTCCATCCAAAGGTGAAGATCAGGTGCTTATTTTGTTCATTTATTTTAATGCTATTATTATTATTTCAAAATGAACAAAGCAAATGTAGTGTCAGTCGTTTTTTATGTGTCTTCAGTTTCTTGTTTCTTTCTTTTGAGTTTTAGCAGTAGAAGGAGGAAATGCAAAATACAATGACGTTTACCTCGCGAACAAAAATGTACTTGTATTTTTAGTGGATCATGTTAATTTGAAGCTTTTTAGAGGTCTATATTTCTGGACATCATCTTCCATTTTTTGTTTTAGCAATTTCCATATAGAACAATTGCAATCAAGCTGGAGGCTACAACAATTAATTGAGAACGTAGCGGACAGAACAATGAAAGTAATTGTTAGATGACTTTCACAGCTTTTAAATTAAATAACATTTTATCTTGTTTTGACATGGATGTGATTTTGGATGTGTATCAAAACCACCAGACTCACTTAACAAAAACAACAGTTTTACCTCCATCTGTTGTGTTGGTGACTTTGGCGCTTGTTCACATTAGTTTGGATGAAAACTAACAAACAAATTAAAGGCAGGAGTGAGTGCAATGGCTAAATTGCTGCTTTTGTCGAAGGCGTCTGACAGCTTTGAATAAAGAGATGTATCAAAACCATTACGGCTAAAATTTGCTTAGAGGTCTTATTTCTGTCTTTGTGCATAAGAAATCAACCTAAGTGAATCTCCAAAGGAACTTTGTGTTGGTAAATGCAAGTTCTGCAAATGTACAGGATTTCAGTTCTGTTCAACATGTTGATGCTCATATGAACTATGTTTTCAGCTCAAAAATGTCCAATTTCATCACAATTAATGCTATATTTTCATGTCACAAATGGCCAAGTTATATTTGAACTGAATTTACCTGAAAAACTAATATTCTATTCTTTTAGATTCCCTAATTTTTGTTACAAGATTCTATCCTACATATCACATGTTTTATTTGTACAGGTTCAATCTGGAGTATGGTGCTGATCCATCCATTATGTTACGCCAATACATACATGAAGAATGGCACACGTCACTTTTTAAATGAACAGTTTTCTAATAATAAGCATTTTTATAAAGAAATAACAATTCTGTATTGTTATTTACTCTTTAGTCTGATGATAAACTATACAATAAATAATTCTGATACTAGTTTTTGCACAGGGATCATTAGTGTAAACGGTGACATGGCTGCAGAGCATCAGTATGATGGGATCTGTAACAACCATGTCACATCCGTCCACTGCCACATTTTGTGTGTTTGTGTCAGCTGTTATTGTTTTAGATCCACAATACTAACATTTATGAATAAGAGGAGAATTAGCAATAGTAAGTCTATAAGTTTATTCCTAATAAAGTACTGGTACTGACCAGAGCATCACGGGTAATGTCACGTCCGTCCACCAGCAAAAGTTTTCACATACACGTGCTATTCCAAATCCAGTATTTCTGAAAATAGAGCTTCCACTGTCAAATAATATCAGTAGTCTGTGCACAAATGGATTAGCATTATTTCAACACAGTTCTATACATTTCTTACAACTTTTTTTTGACAAAAATGGCCACTCATTTGACCCCCTAAGTAAATTTTAGCCGATTAGTGTTGTTATCAAAGACTCCTGGGTTTGTATTATTGTAATGCTTTATCAAGATGACACGTGTTTAAGCAATAAGCAAACTCTAATGTGGCATTATTCACTAGAAATGCAAATCTCTTAACAGTAAAAATCTACATTTATTCATCTTTTTTTTTAACCCCACCGTAGAAAATTAGTGTTAACATCCATCCTTTTCCAGTCACAATAATCTTTACTGCTCTCCCTGACTCTCTCCGTTTTTTTTTTTTTTTTTTTCTAAAAAGTTGTTTGTCGGACAAGCTTTATTATCTACTTTAGCCTCATTTTCGTTTTCGTCTCTCATTTATTGGAAAAGCTATAAACCTATAGTGAGTGTGGCCTGTGGGAAAACTAAGTGGCTTCTCTGTCTCCCCTTTGCTTCTATGTTCACTTCATTGTGTATTCTCACTTTCCATCATAGATGCTTTTTAAACCACTTGACTGGAAAATTGACTTGGCATGTCGATTCAGAGCAGCTCCAGTCAAGGCTCCTTGTTTATTTGCATCCATAGGTTCTTTTGTTGTTGATTCTGTTTCTGACAAATTCTCATGTGTGCTTTTCTTTTTTTTTTTTTCTTTTCTTTTTTTTTCCTACAGAGAGCCAACTTCTAAATTTATTTCACTGTTATTCAACCAGGCATATCGAATAAAGCAAGGTCACTGAATACTCCAAAATGCCACAGGAAGATCGATGATGTTCAGTTTCATTTTATACAGCGAATAATGCAATAAGTCATTGTACTGGGGGGAAAATGCACATTTATAATTAATGGCGCTGCACCTGCGTTGCTTTAAATGAGCAGTCAAAACATTAGCATGGTGTATCTGCACACAACCATCCTTTTACTTAAACATTTGATGAATTACTGTAATTAAATCGCATTTAACATTGATTTAGCTTCATTCTAATTTATTTTAATGCATGTTTTCCCTGTCTCTGTCTTCCCTCAGGTGCCTGAGACTTTCTTGTTAAAGACCACCAGCCTGCAAACTCTGCAAGTCTGACTAAGAGGAAGTCACCTCCACTGAAACGTCAGCTGACCCGGTGCTCTCGTCACTGATGAATGTATGCTGCCGCCACCGTTGATGGAAAGTTTTGTGTCTCTGGATGGATCAGACTTGCTTTTAACACTGGGATACCATATCACTGACATATGACTTCATGTCTGTATCTCTGCTCTGCGTTGGTATGTCTTAGATGACATTACATATAGCATTAGTACTTGTTTAAATACCTACAGTGAAGACTATTAACAAGTGCTCAAGGTCCTTGTATCTCACTGTGGGGTCAAGGCTCATAATTTCAGTGCTTTTGTCATGCAGGCATTCTGTGGACACACCACAAATAAGCTGGTGTCGCAGACTGTGGGAACCCTACATAACGGCATAGCGCCAATGACCCCATGACCCCTGCAGAAGTTAGATAGTTGTGTGTCAGCCAATCGCATGTCCTTGTCAGAGATCTAACAGCAGCTCCTATTGCCCTCATGGCTGTCAGGATGAGCGCATGCCCGTAGCCACACCACGCCAGCGTTGTCGCGGCTGGCCGTCGCGGGACGGTCATTTTCCTCGGCCATGACCCGGCTGATGTTGGGCCGGACCCTGGAGCGCATTTGTAAAGGTGTCCTGCTGCTCTGCCTGCTCCACTTCCTCATCATGATGATACTGTACTTTGACGTCTACTCTCAGCGCTTTGACCTCTTCAGCCGCTTCAACAACGGCCGCAACGGATCCAGGAATAACATTAGCGGAGCAGCAGGAAGCGGACATCATTATTACTATTATAACCTCTCCAGGCCAAATGCAACGTTAGCCAGCTACCTGGCCACAGGTGAGCAGCTGGTGCTGAGTATCCAGCCTGAGACCAATCAGACGCCTTCCCCGAAGCCGCTGCCGCCGTGCCCCGAGAGCCCGCCAGGCCTGGGTGAGTAACACTTATGAAGCACTCCACTGTTTTCAAGTACCACAGTGATTCATACTGTCACTGGAATACTGTTTCTAGTCAGTGTCGGTGTGACAGTAGGGTTTGAGCTTTAAATACAGAGTGTTAACGCTTGTATGTCGTGGAGTTCAACTATTCCCATTATGTTCTGAAGTAACTACAGAGGTGGTGACTGTGACTTTCTGAGCCAACACTGATGTTTGTTGATGTTGGAACTGATGTTGTTGTTTTGTTATGTTTTTTTTCTTTCTCATATTCAATTCAAATTCATGGAATAATCTGTTAAAGTTCACTGTGTAAGAGCATTTAGGAGGATCTAAATGCCAAAATAGATTACAATGTTCAGATTTATGTTTTCATTAGTAAATAACCATATGAAAAAAGGAATATGGATGGGTCATTCATGGAGTCTGCCATATTGTGATGTCATTTTTCTATAGTAGCTAAGAACTGCAATCGTTGACCTTTTCTTCCTTTTGTTAATGTTGAGGTGCATTACCGTCACCTATTATTTTTAAGTGTGAGTTAATATTTTCTCAAATAAGACAGCACTGAATTTAACAAATTATACATTTCTTGGATAAACATCGCAGATAAACAGATAAACACTGCAATTGTCATCTTATTTGGCTACATCTGTGCTTCCTTGTATTAACTTGTACTATAGTATTTTGGCGGCCGCACGTGTGAGCTGGAGATTAGATTTTTTTTCACTTCATTCAAGTTGTATGCAGTTCAGTAATCATTTTTCATGACCTGTTTGTTGTATTTATTCTTCTAGTTTATCCACATACTCAATACCATAACCCCGGAGGATGTGTACGTCATTGATTCGTGTAATGCATAGTGGGGATGAGACCTTGCCCGAAGCTGCAGGGTACATTTATACATTCCATAAATAAATGCATTTCCCAGTCTGTTTCCAATTAGCAGAAGAGCAAGTGAAGCCATAATTTTGTTTTTCCAGGTCAGCATGAAACATAAAATAGATTTAATGTCAACGATTTGCACTGTGGCTCTTTAGCCTGGTAGGCTCAAAGCGAAGCTATTAACAGAAAATCAAGCAGTTGGACACACGGGTACACAGCCGAGAAGAAAGATGAAAACACTTTCAACATTTCTTTATTCTTAAAAGATCAGTAATGCTGAATAAGTACATGTACTTCAGTTGTAGAACTGTGTTTACAGTAGATTTGAATCATTTGCATTCATTATACTTTAAACTTTAACAAATGTAGTGTTTGCAATTTGTCATAATCTACATGAAGCTTGAAAAATCTCACATTAATTTGATTTTAAGAACAGCTAAAAAAACAGGTCAGTATGAAAACTTTACTTCTACTTGAACCCTTAAAGACCCAGTGCTACTTTTGTGGCAGTTCCCAAATGAATTTTTCTCTCTATTTAACCTTTCTTAAGTGATTTATCACCATTTATTGTAATTTTATCGTCTGTATTTTGGATTTTTTTCTTATATTTAATTTGCTGATCATGTAGATGTTCATAAAAACTCAGATTAAAGTTGAGGGTTATTTTATCAGAAACAGAGAAAACTGAAGAAAAGGTGATTTTTCCAGCAAACATATCAACATATATAACTGAACATAAACTCAGTGTCTCCATCCACTGTCATTGATCCAAATCTATGGGTTTTACTGGTGAATCAATGTGGTAGAAGATGACAGTGTTTCCATGGTAACTACAGAGCCTCTGAACGTCCAAATGGGTCATATCTGATGACCATGAAAAGATGACAAACTATATTTTACACCAATTATTTACATGTATTGACAGGATTAGTGGATCAACAGGTTTTAAACAGTTTACATCAGTAGACAGTTTTGGTCAGCGGTGGATATTTTGGGTCTTTATGGGTTAAATGCACATCTTACTTTAAATACACAAGTTTTCACACTAACTCCATAATTGTCTGTGCGTATTCTGGGAAAAAAAGGCCATTCATCGTCGCTCATATTGAACCACAGGACTGTACAGTGAGCTTGTGAATCACTTTCATCAGCAAAAAGCTTTTTAATTAACCGACGCTACTGTAGCTGTACACACACATCACAGTAACACACACAGTAAACGTCGCAGATGGGTTGGAAAATAACGTACACCGGCGTTCGCACATACGCTCACATGCACATGTCCAAACAAACACACACCTCATTATCATTGGTCTCCATCCACCCAACAAATCAGAGGTTGATGGAGTCACACTAAGCCGTGGGTTTACTAAATCTATAATTACATAGTGGACACACACTTCCCTGCCTCCAGCGGCTCTGTCTGACATGAGCACTCATTGATAATGGACTTTAGAAAGGATCTCCTGCTGATGTTTTTTCACATGAGCTAAATCAGCCTTGACTGTCCATCCTTTGTTTATCTCTGCCCTTTTTATTCTGACACCAGGTAAAAAAAAACAAAAAAACAAATCATAATAATTAGATGAAATTTAACATCAGAGTTCACAGACAAGGCTTGTTTTGAAACTTAGAACACCAAGAAAGAGCTTATTGTAAAGACAATACTGCTCTAAGAATCACACATGCAATATTTAATAAGTTAATAGTTCATATGTGTATCAGAGACATTGTTCAATTCAGTAGGTTTAATTACTTACATTATTGGTATCCTTGTGCCAAAAATAATGTTTTTAATAAACCTTGCAAGAACATTTGGGTAATGACAGTAAAAATGTTAGTTTGATGCAAGTGTAAAAGCATTGTGCCCAGAGTTTTTCTTATTATTTAAGCCAAATTAATGTCAAATGAATATGGAGAGCGAGAAACTAAATGAGCTTTCCCAGATCAGATACTTACAGTTGGTCCCTAGTGGACTTAAGCTTTTATTTATTATCCTTTATAGCTTTTGCAAATGATACTACACACATATGGTTATTATAATATTCTAAAACAATGTCAAATTGAATTTTTAAAAAAAATTGTTTTCCTTTGGGAGGATTCCTAAAATACCCATCTGTGCGCTGAATTTTTTTTTTTTTTTTTTTTTTATAAACTTGTTGAAATGAAAGGCATTTGCAGAGATATACTAATATGAATAAAACTGTGAACAAGTGGTGCCAGGCACAACAAACCCCGCCCCTCGCACGTACTGTAGCTTATTTTGGCATCGATCCAGCTGATGTCAACATGTCTATGTGTGTGTGCTGATGTCAGCGTATTAATTGCCTCTATATATGTGCCACGTTTGAAGTAAATTGAAACAAAATTGATGTTTTTGTGGACATTTGAAATTTTAAGTCAATGGGAGAAAAAAAGATTGAAAAAATTCATAAAAAATGTTGAACTTTGACCTACTTTTCCCAAAATGTAATGGCGTATATTCTGGGTCACTTGCAGTCTATAAACTCAATTTGGTATGAATCCAACCACTATCTTTGCTGCTACAGACATTTGAAATTTCACCCATTATAAGTAAATGGGGGAAAAAAAATGGAAAAATTCATGAAAAATTTTGAACTTTGACCTACTTTTCCCAAAATATAATGAGATCTATTCTGGGTCACTGGCAATCTATAAACCCAATTTGGTATGAATTCAAGTAGGGGTGTGTATTGGCAAGAATCTGGTGATACTATACAAATCACAATACTAGGACCACGATACAATATATCACGATATATCATGATACTGTTAAAAAGGCAATTTTTTTTATTGTTTTTTTTTTTTTTTTTTTTTTTTTTTTTAAGATTATTTCCTGGAAGAATTGAATTACACCAGAAATGCACACAAATGCTAAACACATTTTTATTTGATCAGAACAGGATTTACTGTTTTATCACAAAATGTTCCTGTGTTCAAACTGAAATTCTGTTTTATAGACATTACAGTTTCAGATCCTGTTCAAATGTTCATATTCTATTAGTTCAGAACTAACATCATAACAGTATTTTAGTTCAATCCCAACAAAGGAACTAACATTATTGAATAAAAGCGTGTTAAATAATAAATAAAATATAATCAATAAAGAAAAACAAAACAAAATTGAACCTCCACAATATCTGCATTTGAATAAATACCTAAAAATATCGATACAGTACTTTTTAATATCGCTACAGTGTCGTGAAATGAAATATTGCGATATATTGCAGAACCGATATTTTCTTACACCCCTAAATTCAAGCAATAGTTTTGCGGCCAGTGTTAACAAACAAACAAAGAAACAAACAAACCAAACCAAAAACAATACCCCTTGCCTCTCCTTCAAGGGGGGGGTAATAAACCTCAGTAAATGTTGACAGCTGTCATGAACATGGAGTGAATAATTGTTAAAAAAAACATGAAAAAAAAAATTAAACAACTTTATTAGAATTGCAGCCCAGAAAACCAAGGGAAAAGCCTGAATGTACCAGTAACACAAAAAGGTGACATAAGCTCATATTGGATTTTAATATCATAAACTAATGTGGATTGAATTAATCATAATTACTCATGCCATTTAAGTGTCAAAGTGATGAAATGCGTATCATTCATTTGCTGTTACACCATTTGACATTTTCCTTCACTTTTACTTTTGGTTAAATAGTGTAAACATCATTTCAGATGATTCTACCAAAAACCTGAATAACTCACCTGCCAAAGTATTTACCACAGATATATAAAACTATTTCTTATTTTCATTAGAGCTACATATTCTCTCATTCAGTCATATTCACTGCATTGTATTTAGTTCAGTCGTCAGTAATTTAATGTGAGTGAATTCTGGTCAGTTGCAGGATTTATTCTTTTACTCCTTGCTGTCTTGTAATTGCAAATTTCTCTTTTGAGTTTGTCGCTTTTCTCGTTCATATTTTCTGCTTTGAACTCTGAGGAGTAAGCAGATTTACTTCTTTCACTTCTCTTGTAAGACTCTGCTTTCATACTATATATATAGTATGAATACAGAATGTCGCTCTTTCTTTATGACAATGATTTGTATTTTTCTCAAATGTGCTCAGCATTCTGTTTCTGATGAAAAAAAGAAATGTTTCTTATTCTCTCCCACCTGTTCTGTCGTAAATGAGCTTTGTAAATGTAATCCCCCCGCAAGCTCTATTGTGGCAGTGTCAACATTTTTTTCCTCTCCTTTTTTTTTTTTTTTTACTGATTGGTTTTCTCATTTGATAATGACGTTTGTAACGTACTTTGAAATTGGGAGTGTGAGATAAAGCTGTCAGGTTGATTTGTCTGGAGCTGAGGTTCGCTGATTCCATTATTTGGGCTGGAATTGGCTGTCACTGACTCTGGGTTTGGCATTCATACCAGGCACAGGTGTACTCTTGTAGCTTATCTCTCCCTTTCTCCGTGATGGAGTGGCTGCCTAGGGGCTGTAATGAGCAGGAAGGCAGAGAAAGACTGAGCGAGTCTGTTTTTCAGTCACAGGTGCAGAGAGAGAGAGAGAGAGAGAGAGAGAGAGAGAGAAAGAGAGAGAGAGAGAGAGAGAGAGAGAGAGAGAGAGAAAGATCTAATGGGTGGTGGTATGAAGGTTGGTATGAAGTGAGACAGACAGAGAGGCGGGATAGAGTGAAGGAAGGAACAGCAGGTGGAGAGGTGATGGGATGTTGAGCGAAAAGAGAGAGAGGACTTGAATAGAGAGAGAGAGAGAGAGAGAGAGAGAGAGAGAGAGAGAGAGAGAAACAAACAAACAAGCCCTTGGCTGTCCCAGAACACCAGCTGACAGGTGCTGCCTGTATGAGTGGCGAGCATCCATACTCTATATCCCGGCCTGATGTGTGTGTGTGTGTGTGTGTGTGTGTGTGTGTGTGTTATCGGGAGCTGATGTGTGAAAAAAATGCAAAGCTCAGACAAACACCGCCAAAGGAAATGATCCTCTTTGTTGTTAAAAAGTCCTGTCTGTCTTTATTAAGTGTAACACTGTCCTGTTTGTGTCTCATCTGTACTGTCTGACATTTTGTAATTCCACTCTGTTGTAAATATAGTCTGTGTAGTTTTTATTACTATTATTATGGCTATTTCATGTTGTTTTTTGTACTATCTTTATGCATGCACACTTTTTCTTGCACTTTATTCTGCTGAATTGTTGAATTTCCCCATTGTGGGATCAGTAAAGTCTAATCCAGGGGTGTCAAACTCATGTTAGTTCAGGGGACACAAAAAACCCAATATGACCTGCAGTGGGCCGCATCATTAAAATAATAACATAATAATACATAAATAATATCAATTCCAAAATTTGTATGTCTAATTTTTATGTTTTAGAGTGAAAAAAGTAAGATTATATTATCGAAATTTCTACATCTACAAACTATCTTTTAAAAAAATATGGAAAAACATGAACCATGACCAAAATGAAATTTATTAAGAAAAAAAATGCAATTTTAACAATTTATGCCATTATTTGGCCTCAGCTTCTCATTTTTACATGTTCATTACAACGTACAGATCACAGTAGATCTACAAATGCACAAAACATTTAATAACAGACAGAATATTGGTACAGTCACTCTTAAATCTCTTAAGACATTTCAGGTTGTTCATATTTGTTCAGGTTTTTCACATTTTTTGTAAAAGGCTAGTCTGTAAATGTTAACATTTTTGTGTATTTTTTTTTTTTTTTTACACTAAAACAAAGCAAAAAATACATGGTTTTCGTTATTTATATTTCATTATGATAGTATCTTACTGGTCTGACCCACTTTAGATGGAATTGAACTAAATTTATTTTGTTATCCTTGATTGTTAAAGGTCCCATATTATGCAAATCTCACTTTGTGAAAGTTTTCTTATAGTAGTGTGTGTTGCAGTAGCCTCATTATGAGGTTCGAATTTGAAAACTGTCTGTTTCCTTCCTGCCTCGCTACACCACATTTTGTTAAAATGCCTGCTCAAACGGCCGAGTTTGAGTTGTGTCCGTTTATGACGACATAAGCGGATTTAACTCCTCCCCCTGACTGTGCCCCCACCCTGCATGAAAAGGTAAGCCCCACCCTGGCAAAGCGAGCCCCACCCTGGCAAAGTACCTCTTGGACAACAAACATGGCGAAGGCGAGACACACAAGTTGTGGTGTTGTTGGCTGCACACACCAACACAAAAGTTTATTTTTGCTCCCCACTTCCGAGCCTCTCCGTAAAAAGTGGCTGGATTCTATCTGTGATGGTCATGTACCAAACAACATTCCCAAACGCTTGTATGTGTGTGCCCGGCATTTCACGGACGAGTGTTTTTTTAACATGGGCCCATACAGCTCCGGCTTAGCACAAAGACTCAGAATCAAGAAGGACGCAGTACCAACGCTTCGTGACCCAAGTACAAGTGTAGGAGATGTAAGTTCTTATCATTTTTTTGTATCTTTACTGCATAACCCTACATTACGGATAAGCTGGTGGTTGTTGATGTGTACGTCTAACGTTAGCATGGCAGCTAACATAGCTCGGTTACTGCTGCTAACGTTTGCGTCCCCGTTAACATGCAAGAGCTGATAATATCAAGAGACATTCAACATAACTACTTTGAACACGGGCCTTTTGTGGTTGGCATCAGTATAGTTGGCATCAAGCTTGTTAGTAGCTGCCTGCATTAGTGGCGGCAGGCGTCTTTCCGTGTCAGGTCCACGAACCCGACACAACACCGCCGTTTTCCGTCGGGGCTCAATCACGCCTCAAGGCAAAGAAAGCCAGTGTTTGGAAAGACGTTCTGTCTGAGACATGTGTATTGTAGACGAGAGAGGGGCATTTCAGACAGGTGACTTGTGTATTCAGAACATTGAACGCTAGCGTAAGCCGCGTCCACTCCCAGAGAGGGGAGGGGGAGTGGGCGTGGACAGATGCGTTCATTTGCATACCCGGAAGCAGGCCCAGAAACAGCCTGTTCTGAGGAGGGCTGGTGAGAGTGACTTTTTCAACCCCTGAAACTCCGAACAAAGGATGATTTTGGGGCGAACAAACTTAAATACTATGTTTTTGGGCTTCTGAGACCTATATGACGTGGCTGAAAAATAGCATAATATGGGACCTTTAATATCTTCAGTGTAATTTTTGTATTTCACTAATTCATCTTGCGGGCTGGATTGGACCCTTTGGTGGGCCGGTTTTGGCCCCTGGGCCACATGTTTGACACCCCTGGTCTAATCTAATCTAATCAAAAGTAAAACCTCTTATATTGTCTCCGTACTGATTTAGGTGTACTTCCAACTTTTTTTTTTCGTTTTAGTTTCGTTTTACAAAATATCTCCATAACATAGACGGAGCATAATGAAATAAAAGTCAGGAGCATTGACCCATTGTTTTTTGAATCTAGTAGTTTGGTATTTGGCTAGTTTGAGCCAGAAGTGACCATATTTGGATAAAAGGGGAGGAGCTACAGGGGTCAGAGGTAAGTTCATGCTAAATGCTACCCTAATGACTTGGTAAAATGGTAAACTTCATAAAGCATAGAGTGGAACCTAGTAACTACAGCTTCAGTGTAGTCAGGAAAAGAAAAAAAAAAGTGATCTGTCAATCAAAGCCTGACGGGACAGACAGGAAAGAAGGGGGAGGAGTTTAGAGATGTACCACCAGATCATAAACAAGACCTTAATTAGCCCTCAAAAAAAAAAAAAAAAAGATTGACTTTAGAGAAAAATGTGGTGAAATTCAAGGGAGCTGGAGCTTTATGGAGCCAACTCCAGCTACTGTCAGTGATATAACAACTTTAAAGTACAGCCACATTGGCTTAAGAACACACAAATGAGCACAAGCCATTGTTTCTGATGGACTCGTAGCTATGAATGCTGTGAATCGAGTAATATTGGACATAAAAGTGGGAGATGTAAATTTAAAGTTCAGATTTTTTTTTTTGTTTTGTTTTCCTACAACACTTATACATCTGTGCATTTCTTAAATGTGTTTGAGTTCAACAAGAGCCATGAATTCAGTCAGATGCATTCCCTATTAGAACTTCTTTCAGTTAACAGCACTTATGTCCAAAAATATGACATCACAAAACACACTGGCGTTGTCTCCAACCTAGTCCAAGTGAATGTTTGTGTCAAATTTGAAGAAATTCCCTCAAGGTGTTCCTGAGATATTGCACTAAGAAGAATAGACAGACACAAGACCACAGTGATCTTGACCTTTGACCTTTGTCCTTTGAGCACAGTTTGCTCTGAATTTTACAACATTTTTTTTATGACACTGTTCTTGAGATATTGAGCGTTAAACACAAAAATGACAAAAATTAACCTTCATATTGTATATCTCTGCTGTTGTTTGAGCCATAGACAAAGACAGATGCACATTCATTACACAAAACAACAATAACCACACACCAAGTGAATGTTTACATGTCGTTATCCTCACCGCATAATTGCTTAACTCATATTTTTGGCCAAATTGTGATATCTGCGTAACTTTACTCTCCTAATAGTGCTGCTTCATTTAATGCCAATATCACAATTTGGCCCAAAATATGACTTAGGCAGTTATGTTATGAGGCTAATGATGTGTATGAGTGTCCCAAATGTAAAGAAACATAGTATCCACATTATTGCGGACAAGGCATAAAACATAGATCTTAATTCTATTTGTGTTGTTCATTACAGGCTGCTGAATGTGCGACAAATCAGTGTTGTATCTGCTTTACACTCGACCGTAGCAGGATTTTATGTGCTCTGTTTTGCTCTCTAACTATTAAATATGCAGTTTTCTACATTGTAATTGTAGCCAGGATATATTCAGACATTTCTGTGCATGTTTCTGTGTGTGTATGTGTGTGTGTGTGTGTGTGTGTGTGTGTGTGTGTGTGTGAAATCTCCTCAAGCTTGAACTCTATTATTTATTCTTGCCATTAATTACTTCCTCCTACACTCGCGACATGTGGACACTTCAGTTCACCCACACACATATACAGCTCAGTGGGAGGTTAAAAGCTATTTTCCAAGCCTTGTCTTAATTGGATGCTCTACGGGGTCTTTCCCAATCAAATGTAATTAGTGGGAATTAACTGTCGTCTTACATTGTACAAAAGCGCCGATGGAAGACACGGTGCTGGATGTACCTGAGTCACCCACGTCAGGTGAGACATGAACATCACCGCTGTTTGGAATAAAAGGACGTCTGTAGTTTTACTGACGACAAATTTGCAAAAGCAGGTTCTTTGTTTTCTCTACCGGAATCTTCTTCACACTGAGTTGTACCGTTCTCTCATCACCTAGCAACTGTTGCAGGTAATGAACAAAAATGATGTAAGACTAACAATGGCTGATTCTGCATTACACAAATCTATCCTTAGGTTCATATTACAGTTTTTTTTTAATTACAAAACACTAAGAAGAAGAACCATCCTTGTCATGACGGAGTAATCAGAGCAGAAATATCTGTAGACCAGATGGATGTTTATTTCCTGGACTGTATTATGGGTCTGCAGGTCTCTAAGGGGACAATTAAAAAGCCATATTTTGTGCATTAACTACAACAGCCTAATCATACAGTATATAGTGCAGCCGTGTTATGAATATACACAATTTATGTATGACTGCAAAGATTCAGTGACTCAGTGCTGAGATGGTGCTGCATCATTGAGCTGCTCATCTATCATGAAGCATGAAGAGAACTACTAAGATCTCAGTTCAGAAATATTCTATCTCCCTCAGTCAGTCACTGTATTAAGCTTATAACAGGTTGACGAGGTCTGTCCATTAAATGGCCATTTTACAAACATACAAAGCAGATACTTCCTGTAAAAAAAAGCACCAACACCTGTGATGCTAGTGCTTTTGTGCACTTGTTAATGGAGCAAGAGATTATGAAAATCTAGTCATTACATAGTAGTTATTGATCTCATTAGTGGCTTTTCCATTGGACATCTGTCCAGAAGTTTACCGATATTTACTGTGTTGGGTAATGTTGGTTTTTCCATTAAATCACAAATGCGATTTATTTATTGTTGTGAGATGACATGAGAAGTCATTCCATAAACATGGCGATGAATGTAAATATCACATTGATTTACAGATCTATTCATTATTATTATTATTATTATATATTACCCCTCTATCCCGTACTAAATTAAAAAAGGATTCGGTTTCCTGGTGTGTCCACACATACTGCACCGTGTTTCTTTTAAAACTTTTCTCTGTTTGTTGTAACATCCATCAACATCCATTTTTTTTTATTTCACATGATTCTAGTGGCAGAAAAAGGTCTTTCCATTGCGGTTTTGCATGTTATACCAATTTCACTACACCTGAAAAACCACCTCTTACCAGTGCAAAAACTTTTCATTGAAAAACGAGAATTTTGGCGATTTTCCATTAGTCAAATTTTTAGGTGGAAGTTACATTTGTGCAATTTGAGTGTCAATGGAAATTCGACTATTGATAAACATGGCAGGGGGCTGTTTGGTTTGCAGGACTTGGATACATTGAACTAGACTGATTTACATGTTCGGTAAACAGTCTGAGTAGACCAGTCTGATAGACGGTATAAAAATTGGACAAACTCTCTGTGATGTCATCCATTGGTTTCTGAGCTGCAGTTTGGAAGCAAAAACATGTGTGACATGGCCGTCTCCATACTGCATTTATGGAAACATGTGAATGGAGAAGTGGGAGGGCCCGACCACATCAACTAACAGTTTAATCATAAGAAATCAAGTAATTTCAGATACTGAATGTCAACACATATGGTTGATACCAGTGATGTCAAAGTTGTGCAGTGTATTAACACTAGTAATGTCAGTTTCAGCTAATTAGCAAGCTAGCTGACAGAACGTATAATTCAATGCATATTAACACTAACATTAGCTAATGCAGTTAAGTAATGTTTGTTATTGTAGCCTAGTTAAGGTAAATGTCATAACTGAATCAGAACTGCCTGTCATGGAGAAAAATAAGTTGCTCACTTCTAATTGCAGCCAAGCAGGCAGCATTCACAGCAGACGGACACTCAGCTGTCAATCATGCAGTCACATCATTATGGATGCACAACATTTTGGCTTTGGATAATTTAAATATATGAGTTATATAAAAACTTACAGTCCCTACAGTTATCATAGAGTAAATGAACCATAAACTGTTTTTGCACCAGGCTGTAAACATGTTTATTTCTGCTGTAAAGTTGACTTTATTAACATAAGGGGGTCTATGTAGGAGGACTCTCATTTGGATCCAGCCCCTAGTGGACATTGAAGGTACTGCAGATTTTGACACCACTGCATTGGTTGCCACATGCTTGGTGCATGACCCTGAAGTAGAGTATTCAGCACATACATTCCTCCATTCAGGAGTCTTTTCTTCTTGATCTTGATTTCATTGAAAACTGGAGGCCATGTGTGTAAATGGAAGCATCCATTGGAGTGTTACACTTACACGTGTCCTTCATGCATTCACTGAACTAAGGTACTCAAGCACTAAAAAAACCAACAAAACAAGAAAAAAGCCCATTTATTCCATATGGTATGTTGTACTGGCTCGTCATGTTTTCCATTTCTTCTTCTTTATGATTCTTCAGTGTTTCCTTTGGAATGGATCTCAACCACTGTTCCGTGTTGTAAAACCTTAAAATTTTAAATTCAGGACTTTAACATGCATAGCCAAATGTGTGGGCCTATTAATGATTTTTTGTATCTAATGTACGGTGGGGTGGCAAGGAAGTTTACCAGCAGAAACACTGTTTTTAATGCTTGTTGCGGTGGCACTGGAGACCCAAGGACACTTTTGCTGAAACAAGAAATGGAAGGTATCACGGTTCGCTCTTCTGCAATTGAATTAATACAAAAGCAATGTAATAACCTTGAGTAATGAGATAAAATTGATTGAATATGCAAACAATGTTAAGATCATGCAAAATGCACAGCACGTTTGAACCTCAGCACACGCATATTCTAGTTAAGTACATTTTCCAGTCTGCTTTTCCACTTCTGGAACAGAAAGGTGTAGTCGTGTTTTATTCATAGCTAGAGAGAGTAATTTGAATGGAGTGACACGTCCCTTGTAACTCTGAACTTTTACATGTGCGTCCCCTGTGGAGGAAACCATCGGGAAAATCTTAACCATTTTCCCCCTCCCTTCTGGCAAAATGTAAAATTACTGTTAGAACCTCTTTAAAGCTTAGTTGAGTCCTGGGAGGCCCCGGCCCTCGTCACCTTCCCGGTTCTGCGTGAGTTTGTGGCACAGCATGTTTTATGACCTTTCTCTTACATTTTTAATCGAGGGCTTAAATAGAACTGCTTAGCTTTAAAACAATGCCTGTGTTAGTTCGCTCAGCGGTGCTCGAGACGCAGCATGAGGTTATCACAAACTCAGGTGCAGGATGCAGATAGGCAGCCATATTATCAGGGGGAAAAAACACTAGGACTTGAAGAACACATACTGGCTTTCATGCCGCCTTAAGTAATTACGACTGTGTTTTGAAAAGCAGCTGGAATACAGATGTTTCTTAGCAGTAACATCTAAAAGGAAATGCTGAAAATGAGCATGAAGACTGATGATGTGTACAACGCTGCAGAGCTTTGTTTGTATCGATTTATTGCCCGAAGACTGTGTTTTTTAAATAATGAACACAAAGATTGTGTTTATGTGCTTATGTCAGGATTTATGCGCTGGAAGTAGAGTGGTGTAACAGGAGATACGGCACACAGACTCGTAGCTAATTCACTAGAAGGTTTTACTAATATAATTCTGTATGAACAGCTTTATTTGGGCACATGTAGGTATTAAAATATACCACGTATGCTGTTTATTCAGATAATCCTCCGCTTCACTTCAGCTGATGAATTAATCAGTAGATTCGGTTTTGGTTTTTTCTTCATATAAATCATGTATGTTGAAAATAACCTTGGCCCTGAGTTTTATACAGGGGTTTGAAATGGTTTAAAAATGACGACTAATTCAAAGCTTTTCAGATGTATTTATTCACTATGTACCAATAAGCCTATTTTAACTGCAAAACATGAAAGTAAATAAGATAAATGTATGTGTATATATAAATAAATTTGTTGCAATTCTCTGCAACACTAGCTACCTTGAGCTTAAAAATGGTGTTAGCTATTGTCAGACAACCTTATTATGTTCTTAGTTGCATGCACTCACTTTTGGTCGAGTGATATAATAACATCTCTGCATTAAATTATCTAAAAACAACAAGAATTTTGTGTTATTTAAGGATAAGCTACAGCATGGCAATCATTGAAGGGGTCATATTTTGCTGAGCCCACTTTCATTAGTCTTTTGGTATATTTATTTGTGCATTTGGACCCTAATAGTTTCAAAAAAGTTTGAATTTGAACCCTCAAGGTGTTGCAAAGCTATCTTTATATTCACTTTGGTAAAAGTGGATTTCTACAACTGTTTCAATCCCTGCTTAATTTGTTGCATCTATAACTAGTTACGTCACAACGTTTGCGAATATAAAGTCAAGACTTCCGACGAACATTTCTCTGAGTACAGAGAAATAGAGCAGCATGGTCCACAACCTGGAGGGGGTGGGGCGTGAAGTGGCTCATTTGCATTTAAAGGGCCAGCGCTCAAAACAACCTTTCTGGTGTCATTACTCAGAAATAAGGTTGAAGATGGACCTGTGGAGTTGAAATAATGAAGAATTCAGACCCAAGCAGAGCATTTACAGTTTATGTAGACCACAGGGAAATGTTTTAAAATGCATAATTCCATTAAAAAAAAAAACAAAATGTCACTCCTTTAATGACTTTGAGTATGTCGATTTATAAGCTAACATTAGCTTGTGTTACACTGTATTGCTACCACTTGACAGATATCAGTGTACAGCAGGGGTCTCAAACATGCGGCCCGGGGGCCAAATGCGGCCCATCAACGGTTCCAATCCGGCCCGTGGGATGAATTTGCAAAGTGCCAAAGTACCACAGTCAAGGCTTTTGAACTCATTTTAGTTCAGGTTCCACAAACAGACCAATATGATCTACAGTAAAATAATAATAGCATAAAAACCTACAAAAACTTCAATATTTTCTTCTTGGTTTGATGTGAAAAAGTATTACACTATGCCTATAAATAACGACAACTTCAAATTTTCGTCTTTATTTTAGTGCAAAAAATAATATTAAATTATGAAAATATTTATATTTACAAACTATCCTGAAACAATAAAATGTGAATAACCTGAACAATTTTCTGCCTGTTACTAAGTGTTTAGTGTCTTTGTCAATCCAATTCATAATGCACATCTATAAATGAAAAGTTGAGGCATAATATTGTTAAAATTGCACTTATTTTTCTTGAGAAATTTCAGTTTTTTCAGGTTATTCACATCTTTTTTGTTTGGATAGTTTATAAAAGTAAGTATTTTCATAATTTAATGGGGGTTTTTTTTACAGTAAAATAAAGACAAAAATTTGGAGTTGTCATTATTTATAGGTTATTATGTTATTATTTTACTTGTTTGGCCCACTGGAGATCAAATCGGGCTGAATGTGGCCCCTGAAAGAAAATGAGTTTGAGACCCCTGGTGTACAGGCTGTTGTGCAGTGTTTAGCTTAGAAAAGGAAGTCCTGTTCTACCTGATTTAATCCACCTTTTAATATCAGTACTATACCATTAGTACTATAACTGGGTATTACATCACCAATATGTATCTCATGTAGCGAAACACAGCTGCACCACATATATCATCTACAGTATCACAAATATTTACTTAATAAAATGACAAAAACATAAAAAATATCCATAAAATGCATTATACTCACCAGAACAACTGCTTATTTTTTAGTCTCTCTGTGACCAAATCCATTTATTCTCTGTCAGCAATTGTGGGAAAACAGCTATTAACTCATTTTATCTCAATCAGATAATGAAAAAATGCCAGTGTTATTGTACGTCTGCTACATCATCCCTATGTGGCTAATGTGGAATCTGATTGGTTAAAGCAACAGGTTCATTTCGTTTTATTTGAAACTCCAGCTCCTGTACTGTTGATTCTAAAGGCCTCAAGGCAGATTCCTTTTACCCGGCAACACATTATGACTGAAATATGATTGGATAAATGCTCTGATATACTCATACTATGACTACTGGAAGCAGTGGAAATAGGAAAACGCCGAAATAAAGAGAATAGACTGTGGGGAATAATTTAATAGATCTTCAAAGAGTAAATCTAAAACTGAAGGGTGTAAATGTAGGTCAGTAATTCTGATTCTTCAGGTCAGCAGAGACGGCCTTGCTGGTTCTGATGGACCACCACTGCAGTGAATGGAAATGTAATATATCAGACCTTGGATTTTTCTGAATTAAATCTGTTAAGAATAGACCTAAGAATATTCACTTTTGGACTTTATCCCTTTGATAATTGCATAAAAAAACCACCTCAGTGAAAAAGTAAGAGTCTGGACCCTGTGGGAACAGTGGTAGAGGGTCACACAAGGGTTACACTAAAAACCTTTAACAATCCCTTATATCCCCCACACCCCCTTTAAGGACTGGATTGTGTCATTTATTTTGTTTTAATTGTGTAATTTCTTATTTGACTGTACTACAAGGGTACTTTTTATATTACTATGCACCTTTTATATCTATATATACTTGTACATAGTTTTTGTATTTTGAATTGTGTGGCTTTTATGTGAGCTATTCTATTCTATTCTATTCTATTCTATTCTATTCTATTCTATTCTATTCTATTCTATTCTATTCTATATGACATGGATAGTTACATGTTAAGGCTTATACAGGGTGGGGAAGCAAAATTTACAATGAACATTAAGTTGTTTTTTCTCAGCAGGCACTACGTCAATTGTTTTGAAACCAAACATATATCGATGTCATAATCATACCTAACACTATTATCCATACCTTTTCAGAAACTTTTGCCCATATGAGTAATCAGGAAAGCAAACGTCAAAGAGTGTGTGATTTGCTGAATGCACTCGTCACACCAAAGGAGATTTCAAAAATAGTTGGAGTGTCCATAAAGACTGTTTATAATGGAAAGAAGAGAATGACTATGAGCAAAACTATTACGAGAAAGTCTGGAAGTGGAGGAAGCAACAAAAAACGTACCAAAGCTTTTATTAAAGCTCTCAAATCTAAAATCCTAAAGGATCCAACCAAATCCATGAGAAAAATGGCAATTGAACTTGAGGTAGACAACAAGACCGTTAGAAATGCAGTAAAATATGATTTGAAGATTTAAATTCTCATGACTTTCAATAAACTAACTGGTTATACACTGTCTTTCAATCCCTGCCTCAAAATATTGTAAATTTTGCTTCCCCATCCTGTATACCTAGAATTAGTAAACGCCACCCCTGTAATTCCCTCCACATTTTTTATTACCTGTAATGTAAAGTAATTTATAACCAGAAACTCTCATTATAAAAACAATCCTCAAGGTAAAACTGAAGTAGAGAAGTAGTAGTAGCATTCATGCTTCGCACTAGTGTTCCCTCACCTATGGCCATGTTTATTAAGCAAGCAAATAACATCAGTCCACTGAGAAGGGAAACAGCCTATTTTCCACAGCACTTTCAATCAAGCCAATAAAAAGGTTATTCCGTTCACAAACACACTGCCGTGCTCTCCAACGCTGTGAGAAAGCTGGTGCAGGCATGGCCACAGAGCCAAAGGACCCTTGACAACATAATGTCTACCATAACTTCATTAAAATGTTCCTGCTTCCCTCCCTCAGTCTCATTCACTTTCAGTTTCCATGGACGTGCAGACGTTAACTCAGCGGTCTTATCATGTCTGTCCAGATATTTCATTATTCTCTTTCTTTCTTTCTTTCTTTCTTTCTTTCTTTCTTTCTTTCTTTCTTTCTTTCTTTCTTTCTTTCTTTCTTTCTTCTTTTTTTCTTTCTTTCTTTCTTTCTTTCTTTCTTTCTTTCCTTACACCAGCTTTACCTTCTTAAATAATACATATCTGAAGGTTACAGTTGCTCCAGTAAATGACCCCAATGTAAGGTCAGTGATCCAGCTTCTGAGGTAAATCCACAATCTGAATCACAATTTTGTCACTTCTTATATGTTTTACACAAGTCACAACCATTTTCTTTGATTTCTGGAGACGGCCAGTTTAGTTTAGTAGAGTTTTTGATGCAATAACATGACTTTACCCTGAGCTTTTATGAACATCTACATGATGATTTTAAAAGCACTGCTTCTTCCAACCCCTTTTCAAACCATGTGTTTATCGGTCTGTCCAGTTGTCGTCTGTTAAGTGTTAAACTGTGGTAGGAGGTTCGAAATAAACATGTGAATTAGGGATGCACTGATACCACTTTTTTCCAGACTGAGTACAAGTACGAGTACTTACATTTGAGTACTTGCCGATACCGAGTACCGATACGAGTACTTAATAATCCCATTCCAGTTGTTAGTTCCTTTTGTAAATGTGCTTTATTGTCGTTGTCATTAGTCTGACTGGAAAAACATGCTGCTAATGACATTTAATGTGTTGGAATGAGCATTTCTCAATTAATCCACCATGGGGCGCTGCTCTGAATCAACCATACTGGACAAATACCACGAAGAAGAGTAAAGTTTTTTGGAGAAGAAGAAGAAAGTCAGTAGTAACAAATATGGAGACGACAGAGGCAACACTAATGTGATACTAATATTGCGGCGTTTTCACTGGTAAGGTTTAAAGGCTTAGCTTCAGCGGGAAGAGAAAAGAGTTTGGTGGAGCTAATGTGCTACTGACATAAACAGAGCCTGCTCTATCTGTAATATCAGGTCCATCAGATCCGGGCTCTGTCTGGAACCCACACAGCAAAAATTGGAGAGTTGAATCAACTCCCACAGAGTTGATTTTAACTCTTTTTCCGTGTTTATATAGGTCCACACTTTACAGAGTTAAATGAACATTTTCATTGGAGTTAGTTATTTAACACTATGCCAGAGTTGCCTTTTCAACTCAGAAACATGAGTTAACTTAACACTGACTGATTTAACTACCAACACTCACAAGAGTTCATAAATGGTAAATGGACTGAACTTATATAGCACATTTTCTACACCTTCATGGTGCCCAAAGTGCTTTACAATTCCTCACATTCACACAGTGACATCAGTGTCTTGCCCAAGGACGCTTCGACACATGGATAGTCAGAGCCAGGATTTGAACCGCCAACCCTTTGGTCATTGGACAACCCTCTCTCTCTCATAATCTCACCGACCTGGGTTAAATTAACCCATATGGATTTATTATTTACACTGTCAGAGTTTCTCCTTTAACTCAAACAGTTAAATTAACACCGTGAAAGTAACAAAAATAACACTCATTTTACTTAATTTTAACTCTGAAAGTAGTGTTAATTTTAATCATAAAAAAGTGAATCCATTAAAAATGACTTAAAATTCAATGTGAACAGGATGATTCAAAGAAAACTGATGCATTTTTTTTTTAGAAAATGTATTCTTCCTCTTTTTTCTCTCTGACAGTGACAGTCTGATAGAAATTGCACAAGTTCACCTGGTTTGAAATGCAGGGGCCAGGCAAATTAACTATGGAGAGACGCAAAACAACACTTCTCCAGAGTTAATTTCCACAGGCTTGACTAACTCTTTTCATTAACCCCAACTCTGAGTGACATTTAACTCACAATGAGTTAAAACTACACTTTGAGAGTGAAAATTGACTCTGAAATGTTTAACCCTGAAATTTCAACTCTCCAATTTTTGCTGTGCAGCTGAAACCATGGGTGTCTGTGAAGAAGGACGGAACTGTTGTGTGCGACCACTGTACGTGTAAAGCAGGGTTAAAAAACGAAGAAAAACGACGACGTTCAGATCAAATTCGATATTAGCCGGTTTGCCGTCCAGTGTGCAGTCCGGCACTTCCGCCGTCCGTCATGGCACTCGTTTGCAATGCGAACAGAGCGTGACGTAACATGCAAAGGGTCAATAAGATCCACCCCAGTGTAAGACAATGACATCACCAGCCCGACCCCATCTCATTGCGTCCTCTTTACACCACTGTATATTTGCATAGTGCTTGTATGTAAAGTGTTGTCGCAGCCTCATCACCCTGGCCTTTAACAGATGGTAAAATGAGACTTCAGGCAAAGTGATAACAAGGCTCGACTCAGAAACGGTCGTTTGGTGCAACAGTGCATTTGAGTTACTGTTTACTCACTGTGTTTCCATGCATGTGCAGTGACAAATAACATCAAACACAGTCCACATTGAACGCCACAGTAACAATAACAGGGACTGATTTATGGAAGCTTATATAATGAGCGCGGACATGTAAGGTTAACGTTGTAACTTCAATAGCGTATTTACATGTGTTTTTGTGTGTGTGTGTTCACGGAGTTGTGTCTGTGACTACACTCTCACATTATACTGTATGCTGTGTGCGTGTTTGTCGTCCCGGTGTGGTAATAAAATGCCTCCTCTCATCTTGGTTCTCCCGGTTCAGAGTGACTATTAAGATGTGCGTGCTCTAACAAGGAAGCTCTCCAAATGATAAATGACAAAACACACTGCCTCCACACCGCTGTCATCTGGTAAAACGCTGCTGTTCCCCCCCCTTTCACACACACACAAACACCTTTTTCATTCATTTCTTTTTTTCTTTTCCCACCTGCCTCTGTTTCCCACAGTCTTTCACATACTGAATTGTTTCTTTTACTTACACGTTTACAGATACAAATAAAAAAGAAAATAGGGAGATGAGATAAAACTAAATATTTTGCGAGGGAGGAAAAAAAAAAATTGCTCTGTCTCTCAGCAACAGCATTTGAGTAAACAAATAAATAAACCAGATAGCAACATTCCACAAAACACATAAAAATAATAGAAAAAGCTGCTGCCGAGCCTGCACTGAATGTGATGGGAGTGTATTTCCATGGATATTTCCAGCCTGTGGTGACGGAGTAGTGGAGTCTGGAAGGTACAGGAGCTGAATATAGAGGTAACCAGCGTTGTCTTGGTTTGACTTTTTATTTAAGATAGTGCACAAAGTGTTTACTGTGTCAGACAAGCAGAGTAGAAGACGAAGAAGAACAGCAGGAGCCGACTGTCAACGAGAACCATTTTGGGCACCACCTTAGACAAATTAAACCTGCAGTGCTTGATAGTTTTTTGGCGTCAATGGGCAAAAAAAATCCATAATTACCTTTCAATGTGTTGTAATTCAAGCAGCATAAGAGGGCATGAATCTACTCCTTTCCTGTACTTTCAGGCTGTAGAAAAACTACCCCATAATATATGTACTGCCACCACAGCACCTACGCCCTCAGATGCCTAAAGGCCCATTTACGCTGTGTTAAATACACATATGTGTACGGACGGAGCGTTCTGTCTTTCCTCTGCGGTCATTACATCCATATTTCTGTCCGTTTCCTGGGAGTTTGCAGATGGAAACCCAAACGGAGAATACGAAGTAGTACCACCAAAAACTGTGGAGGCATTGCTGAGATTTGAAGAGAATATTTTCCAGAAATGGTGGAAATTTTCAAAGAGCCACTGTGTGAGTTAGTGAAAAACTACCCACATATTTACAGTTGTGCTCATAAGTTTACATACCCTAGCAGAATTTGTGAATCTTTGGCCATTTTTCAGAGAATATGAATGATAGTACAAAAACTTTTCTTTCACTCAAGGCTAGTGGTTGTGTGAAGCTATTTATCATCAAACAAATGTGTTTGCTCTTTTTAAATCATACTGACAACAGAAACTATCCAAATGACCAAAAAAAAAAGCTATTAGAGTCATAAACAAAGCTGGTTATCTCCAATCAAGCAATCCACTTTTTGTAGAATCTGGTGTACTAAAATTTCTTGACATTGTATATTTAAAAACAATGGAATTTATGTTTCCCGTTAAAAGTAAACACCTTCCTTTTTGTATTCAGAAAATTTTTAAGTTAAGAGAAGGACATTATAATTTAAGAGGGATGTTTGTGTTTGAAAAATGTAAAGTAAGAACAAACGTTAAATATCACAGTGTTTCAGTTATTGGTGTCAAGCTATGGAACGAACTGAAGGATGAAGTGAAATTGTGTAGCTCACTGTTGAGTTTCAAAAAGAATTTAATTGGTCAAATTATGAAGGGCTATGAAAGTAATATGATTACAAAATAACTTATTACACTGAATGTAGTATAATTTAAGTTTAAGTATTTATCTGCTGCAACTTAAGGTGTGGACATGGACTAAGGATGTAAATAGGAGAAGCAGAAATAAGCCTCCAGCTTCAGCTTCTTCCTTTTTCAGTTACAAAATGTGTTAATTTTATGTTTGTTTGTTTTTTTAATATGTAGGTGTTTTGTTTTGTTGTTGTTTTTTTTTAATATGTATGTGTTTTGTATTTTGTATTTAACTGAAATAAACATTCATTCATTCATTCATGACCCTGATGTAAAGTTGACATCCCCTAGTTCTTAATCCTCTGTATCGGCCCCTTTAACATTAATAACAGTTTGAAGTCTTTTGTGGTAGTTGTGGATGAGCCACTTTATTTACTCAGATGGTAAAGCTGCCCATTCTTCTTGGCAAAACACCTTCAGTTCCTTTCAGACTCATTTTAGTTCAGGGGCCACATTCAGCCCAATATGATCTTAAGTGGGCCGGACCAGTGAAATAGCAACAGTGAAAAAAGCAAAATTTCATTATGATAACGTTTACATCTACAACATTTACTTAAAAATCTGAACAACATGAACAACCTGAAATGTCTTAAGAAAAACAAGTGCAATTTGAACAATATTCTGCCTAAGTTTATCAGTTTATCATCTACACATGCACATTACAACTACAAATACACAAAACATTTAATAACAGGAAGAATATTGGTAAAATTGCATGTACTGTACTTTCCGAACTATAAGCCGCTACTTTTTTCTCGTTTTGAACCCTGCGGCTTATACAGCGATGCAGCTCGAGTATAGATTTATACGGGCTAACGGCCTCCAGGGGGCGTTCTAGCAGGAAGCGCAAAAGTGAGAGACAGGTGGAAGAGGTGATGAAGGGGAGAAGTTTCAATCCTAACTTTTAACAGTCATTTTGCGTGTCATGCACAAACCCTCATCATGGAAAACACACAAAGAAATGCATATTTTGCAGCAGTTAAGTTAAAAGCAATCGATGCGTCTGTCTAAGAAGGAAATAGAGCTGCAGCACAAAAGTGCCATTGAGCAACAATGAAGGAGAGACTGAGAAGGAATGTGACGGAGAATTTGAGGCTGTTCAACACTGAAGAAGATGACTGCAGTGGTTTAATGAGCAGAAGGAAGATGAAGATAGAGATCAGTGATTTTTCTGGGTTTTTGAACCAGTCATGTTTCTGCCGTTTTACTGCCGTGTTACAGGCACTGTTTGGAAAAAAGCAGTTAAGGGATGGAAATAAATACTTAAATAATCTTTCTGTTTACCGTCTTTCTGTGTAAATATCTCATGTCACAACATGGACACCTGTGGCTTATAGTCAGGTGCCACTCATATTCCGGTGGACCTTGTAGCCTGGAAAGTACGGTACTTCTCTTAAGACATTTCAGGTTATTAACATTTTTGTAAGATAGTTTGTTAATATAAACATTTTCATGTAATTTTACTTTTTTTTTTTTTTTTTTACACTAAAACAAAGATAAAATCTGTAGTTTCCATTACACAGGTTATTATGATAATATTTTACTGGTCTGACCCAATTGAGATTAATTGTTCTGTCTGTGGAACCTGAATTTAAATGATTTTCACACCATTGATTGTTAACATCTTCAGTGCAATTCATCCTACGGGCCGGATTGGACCCTTTGGCAGGCCGGATTTGGCCCCCGGGCCTTATGTTTGACACCTGTACTTTAAGATTTTGGGTTTTCTTGCATGATCTGCGTGTTTGAGACCTCCCCAAAGTGTCTCAATGATACTGAGGTCAGGAGACTGAGATGGACACTCCTTCACCTTCACTTTTTTCTGCTGTAGCCAATGACAGGTTGACTTGGTCTTGTGTTTTGGGTCACTGTCATGTTGAAACATCCAAGACCGTCCCATGTGCATTCTGTCAGGGTATGTAAACTTAAGAACACAGCTGTATGACAACTACCCTTCTTAATATCAACATCAGCATCCACATTAGTAATACCCCCTCTGTCATCGCCATGTTTGTTATGATTGACTTTCTTCTTCTTAAAAAACTTTATTCTTCTTATTTTATTGTGAGTTAGTCTCACTCACTGCTCTGTGTATTGCCCCCATTCAACAGGTGGTGGGGGATGCACTGAGCATGCTCAGATGTCTATGGAAAAAACAAGGTCTATTCTATCACCAAGTTTTGAAATTTTTATTAATATTTAAAATAAATCATACATTCAGAATGCTCACCACAGACACGTCAGAGGTAAAAGGGTTAAAGGGGAAACCCTGGTATTGATGTTTAAGACTTTTATGAGCAGATAAAGCTCATCTGGGTTCAGTCATTCGGCAAAGACAATGCTAGAACTTTTATGAAGAGGATTGTGACATGTATGCAGGTGCTGTACAGGCCTAGCATTTTAGTCTGTCAGCAAAAGTCATCATAAAGAATTGTTACATTTTTTTTGGACAATATAATTACAGGCTATAATCTGAAATATTGTAATTGTCTTAAAATTACACCTTGTACCTATAATTTTCTCTGTCCTCCAACTGTCTGTCATGCTCTGATGAAGTTCCTCTGTTCCTCTGAGTGGGTGCAGGACAGGATTAGTTCATTAACAGCTGAATATTGGCTCCTGAAAAACAAGGTAAAAAGAGGACATAAATGGTTGGTCATACATGAGCTACAACTCTCATTAAACTATGAAATCTCTGCAAGCCATGTGTAAAGATAATAAAGATCCAAACAGCCACCAGCAACCAAAAGCATCTACTGATCTAAAATATTTAATGACATGTGATCCACTAATCCTATCAATACATGTAAATAATTCAGGTAAAATGTAGTCTCTCATCTTTTCATGGTCATCAGATATGACCCATTTCAATGTTCAGACCCTCCATAGTGAACGTGGAAACACCGTCATTTTCTGCAACAATGATTCACCAGCAAAACCCAGGTGGTTTAACAAGTCGCAGTATTTATAGATGCTTGTTTTTATGTTCATGTAGTGATACGTTTTGCTGAAAAAGTCACTTTTTGTTCATTTTTTTTTTTTTTTTTCAGTTTAAATATAATAACCTTTTAGTTTGCTCTGAGCTTTTGTGGACATGGGAAAATACCTGACTTTCACTCAACATTGCAGAGGATAAGATAATAAATAGTGATAAATCACTGAGTCATTTGGAAGTCACTATAAAAATAGTTGTAGGTCTTCAAGGTTTAAGTCAGATAAATGTGAACACGTTTTTACCCCTCGGCCAACTTCTGACCGAAGGGGTATTGTAATCGTTCTGTCCGTCTGTCTGCCCATTCAACGACATATTCACATTATCTGAAGAATGCATTGAGATATCTGCACCAAATATATACTGTGGATGCATCTTGGCATGGAGCAGAAGCCTATTGGAAATAGGTGACCTTGACCTACTTTTTAAGGTCAAACGGCCTTGTGTAGTTATAATATCTGAGTACTTTCAAATAGTGCTGCAACAACGAACTGATTAAATTGATCCAAATTGATTCTTCAAAGAGTTGGCAACAAATTCGGCAGTAGGAAAACAGAGCAACACAACTGAGGCTTTGGACGCTGGGACAGATTTTTATAGCTAGGTTTAGATTATGTTTGTGTGCCGTTTATGTAACAAAATTTGAATATGTAGAAAAAAATAGCCAAAATCCCATGGTACACTGCGTTTCAGGCAAACAGGCTGCTGTGGCCACTGGAAACATAATGTAAACCTAGCTTAAGATAGCCTACATGTTGCTAGCTAGTTAGATGCTATCGTCGTAATTATAACGTTTTCATCCATCTCCATTTATCTTTCCACCAGACTAACGTTACCTATTACTGACTAGAATTAATACATATATATATATATATATAACCGGAGCTGGTTGAAGACTACAGCTTGCTATTCTCTAGCCATAACCAGTCTAGGTAGCGGGCTAGTGCTCGCTAACTATACCTGAAGCCATTGTGGGGATGTAATCATTAGTGACTTTTCTGCAGCCTATATTGCTTTGAGTTAAATACCGATCTTTGATAATTGAGTCTTTTGTGTTTATCCAATGAATCAATTAGTTATTAAAATAATCTATAGAGTAATCGATTATTAAAATTATCATTAGTTGTAGCCCTACTTTCAAATAATAAAATAAATATGTATGTAATAAGTTTTACACTAAAACAATCTAATCTAAATCACAGGGCAGAAACTTTCAACAGAATCTTACACTATATTTGACCGAGGGGTATTAGAAGTGTGCTTCATGTTATGTTATGTTTTTGCATCACCTCTGGAAGTTTACAGCTGTCAGGTCAGAAAAAGAAAAACAGATTAGTAGAAGTCCCTAACAGGCAAACTCAAAGCAACACACGCTAATGAAAATTTGCATGATTTACATCAGTGTTTCATTTTATACTATAGTAGTGTCATAGATAAGGTTTGGTTAGGTTCAGAAAAATAATTTGATTATAGTTTAAAAAAAAAGGCTGTAGTTTGGGATAAAAATAGAGGAAACGTATATGACAGATGTGTTTTTTCCTTTTTCATGTATTTATTCAGGCAAACAGAAAGAGGAGTAACAGCCATTTTAATCCCTTTCCAAATTCGACCTGGCTTGTTATTTTGCAGATGAAAATGCCTGTAGAATTTATTTATTTGACCACCTTTTTCACATGATAACACTATTTAAAGACATGTTGTCATTAGAATGGCATGAAAACTTAAAATAAGAAGCTTTTCACATTACAACAGTATATATTACTTATATTATTATATGAAAACATCTCGCTATAGGATGGAAATTGCCTGGTGAAAATGTGAAATAATATTGTGCTATAATGTCAAAATAAGCTTGTCATAGGGTGAAAATATCATATGATAATATTATATCATATTATAATGTCAAAATCATCTTTTTATTACTAGAAACATTTCATATTGTAACATGATCCGAGTTAGCTTTTTCTTTTTATGACCTGGCAGCTAAATACTTTCATGGATATTAATATATAGTAGATAAAATGTAGAATTTTGTCACATTCTATTAAAATCTTTGTCATATTAGACATTTATTTGGTCTTAAAAGTACTTGCATGACAGGTGAAAACAGTCATAATGTCAATACACGTGTAATTAATGCCTGTTCAACCTGGAAGTAAGAAGCAATTTCAGAAATCAAGACTCTTGTTCAGATCACATGACCCCTGCCGCTCTCATGCTGCTACTGTAGTTTAGAGCGATGCTGAATATGGTGAGTGGGCTGATGTTTTGTCATGTTCGCCGCCCTGTGAGGTTAGCTTTTAATGTGTCTAAGGAGGTGGATCTCGTGCTTGTGACAGGGGAATTGCACTTGCCTTGAAACAAGCATTTGCTCACAATGCTTTGTGCATATATTCATTAGCTGCAGGGAGTCTGTAATAGGCGGCTGCTTTGCAATGTAAAGCTCCCGCACTTTAAAGTCATGCTTGGGGGAAGTTTCATACTGAAAGAAAATGTCTATCTGTTGCAAAACTGCACTGCACTGGTTAAGTAAGCGCAAACAGACACGAGGGATTTATCAATATTACTATTTATAGGTTCATAATGTGACAGAAGTGTGAGACTGTGAGGTGATTATGTCATCATAAAGAGTCAAGACTTTTTATTCGAGAAATAAGAACCTGACAGAACGACACATCATCAGGTCGTTCAGATGTGAAACCAAGTAGGCGGATCTGTTTTTCATTTCCTTTGGTCCTATGGGTCATGGGAAATCCGTCCGTCCGTCCATCCATCCATCCATCCATCCACTCACTCGCCCATCATCCATATCATCCATCTGTCCATCCATCCGTCCATCCATCCGTCCATCCGTCCGTCCGTCCGTCCATCCATCCATCCATCCATCCATCCATCCATTCATTCATCCACTCACTCGCCCATCATCCATATCATCCATCTGTCCATCCATCCATCCGTCCATCCATCCATCCATCCATTCATCCATCCATCCATCCATCCGTCCATCCATCCATCCATTCATCCACCCACTCACCCGCCCATCATCCATCCATCCATCCATCCATTCGTTCATCCACCCACTCACCCACTCATCATCCATCCATCCGTCCGCCCGCCCGTCCATCCATCCATTCATCCATCCATCCATCCGTCCATCCATCCATCCATCCATCCATCCACTCACTTGCCCATCATCCATATCATCCATCCGTCCATCCGTCCATCCATCCATCCATCCATCCACTCACTTGCCCATCATCCATATCATCCATCCATCCATCCACTCACCCGCCCATCATCCATCCATCCATCCATCCATCCACTCTCCCTCCCATCATCCATCTGTCCGTCCGTCCGCCCATCCGTCCATCCATCCATCCATCATTTGTCCGTCTGTCCATCCGTCCGTCCGCCCGTCTGTCCATCCATCCACTCACCCGCCCATCAGCCATCCGTTCATCCATCCATCCATCCATCCATCATCTGTCCGTCTGTCCGTCCATCCGTCCGTCCATCCATCCATCCATCCATCCATCCATCCATCCATCATATATAGACAAACACCAACGGGTGATATAGATTAAGGTTATCTGTTAAAGTACATGTCTGTGGATGGTGGAGGAAGTATCATCATCATAAAAAAAATTAAATAAATAATAAATAAAAAAAATACAAATAAGAATTAACATGGTCTCATGGAGCAACACATCCTCCCAGGTCTGATTTTTTGCACACAATCCTTACTAGATATCTTAACATAGTAACCCCTGCCTTTTCCAGCCTTCAAATTAGGGAGCAGCGTCTTGTCAACACATCTTGGTCAAGAGGTCGTATACAGATACAGATACAGATACAGTACATGGCTCAAAAATCCAGAGATTCACAGACAAGAGCACTTTTTTCCCCAGGCAGCATTATTTGCCTGACACAAAATAAGAAAATAGAGGACAGTTGACATTCAGTGTCCTACTTTTCCAATTCGCCAAATACTGACGTTTGGAAAGGGACTCGCATGTCAACGCGAGGGCTCGTCTGTTATGGTTTAGTTAGGGTTAGGCATAAAAACAACCTAATTATGGTTAAGAATAAGGGTCAGAGGGAGGGTTAGAACCATGGCCTCCTGTGTGTCCACCCTCAATCTTTCTGTCCAATTACATCAACTGACCCATGTTGGCAAAGTCCAACGTTAGAGAACTTCTGTATATCTACGGGGGGGGGGGGGGGGGGGGTCTTGACAGGAGTTCTGGACTGAGTGACATCAGGCTGGGTTCTTGGGTTCACACATTTCCTCTAAAACTAAAATTAAAATGTACCATAATACTGTATCTAAGCTTAACCAGCTCATGGAAGCACAGTAAACCCACACACAGAAAACCAACTATTTTATCATTTCAGTTGCTGATTTTTCAATAGCAAACTTTTTTGTCTGTATTTTATAATTAATTCTCACTCTGCCTGTTTAATCCTTGTTTCTTTAAAGCTTTTCAACCTAGAACTACACAATGAATCAAATCATATTTTCAGTGTCGGCCTGTGTGATTACTTAAAGGCTCCCATTGAAAGGACCAATGTGAATGGTGATGTTTTATTTCAGTCACACTAAGCAGACACTTACAGTATAAAACTGTATAAAATGTAAGTTGCTGCGTTCTTATTTGTTAAGTTTTGTATTTGTGCAATCTGAGTAGTTTTCTTCAAGTGATGTTTTTGTGAGCTGTAAACACAATCATATGATTCACTTGTATTGAAATGCATCAGCTCCATTCACCACTTCAAGTTTGCTCATTTCATGATGTAAAGCAGGGGTGTCAAACTCATTGTAGTTCAGGGGCCATATGAAGCTAAATTTGATCTGAAGTGGGCCTAACCAGAAAAATAATAACATAATAACCTATAAATAACGACAACTCCAAATTTTTGTCTTTGTTTTAGTGTAAAAAAAAAAATACATTCAATTATGAAAATACTTAATTTTATTAACTTTCCAAAAAAAAAAACCCTGAAAAAACTGAAATTTAAATTAAAAAACGTAAGAAAATTTTGTGCAATTTTAACAATATTATTCCTCAACTTATCATTTGTCCATGTGCATTATGGATCAGATCTACAAAGACACTAAACACTGAGGAACAGGCAGAAAAATTGTTCAAATTGTGCTGAATTTTCTTTAGACATTTCAGGTTGTTCAAATTTGTTCAGGTTATTCACATTTTAGTGGTACAGGATAGTTTGTAAATGTAAATATTTTCATAATTCAATGTTATTTTTTGCACTAAAACAAAGGGAAAAAAAAGTTGTTAATTCTATTTTTTTTTTTTCTTAATTCAAGATTTTATTTTTTTTTACTTATTTGAGGATTTTTTTTTGGCTTAATTCAAATTTTTTTTTTAACTTAATTGAAGATTTTTTTTGGCTTAATCCAAGATTTTTTTAAACTTAATTGAAGAATTTTTTTTGGCTTAATTCAAGATTTTTTTTTACTTAATGGAAGATTTTTTTGTGGCTTAATTGAAGATTTTTTGCTACATTTGAGATTTTTTTTTGCTTAATTGAAGTTTTTTTTAACTTAATTGAAGATTTTTTTTTGGCTTAATTCAAGATTTTTTCCTTAATTCAAGCTAATTTTTTTTTGCTTAATTCAGTTCAAGACTGTGGAATTTTTACACTTGCCAAAATCATCCCAGGGGCAGAACTGGACACTTTGGCAGGCCGCATTTGGCCCCCGGGGCGTATGTTTGACACCCCTGATGTAAAGTCATACTTTTAGTAGTGTTAGTATGATTCTAAGACATGAAACTGGCTCTAAATACAATTATTGTTGCCGCTTCTAACCTGAGGTGTTCAGCCTTTCTGTCCTTCAGTCAGATTCTAAAAAACAGGTCAAACAGAGGCTGTTACATTACTCTACTCTGAAACAGCGGACTGATATAAAGGCAGAAATTCTACCAAAATAATGTACCGCAGTGACACAACAAACTGGCTGAAGAATTGCTCTGTTTATCGGGGAACTTTGTTAGGTTCACAAGCACTAAAGGGCTTCTGTTACATGTGGGGGAAAAAAACAAAACTATGATGGCAAGAAGAAAATGGAGAAAATATTCTAAATATAGTGTATACGTAAATGTATATTAATTTTTAGGTGGGTATATAGGTGGGGCCTTATATGTTTCTGCATGAATATCTTGTGATGCTCTGTCATACAGATGTCCTTGAACTACTTGTGTCTTACACAGACATCCAGCGTTGCACCAGATTTCAGAATCCTGCAGTGGCTGGAGTTAGAATAAGAATCGGGATAAAATTAAAAAAAAAAAAAAAAACTCACACATTTTTAAACTGACGATTCCAATACTGTTCACAGTGATTACAATATGAGTTTTTTCATCAAATTGTGCAGCCTTGCCTCTGTCTGTTATGTAACTTATGTTTTATTATGTATGTTTCGCTGAAGTGTTTTGCACACTCAAAGAAACATCCTTACAGCTGAAGAGGTTGTTTTTTTTGCATCACAGGGTAAAAAGCTGCACAATTTACTTTCAGTATTTTGTAATTCAATTAGTCTGAGAGGATGTACTGTGCATATACTCCACTGGTTTTTTCAGGCTGTTAAAAATCCACCCAATGACGCAAATTGAAGGTAAGATCAAATAAGGTAAGAAAAGAAAAAAGTATTCATCACATGCACAGTTATCCATAGTACAATGCATTAAAAATATATATTTTTTTACCTGCAAAAGTAGAAATTGCACATGTAGCGCACAAGATAAAAAAAAAAAAAAAAAAAAAAATCTGAGTATATCTAAAAAAAAAAAAAAGAAACTGAAAGGGGGTAGCTCTAGTACTCAGGTGTCAAACATATGGCCCGTGGGCCAAAACCGACCCACAGAGGGTCTAATTTGGCCCTTGGGATGAATTTGTGGAACCCAAAAATTACACTGAAGATATTAACCCTTTCATGCATGAATTATCAGAACTTTAGTCAATTGTTTTTCTTGAGTGTTTTTATTCCTCAATGCAATTGAATTTTTTTTATGAACCTATTTTTCATGGAGTTACAAAAATGTCCACTCAGCTGGACACCATGCATTTAATTTTTGGAGCAATGAAACATGTATTTAAAACTCATCATCAGAAAGTGATATACTGTGTGAAAACTATGAAATGAAAACATTTTTCATGAACCTACTCTGATGTTTTCTCACATTTTATCCTACTCTAATACTAGTTATTACTCATTTCATGGAGATAATATCCTCCTGAGACCCAGGAAATTGCCAATTTTAGCTTTTTTACATAAAAATTTGTCTTGATTGGAAACTGCATAATGCAACAGTTTTTTCAGATACATTTTAAAAATTATTTTTATTTATTGATTGATTTTTTTAATGGAATGTCCTTTGTAATGGACAGTATTTTTTAAGTTAAACTGTCAAACTTTTGTCCCTTACAGAGGACAAAATGCATTATTGGGTCTCAGGACGATATGCAAAAAAAAAAAAAAAAAAAACTTTTTGTTGCAGAAAACTGTTAATTACAGTCTAATAACAGTTAGCAATTAATTTACACTCCAACATGTTATTGCAGATCAGGTTTATCAAGAGCAGCAACATTACAGTAATTGCATGAATTACAGTGTTTTGGATGATGCATAAGTGTCCACTGTGTTGGCTGATATGGAACTAAAACAACAAAATCCATGAATATACAAGAGAACAGCTGGAGAAGAACTGTCCACTGTAGTGACCGCTATGCATGAAAGGGTTAACAATCAAGGATGTTAAAATCATATTAGTTGGGTGTAATTTTTGGATTTCACAAATGTCACAGGCAGTTGCTGTGAAATATGCCCAATCTGTTTTATACCGTACCAATCACAAGTCTAGGGGCGGGGGTTTGACAATGCATCATACACAGTGACTTCTTTATGTCGTGAGTCAAAGTCAGTTCCAAGTCTGCAAATCTCTTTACAGCTGTTGTCGGTTGTTTGATTCAAAAATAAGGATTGAATTACAGATTACATCCTGTATTCTTAAATTTCTCTGACAAAGCGCCACATCCGTCTTATCTGTGATTGGTTTACTCAGCGCCTGCTAGTCCCGCCTTCATATTTGGATTCAAGCCCTGCGATTCCAGACAGATTTTTTATTGAGAAAGACTGATAGCTGGCCAGGCTACTGCTCTAGTATATACAGTGCATACAATTTACAGTATTGCAGGTATGTAAATAAGATGTTTTTTTTTTCTCTCTAAAACCGTCCTTTTAGTTCTCAGATTTGAGCACATGGAGGATTAGGGGTTAATACCTCTTCTTTAGTTCAGACAGTGATATGCAATTGACAGAAGTAATTAGTAATCCTACCTGACTGCTCTTCTCCGTGTCTCAATACTGAAGCTTAGAAAAGTGGCTTCTTTTGTTTTTGTTTTTTTTTCATAATAACGTCATGGTTCACCTATCTTTATATTTAGTATTTCGTTTTGGACTATGAAGATGTAGCTGCAGAGTGAAGGTGTGTATTTTTTCTCCCTGATTTCACCTCCTCTAGCCTTAATACGACGTGACATTTTTTCTTTTACGCGTCTTTGTTCAGACCATGCTTGTCTTATATATGACGCAGGTTGTATACGCAGACGCGTGAACGCTCAGCACATGAATAGTTAAACTGTTGCCAATCCCAGCAATTCAACAAATTAGCGTCACAATTTAATTATGCATGCTAAAGCACAGTTAGAAATGTTAACAGATGAATAGCTGCCGTGGACCATCATGCCTAACGGATTAGCATTGTGAGAGATTTGATGTGGATTAGTTAAAAGGATTATTACTAGTTTCGATGCACCAGTGGACTACAAATGAGGGGTTTGGATATATTTGGGTTCTGAATGAAAAGAATAAGCACTTGCTGCTGCATCACAGGGGAAAGGATCTGCTAAAGAATTCCGATTTGAATAGAAATGTCACCTCGTCCTACTTACTCTATTTCTGTCACATATGGTGTGGTGTTTTATTGTGTGACTTCCACCTACCTGGAGCGTTGTGACTGGCTTAAATCCCCTGCAGACACCCATGACTTTCTCTAATGATGAACCCCATACTAACTTATTTTATTCTTTATTTTTGGTAAATGTCACAGCAATGACAACTTAATAGTGTGTATTTGAAGGGAGGAAGAAAACTGTGCAAGTCTTTGTATTAAAACACTGTGTAAGATTAGACTTTGCAGTTTATTCTGTTTTATTTCTTCGCTGACATCTAAATCATGGTGTTATTAAACAAAGGAACGTGATATGGAAGACATTCAATCATAAAATAATCTAATATCCAAACTCTTAAGCAGTGAACAACAGTCAGTTTTGATTTGGTGTCTCTTAACAGTTCAGATTTGCTTCTGTGCTCATGAATAGTTTGTCTTCCAGTGTAAGATAATGACTGTCGTAGTTGTGTACTTTTACAATAACAGCCTGTACACTGATTCTCACTTAGGGGTCTGAGCCTTTTTTGGCCATTTTTGTGTACTTTTGATTTTGCCTTTATATACTATATAAAGAAATGTTTACTATACCCATGTTTGATATCTTTTTTTCAGCACAACTTCATCTATATCATCTGCCTATTACTGTTTCACTTTAACCTACTACATCAGCATAAAAGTCCAAAAAACAAACAAAAAAATATAAAGTTTGATTTGAAAAATGTGTGTAATTTATTGCATAAATAACATAAAGATGCTTAACAAATCCTTTCAAAGACTTCAAAAGTGAATTTTGATTCCAAATATTAGGTATATAAAATTAAAATTGTAATAAATTAAAACAATACTCAGATATTTGACATAAAAGCATATCTTTACATAGGCCTTTTCTCCGGTTTTCTCACCCCCGTGGTCCTCCATCCAGTTCAGGTGGAGTCATTCTCACCCTTACCTGTAATGCTAATACAGTCTGCAGATTAGAATCTGCAGATTCAGTCATTTTTTTCCGTTTTGAAAAAGGACAAAAAGTGAAGAAGATATGGTAAGAAATATAATGCCCGCCCCACCTCATTTTTATACTTTTATTCACATTTGTATGCTCAGGGTTCAAAACGTCATATCCTCTGTTGTATTTGCTCTATCAACATCAAATAAAGAGTGGGAGTGTGTTTCAAGTCCGCACTTTCAAATGCAGTTGTCCCCAGTGGTCTACATGACCGACTTCTGATGCTACGACGTGTTGAATATATCATGTGATTTAGTCACAGGGCTGTGATCGTGGACCCCATAGGGTTAAAGTGAACCTGTACTGGTCATGCTTATGACATTAATTGCACTTAGTGTATAACTTATAAACAAGAGAGGCGCAAATTCAGTAAAAAAATAAATGCACCACACTGGACATTTTTTATTATTTATTGCGTGAATTACAGATGGAACCAAAGGGAGCAGCCACTGAAGGCCGTAAGTGACACACCTGTGTTGATTCCAGGTGATTGAGTGCAAGTAAACAAGCAGCAGTCAGTGAGCTAGATTGAGTGGAAAGTACATGTTTGCGCATGTTGTCATAAGCTTTGCACTCCGCCATTGTCCTTGAGACACAACCCAGCACTGGCCGATAATGTGTGATCTTAGACTGGTGTCTGCCGCACGGGGTCAGTGACCAGTCCATCACAGCCCAGGTAACTGGACAATACTATGAGCTGGCATCTCTACCTGTACTGGAACAGCCAATTAAAGAGGCAACATGTCGCTGACCATGCCTGACTGATGGAGTAGTGACTTAGTACTCGTGTACTTTACATCAGGCCATAATATCCTGGCATCTGATTAATACAAATGTGCTAATTATGGTGAATTATGCAATGATATATCCTTATATTAATGAGTGTAATATTGCTTCAGCCAGCATCCATAAAACTAAACTAGAGCCTATTGCACCCTTTGCTTGTACCAGTCAGACTCAGTTCAGTGTTCTACGCAGACGACCCAAAATATAGAATAATCTGCCAGCTCTTCTTATGAGCTTCCTCGAGTTCAATTTACAAAAGCTATGAAAACTCTGCTCCTGAGTGACTGTAATTTTCTACATGGGATACATTTCTAAGCTTGGTATATTGTGGAATTTTATTTGTAGAAACTGTACTTTTGTGCAGCTTGCATACATTTTTCTATATTTTTAATTGCAGTTGTAAACAATCTTTGAAATCTGGAGGTTGCCACTTGTTAAGCCCCTTGAGGGTGTTTGTTAACCATACATCACAATTTTTAACCAACATGTATTTATGTGTATGTTTTTTACTATGTGAAAATAAAATAAATAAATGAATAAAAATTAAACATAAGTTACCTCACAGAACCACTAGTATTATACAAGATTTTTTGAAATAGCTAGCAGTGGAAATTCAACACAGATGCCCTTTAAAAACACAGTTCTTATGTTTGCAGATCCTCTTTAAATAATGTAAAACAATTCGTAGTTTTCATGTGACACACATAAATGCTTCCTTTCAGGGAAAAATAAGACTGTATTCCACCCCCCAACAGTTATTTTACCAGGTTTATTTTGCCAAAACACCATGTGGTTGTTCTTCAGTCAGGTGCATTAAGTAACAAGGAGGTGAGCCTGGGTTCACAGTAAACATGGACTCATTCAAACTGTAGAAATGTTTAACCCTTAGTTGCCCATGAACGAACCCCTACATCCAAACCACATAACTGATTTAAGATAATGTAGCAGTAGATGGAGCCTCACAGTCCTTTCAACTCATGTGGAAAGTGCAGATGTCAAAGTAATACTGTGAAGTCAATTGTGTTGAAAGGCCAAGTAAAACAGATTTATGATACACTGTAAAAACGTAATTTTTAGCAACATTCTCCTCATGTTTAGTGTGTGTTGGTGCAGAAAGAGATGGTAACAATGGGTGTCTAATGGAAGGGCTTGCGTTGAAAAAAAAAAGAAGAAAAAAAAAAGAAACGGTCACCAGGTTTCCTATTGGTGGAAAGTGCACTACACCAACCAATCAGATGTGTGGCATCTTGTGACACCTGGTTGTTTTGTAAATAGTAATACCCCTGGTTTAAACATTGATTTTAGTAAGAAATGTATAATAAAAAAATTTAAAAAGCATTTTTATTTTTATAATACTGATCCAGTGTCCATGTAGTTTATGTTGGAATAGTTTTTATTTTCATTATGTGATTGGATCATTGAGTGATATGCTTCCAGGACTAGAATGAACATGACGGTGATGATTAATTTGCGTCAAATGTCACAGGTAACAGAGTTTAGTCCTGTTCAAGCTGTTATACGTCTGTTTAGTCTGCATCACTTCCATGTTTTGACTTGAACAGAGTATGAGGCCAAGCACCACTTCATTATTCAACTTAGTGATAATGTGGGGAATTATTTAAGTACTTGGTTTGTGGTCAAGTGGGTAGGTTTTGGAGTTGCCATGTGGGAAATGGGGATCCTATTATCAGAGTATAAAAAATGCATTTTAACTAGGGATGCAAATTATTGATTAATTCATTAATCGTTAGTTGGTTGCCCTTATCGATCGATTAACGATTAATTGATAAGCGGCGATTGTCCTGAAAACCTGAATTTCTTTTTCAATGTGGTCTATAAGAATAAAAGCTAAATATTGTTTCTATACTTCATGAAAAAAGCATGTCATATTCCTTAATGATTTATTTATTGAACCATTGGATACAGTCAGTGTTTCCTGTGTAATTCATCTGTTGGTGTGGTGGTGTGTAATGGAGGGGTTCCCGCGCTTGTGTTTCGTGTGTGTGTGTGTGGGGGGGGGGGGGGGGGGGGCAGTATGGCCGGAGGATGTGTGTGTGCAGGTTGGTAACCACGCGGGTGTGTGTCACTTTCAATCCAACTTATAATATGGGGGTACGGGGCAGTTTGTGCCCCCCCCGTAGAAGTGAAAGTAAAACTTTTCGCTCATTTATCTTTTCTCCACCTCCTGAAGCTTTGCAAATGCATTACATACCTGTGGCCCAGATCAGGAGCCTGGAGGATGTTTTCAACTTCTGTCTCACTGACCGTGGACTGGACCAACCTCCAGGGAAAATGCTCTGATCCGATACCGACCCCACATTTATGCGTGTATTTAGTCTGGGGTGCACAAACAGATGGGTTGGTCTGTGTTTGGCTCCACCATGTCCCTAAAAACATTCTAACTCTTCAACGCCATGGTCCGGTTCAATGAATGGCTATCCCAGCCGCGGCATCACAGCTCAGACAAACCGGCAGCCTTCAGACAGGTGTGGACAGGTGGACAAGGGCAATTAACCGACAATGAATAATTTAATCGAGCAAATTCTTATCGACAGTTAATCGTTAGTCAATTAATTGTTTGCATCCCTAATTTTAACATTTGGCACTGGAAAAAGTACATGGAAACAACTTCCAAATTTTGCTTGTTTGAGGTGTTTTTTGTGATTTTTCATCAAAGAGTAAATGTGCCTGTACAATAAATCATATTGTTGCGAACATTTATCCCACATGCTTGATCAACTGTCTGGTGTGTCTTACCAGATATTCCAATAAAGTGCGAAAACATATTTGGTATCCCAGTTCATGATGAAGAGACTAAATTATTCCTCTGCCTCATCCATGAAAAAGACATCACAGCCACTTTACATTTGTCTCTGTATCTTCGACTCTACTGTTTATTAGATTAATATAAATAGTAATATAACCTTCAGCGTCTCCTACTGGTGACACAACACAGCCTAAATTATTCATTCAAAACCAGTCCATTTAAATGCACATATTATACATTCTGTTCACTTTAAATATTCTCATAGAAACAGCCAATAAAAAGGCTTATGACAAGGATTATCAGCTGAGTGAAACATTAAATATTTATATCTGCACAGAAATTCATAACTGCTGTTCATATTCTCTGATACCTCACTCGAAACTAGTATAAATATACAAAATTTTTAATAAGCTGGGATTATCTTGTAGATAGTTTTGATTAGACATCCATTCGACTCTTGAAAAAAAAAAAAAAATGTGTTCTGATATTTTGCACCATGTGATGATATTCAATGTGCTCAAACTGGGGGGTGCTCCATGTGCTGATTTTACAACATAACAGAACTTGATATATTAGATCAGATAATATACTATATCGCCTCATGTTTCATGTTAGGTGTAGTAAGTAGTAAGACGAAAGACTTGTCGTCTTAATAATTCACAAAATAAGAGGAATCGGCGCTGGCTAAAGGAGAGACAGAACAAATGAGAGCACAAAATTAGAGGGAAAAGAAGAGATAAGTAGAGAAGGGCTGAAGGAGAGAGATGAGCTGATGATGAACAGATTAAAGGAGGTGGTGAGGAAGAGGAGGAGAAGGAGGAGAAAGGGAGATGAGGCTGAAAAGGAAAGGGATCGTGAGAAAATGAAGAGGAGCGTGGATTGAGGAAGACGAGAGAGTTTAGTATTCCAGAGGCGGCGGTGTGGTGTCTGTGGAGAAGCCAAATCCTCTATGGGATGAATGGATCTATTTAGAGGGTCACACACACACACACACACACACTGGGAAGTTTAAGACTTAGTGCATTTATAACCAGTGTGACTTGATATGAAAATAAACCCACAAACAGAAGCAGAAAATACACAAGGATCCTCTAGTGTCAATATTTTAATTGGACCTTTCTCTCTGTAACAAACCGTTTAAAAGCACAAATGAGTATGAGCGCTTATAAACGGGTTTGGTGGCGTACTGAAATTCTATAATCTTTTTTAATCAGCTTTTAAATTCGGTGTATTATATCCTGTCTGGAGTAAAATTTTCACTTTCCACATAGAATTTGATGCCTTATGTCAGTGTTTTTCAACCTTGGGGTCGGGATCCCACGTGGGGTCGCCTGGAATTCAAATGGGATCGCCTGAAATTTCTAGTAATTGATAGAAATAAAAATAAAAACGTACTAATAAGAGATATATGGTGAGTTGACAGAGACAATCCCAATCCATAAAAGACATGACAAACTGTGAGTCTGAAACTGAAGCACTGTGGTTCTGTTTATGTGTCAAATGTTCATTGTGGTCAGTTTCAGATGCTGCAGCTCTTTCATAATTCATAGTTTGAGTTCTTGTTTGTTCAGTTTTAATTGTCAGCCTTGTAAATCCAAGCTGGACTGACTGTACATATCCTGACCAAGGAAAATCAAATTCTCCCTTTGCGCAGTAATCTACACCTGGCTTTTCTGCCTCTGTCCATAATAATATACATTATATAGACTAAATGTGTCTAAAATTAACGTTTATTTACAGCACAGTATAGCAAACTATTACATGATCAAAAACAAATACATTTTAGCAAAAATATATGTCTCCGTTTTGAATGTCTGGGGTCGCCAGAAATTTGTGATGTTAAAATGGGGTCATGAGTCAGAAAAGGTTGGGAACCACTGCCTTATGTTGATTCATCTTCACAGAGTATATATTCATTTTATTCAGGCTATTAGCTGACACACACACTGAACATTGAGGTGAACAGGGGAGAAGAAAAATGACAGATGATTTATTTAACAGAGGTCTGCTAATATTTGCACCAGAAACCATTGTTGGATGTGTCATCTCTGCTGTTTGAAGGTTTAGATTTGAGATTTACTCAACAGGTCAGTGGACGGTGGGTGGATAACAGTTAAAGCTATACCTACCAATGTGGCATTTCTCACAGCACTTAGTAAAAGTTTGAACATGAACAACCCGCCTCCCTCCAAAGCCCCGGCCACTTCCCCCTGCCTGAGCTCTTACGCTCCACTTCTCTCACCTGATGTGCGCGGTGGAGGTCTGGTCCACTTCGGCGTGTCCGTGGACCCCTCCCTCTGTAATCAGATACATCATCCACCGGCTGCGGCTCCTGTTTGATCAGTAGACCGTGAATTTAAGGGTCTGGTCTGTGCAGCGCTGGGTCAGTGTCTTCACTGCACCACGGAGATGAGATGCTCAGGCGATGGGGGCGTGCACTGTGAACGCACGGCCTCCGTGAATTTTCCATAGACACTTGAGGTTTCATAGTCCATACATTTATCATCCTACATAATCCTATATTGTATAACACCATGTACATGTACGTGTTTGAGTTCTGCAGCCATAAAAGCTGAGCTTTGTGCAGACCTGTCTGTTCATTTCAGTACACCAGACTTCCAGACTTTTATCTCCATCCTTCATTTACTGGACTCCTGTTTGTTCCCCTTAGTTGTTGTTTCTGTTAATAAATCTGTTTTTTCCCTTCCACATGTGCATTTGAGTCCTATCCATACACATCCTAGACAGTAGACTGCACTGTTTTTCAACCTTGGGGTCGGGACCCCACGTGGGGTTGCCTGGAATTCAAATGGGGTCGCCTGAAATTTCTGGTAATTGATTAAAAAAAAAAAACCAAAAAAAAAAAAAACTTACTAATAAAAAAAATATATGTTGAGTCGAGAGACAATCCCAATCCATGAAAGACAAATTGAGTCTGAAACTGAAGCACTGTGGTTCTGTTTGTCTGTCAAATGTTCATTGTGGTCAGTTTCAGATGCTGCAGCTCTTTCATAATTCATAGTTTGAGTTCTTGTTTGTTCAGTATTAATTGTCAGCCTTGTAAATCTAAGCTGGACTGACTGTACATATCCTGACCAAGGAAAATCAAATTCTCACTTTGTGCAGTAATCTACACCTGGATTTGCCTGCTTCCGTCCATAATAATATACATTATATAAGGGGTGAGAGCTAATAAGCTAATAATGCTTCTTCTCACTCCTTTTCGAATATGACTTTTTTCTTTTTCTTTTTGCGTGTATCATTATTTTATGCTTCCTTGACTTTTCATTTCTATGTTATGTTGCGCAAAGAAGTCAAATAGTAGTAATCAGGAAGCTTATATCATATCCAAATTCGGAATAAATCAATTAAAATAAATAAATGAACTAAATGTCATCTAAAATTAACATTTATTTGCAACATAGTATAGCAAACTATTACATGATCAAAAACAAATTAATTTTAGCAAAAAAAGTCTCTGTTTTGAATGTCTGGGGTCACCAGAAATTTGTGATGTTAAAATGGGGTCATGAGCCAAAAAAGGTTGAAAACCACTGCAGTAGACTGTGGTCAGTAACAGGAGAAGCAGCACCAGTGAAGCGTCAGATTCAGAGGTACACATATCGGATGCTGAGACGGCGATAATGGATCGGATTCAGGATGGCTGTAATAGATGACTGACCGGAGGCTCATCCAGGCTCAGCCAATTATTTCATTCGGACCGAATAAAATGATTGGTCAGAATTTTATCAGAAATATGAGCAATATATGAGAATTAAACACTTTTGAGTTCCAATTCCTGGTGGATTTCTTTTACATTTTAGTTTGACACACACTTATTAGGAGCATTTTTTAGATGACAAAAGAAACGTGTAAAAATGCCACATCATACAGTATAGCTTTAAGGATGTGTGTGAGTTAAAGCAACAAGGAGGTGAATTAGTTTAGTAATGTGAACATGGAGCATTTGGGTTTGTGGTAGTGATGTCCCGATCTGGATTTTTTTGCCTCCAATTTAATTAGTTGAGTTCTCCTCCAGTGAAAGTATCACCCACTTCTAATGGGACATTGATCTCCTGTGTCCAGACCACAGGACTCTAACATAGAACAGAACCTGACAACCTCACAGATTCCACTTGTCATTGATTCTTCATAGAACATGCAGGTGAGATACAGGGACATTGGTCCTATTTTTCTTAAATGATATTTCAGTAAAAATAAAACAAAAATAATTACAGCACAATTCCCTGTTTTCAGCAGAAGGCTATGAAGAACATTTGGCCTAAATGACTGGATATGGTCTGACACTGTTTTAAAGAATAATCAGCAAATCATCCTAAGGGGGACACAAATGTGCTCCCATTTTAATGTCAGTCCATTTATGAAGATGTTACACTGAAAATGCAAATGGGAACCTTATGGCATTGGAGAAAAAATGAGAAACCAACTAGATGCAGTAGGCATTGTCTTCTGAGACAGTCTGAATAATATTTTATGTAAATCCAGCATTGTCTTTTGTCTGAATCAGTCGTTAACCAACAATATTAACTGTAGAATCATTCCTGTGTGAATTGAGCGTAGTTGGGTTTTCCCCTCTGTGTGATTCTGTGATATTGGAACACAATCTGTAGCAGAAATTGGCTCCATGTTAAACACTGTAATAGCGTTTCTAACTGATGTTTGCAGAAGTAGTAGTCCACAACATGAGGACATTTACTAAATGAGTGAATTTGGTTTGTATATGAGTGATTAGGTTTTATCTGTGTAAAAAGGAAATGAATCAATGCTTCTTCGGGGATCAAGTTCAGTCTAAGGGTATTTCAACACCTATATTTTTTGGTTCAGACCATAATCTGAACCTAGTTTGCAGGAGTGAAACCTCCACAGTGTAGAGCTTTTGGTGTTTGGTGAGATCAGTCTGAATCAAACCATGACAAGGTTCATTTATAGCAGTGGTTCCCAACCTTTTTTGGCTCATGACCCCATTTCAACATTACAAATTTCTGGCTACCCCAGACATTAAAAACTGAGACATTTTTTTTGACTGAAATCAATTTGTTTTTGATCATGTAATGGTTTGCTATACTATGTTGCAAATAAAGGTTAATTTTAGACGACATTTAGTCTATATAATGTATATTATTATGGACGGAGTCAGGATCGCTGGTCTGTCTGTCTCTTAACAAGTCATCAAACAGTCCATAACAGCATCCTGCCTGTATAGAACCAACAGCACCACTGTTCACAACTACACTGAACACAACAGCGGTACTACAGTCACATGACTCACGGTTAATCCACCTGTAGTAGACCCCCTGTCCAGTTAGTCCACCTGTAGTAGACCCCCTGTCCAGTTAGTCCACCTGTAGTAGACCCCCTGTCCAGTTAGTCCACCTGTAGTAGACCCCCTGTCCAGTTAGTCCACCTGTAGTAGACCCCCTGTCCAGTTAGTCCACCTGTGGTAGACCCCCTGTCCAGTTAGTCCCACTGTACATATTAATCAGTCAGTGTCCAGTCTTGTCTCATTGTTTAGCTGACTTTAGCCAAAATTAGATGCTACTTTGCTAGCGCAAACTGTGAAGACAGCCGAGTCTCCTTAGTTATTTTCAAAAGCTCAGTAAATGTGATGGCATTGATAAACGCAGTGAAAAAAGAGGGACTGATGCAGTGAAGGATGAAGGACAAGCAAGGAATACTCCAGTTCTGATGGCATTTGGTGGGCTATATGTACGCATTTTCTACCTTTCATGTGTTATTTGATGGCATGTCAATTTGTTTCCAGATCTCTGGTTCATATAACCCAAACCCTAACCCTCAGTGCGTGGGATTTGACAGTGTGAACATACACAAGGAAAGTTTAGAATGTCTACAGATAACACACCGATTAAAAGTGGTGTATATAATTATGTGAGTCGTGATATCATATTGGTTTATCAGCCAGCAGCAACTACAGCTGCTGCATCATTGAGATGTTTTTGAAAATTAAATGCTACTAAATATATCTCATTATCATTAAGAAGTAAAAATTTGAAATGACGGATAATAATATGTTATGACGGAATTTTTACAACCCTGACGGACAATAAAAATGTCTAGCGCAACCTCTGTTAGTAACGTACAACACTGTATCTAAATGTATGATGTGGAATGCATGTTTGTAGTGTGAGGCTGAACACCAACTGGGTTTGACCTCCTTCAGTTTCGTCCACTCTGTGCTTTACTGTATGTCTCATTAACTCTGTCACATGACCAGACTAGGAACTGAATAAAAAAAAAACGATAGAGACACTCCAATGCAGCGTTGGCATCCTCAGTGGGAGTGCAGATACTTTAACGTGGCGGCTACAATGTGAATGGATGTGTTAATGTCAATATAAAAACAAATGATACGGCAGTGGGAAGGAGGCAACACCACAGCCGGATAATAAATGGTTATATGGCGATGATAAAGCTGACAAACACTGTGTTACATAAAGTTAATGACACATTTTATTCCTCATTGGAAATGATACAGTGCTGCTAAACTATATGCTTTCGGTTAAAGAATAATTTTACAGGCCTGTTCCTATAGTGCCTAGTCCTTCATTCGGCATCTGTCATAGATATTAAAAAGCCTGGAATTCACATATATATATATATATATATATATATATATATATATATATATATATATATATATATATATATTGTTTAAGTACAGTAAAAAAATCTCTGCAATGATAGCCAATAACAACCATTTCCCAGTACTTCTGCTTATCTGTCATTTTTTTCAATTTTAATATGTATCTTTATGAAGATTTACTGGCGATTTCCCGCGGTGCTAAATCACTTTTAAGCAGCGTGGTGTACATGATTAGCTGAAGGAATGTAAGTAAATCGGAGTGTGATTCATCAAACCTGCTCCCAGTCTGCGTACTCCTGCCCCAGAGCCTAAATGAGCATGTAACGGTTCATCTGGTGTGGATGAAATTACCATCCATTAAGAAACAACAGAGTGTAAGACTGCAGGCATTGTATTATTTCACACCCACAATGAAGGGAGCCGAGCCAAAACATCAAACGAACAAATGACTTCTCCTTATTTTAATTCAGTCAGAAATTACATCGGTTCATATGAGTTAAGGAGGGGTAAAATCATTAGCGGATTTGTAATCTCTTTAAATGACTTGAATAATTAGGATTGTTATTGTTTTGTATATGTCTTTTTTTTATTATTTAATTCAACTTAGCCTCTACATTGTTAGGTCATGTCTTTGTTCATTATGAAATAAGATGATTTGACTTTTTAGTGTTTTTTTCAGCTAAAGCAGACTGTGGGTTTTGAAAAATTATAATTTGTCTTTAATTTGTAGCATAATATTGACCCTACTAAGCCAATTAAACAATAAATAATTGCGGGGTTTGTCTATTATGAAGATGAATATTAGACACAGCTTCAGGGATAATGGAATATTTGATTAAAGAAGACAAATTTACAGAAAATTACAAGTGTTAGTGCAGCAGTTATTGCAAAAAATAGAAATATTCCTTTAGTTAGGGATGGGTAGTATTGGAACATTTTGAGGTGTATTTAAAAAAAAAACAAAAAAAAAAAAACATAGAATGAGCCAGTACTCTATGGTTCACAACCATTTTGAAGTCGATATATGTAGTATTGATATTCCAAACTCTTGCCAGCAGGAGGTAGTCGTGTACCAAAACACACTTACTAATTACTAAAACCACCAACAAATCAATGCTATGTGTCACCAGACAGTATCACTCACTGAATAATAATAATAATAATAATAATAATAATAATAATAATAATAATACATTTTATTTATAGGCGCCTTTCTTGGCACTCAAGGACACTGTACAGTAAAACAGGAAACAGGAAAGTATAAAACAAACAATAAAACAGAGTAAAAAATAAAAGGCAGGTTAAAAAAATTGGACAATGCAATTGTGTTCACAAAGAAAAAGCGTTTCTAAACAGATGTGTTTTGAGTTTGGAATAAAATATTAAGCTAATTGTTTACACGCATCTGTATCACAATATCGAGTTTTCTTCTTCAAACTAAAAACTCATTGCTGGTTACTTTGACATTCGGCCCAAATAACACTGTCGTATAATCTTCATGTGCTGCATCAGCTGATAGTTTACATTATAGTTCTTGTTAGCTTAGCTCTGTTTTAGACAGTAAACAACTGCAGTAAAAGCATAAATCACCTCTGTTTTCTGTAGTTTGTGTTGTCAATAGCTGAAATAAAGATCTGTTTAGAATCAAACAAACAAGGTCAGAACTGTCACAGTTTAGTCTGAACCATGGATCAACAAATGACGAACTGAGCCGATACAATAACCTCACATAATAACTTTATACCTTCATAAGCCTCATAATCAAACTCGCTGTGGTTTCAGCATCAAACTCCATTTTTTTCATTCATGTCTGTGTCCAGTGGTGAAAACTATAACATTGCTTCTAGCTTTTACACTTTCTTTGACTTTAAAAGTTGTTTCTTCATGGTTCTCACCCCATCTGGTTACTTTCTGATGTTTTAGTCAAAGGCTCAGTGGTGTTAGTTTTCATTTCCATGAGAGACTGTCAGAGTGACTCACTACTCCCTCTAGTGGTCACATAAATCCATCAGGCCGTAGGTGAAAATAGACTGAACTCTTTATAATCCAATCCATTAGTCGTTTTTCCATTGACCCTCAAATTGCGCAAATATAACATGCGCATAAATATTTACCTAATGGAAAAACGACAATTTCACCAAAAGTCTCATTTTTTGATTAAAAGTTTTTTGCGCTGGCAAGAGGTGTTTTTTTGGGTGTAGCGCAAATGGTATATCACGCAAAACTGCAATGGAGAGACCTTTTTTTGCAACTAGAGTCAGGTAAATTAAAAAAAACAGATGTTGACGTACGTTACAACAAGCAAAGAAGAAGAAGAAACATGTCGCAGTATGTGTGGACACACCAGGAAACCCAATCATTTTTTAAATTAGTACGAGATAGAGAGGTAAAATATAATAATGAATATATCTGTAAATCTACACCATATTTATGTTCGTTGCCATGTTTATGGAATGACTTTTCGTGTCATCTCGTGATGATAAATAAACAAATCGCATTTGTGATTTAATGGAAAAACCGACATTAGCACTTCAGTTTTTTTGACATTTAGTAAATATCGGTAAAGTTTTGCGCAGATGTCCAATGGAAAAGCGACTGCTGGCATCTTTGGCAGAACTTCAGGGCTCTTTATTCTTTGCTCTGATGATCATTTCTGGTCTTTTTTAATATTTGAAAGTAGAAATACTATTTATAGCCCCTTTAAAATAGTGTATGTGTTTAGATGCCTGTTTATTTAATGATGCAATCTTTATGTTTACTATGAAATATACCGAGTTAAGATCATTTCAGCCCACACAACACAGAATAATTTAGAGGACATTTAGATTTAATATGGGCTATTTTTCTTATATTTGTGTTTTCATTTTGATTTATATTGAAGCAGCATATTTTATGCAGGGAAGAGGAACCCTTCTTGTTTTTTTTTTTTCATTTTATTTTGAACAAAATATATTTTCAGAAAACTGCTTGTGACAGCTTATATTTAATCACTTAGATGCCAATATATATATGTGTGTGTGTGTGTGTGTGTGTGTGTAAAATATTGAGACATGATTTTTGGGTTATTTTTTAGAACATTTGCTCCATTATGTACTGCCGCCATGACTCTGCAGTGCAGGTTGTTTTCCAAAATGATGGCACTCAGTTTGATGATGTTGCAAATTTAGGTTAACGCCAATTGAATTAAGTTCCTGTCACCTACAGTTCGTGGCTGATACACTTTTCTTGTTCCTTTGAAATATTTAAAGCTGAAGTATATCAAGCATTTCATTGTCAACAATAATCATTGTCTGGGAAAAAACCTCCTGCACAAGTGGCTGTAGTCGACTGTCGAACCTCCACAAAACAGCACTTTATGTAAGAGTGCAGGCACTGCTTCCTCTGGAGACAGGCTCATTGACTGCACTGTGAGTCACGAAAACACACATGGAAACACACAAGTAGGTACAGCATCCGCAGATAGCCAACACATCACCGCTCTGCACATGATCACTTCTGTTCATACAGATGTTCATGTACCGTCTGCATGAACATGAGCGTCTTTCATTTTGTGTCCGTTTAAATAAGAGGTATCCATTCGATTTCCATGTCCTGAAGTCAAGTAATGTCCTGTCTGTGCACAGACCCACACGGACCGTTACCCTCTCACTCACCTCGTTTCACATACTCGTTAGTGTCATAGCATAACTGCCTAAGTCATACACTATGTGGACAAAAGTATTGGGACACGTTGAATTCAGGTGTTTCTTTTCTAACAGGGTTCTGGGATACAAAACAATACTGACAAATGTTATAGTTTTATATTGGGATGAATATCATTGCATTGGTTAGTTTTGTTTAAATTGTTATCTTTATTTTCAAAATGCCTCAGAGATGGTTTTTACTTAATTTCTCTCAACTAGGGATGTAACGATTACCGGCATAATGATAAACCACAGTAAAATTGCAGACGGTTAGTATTACTGTTTAAATTCTAATTATCATGATAACCATGTTTGATTACTGCACTTTTTCGGAGAAAACGCCTATGTAAAGATCTGCTTTTATGTCAAATATTTGAGTATAGTTTTAATTTATTACAATTTTAATTGTAAATCCCTAATATTTGGAACCAATATTCACTTTTAAAGTCTTTGAAAAGGTTCGTTAAGCATCTGTGTGTTATTTATGCAATAAATTATATATGTTTTTCAAATCGGATATTATATTTTTTGTGTGTTTTCTAGACTTTTATGCTTGTATAGTAGGCTAAAGTGAAAAAAAAAAAAAAAAGCAGCTGACATAAATGAAGCTGAAAAAAAAGATCCCAAACATGGGTATGTTACGCCCCGGCCTAGGGGTTTACCAGGGCGAAAATAATGTGCTCAATTTTGTCCCCTCCCAGCTCCCAAGCACACACGTCAGTCAAAAACTAAAATTCACAATATTTATTTTCAGTATTTTGCTCAACAACTAAGGAAGGGTTAGGGGAGGGAGCGGCTAAAACAACAAACAAAATATCTTCTTTTACTATTCAAACTAACTTACCTTACCAAAATAAATGCAAGAAATAAAATACAGAAAACTTACCTAACTACCTAACCAAAAACAGGAGAAAATGGGAAAAACAAAAGAGCTGACCTCCCCTACCAGAAAAAGGTTCAATTTAACAAAAAAACAATTTACAACTAGGTACAATCGAAGCGTCACACGAGCACACGAAGACTGACGGTCACACACACGAACACAGGGTTGAGAGCTGGCAGGAGGCAAGAGAGAGCCAGGACAGAAACTCCAGGGCCATTTTAAAAGGGCCAGGCAATCATGCTCCACCAATCAGCAACCTGCAACAAACAGACACAAAAGGGCACAGCACACCTACAGGACAGGGGAGAACACACACACACACTAAACAGAAAACATATATACATATACAGATAAATACACAAATTATGACCCAGGGTCATAACAGGTATAGTAAACATTTGTTTATAAAGTATATAAAGGCAAAATCAAAAGTACTGAAAAACAGCCAAAGTAGACTTAGACCACTAAGGGTTAATACTAGAATGTTTCCGCCAACAGAGAATGCATTGTACCAATTACTTTAATTTTTGTTGTTGTTGTTGTTGTTTTTTTCAAAATACAACTTGGTTCAGTTATTTCAGTGTGTGTATCAGTACTTTTTGAACATTTTGAGCACAATTTCAACAATACCGCGATAATAATGATAATCGTGATAATTTTGGTCACAATAACCGTGATATGAAATTTTCATATCATTACATCTCTACTCTCAACACTAATTTTTAACATTAATTTATCCATGACTATGATTTTAAATATTCTGCCTCTAAATTTCTAAAATATTTTTCGTGCTCTGACTGCAAATAATAATTTTCTAACAAAGTCAACCATCTACTTTCTTCACATTTCACTTGAGAAGAAAAATCTCCCATTAAACTTGAAGGAAATGTTGATGTTTATAAACTATATGAACAAAAATAGTGGAACATATCGTGGGTACAGCTGTAAGATAGGGCTGCACGATATTGGAAAAAACAGACATTGCAGTTTTTTTTAACTCTGTGATGTATATTGCAAAATGAAAAAAAAACTCAGGAGGTTATAATAGCTGTGTGATGCTGACATAAATGGTCAAACAAATTAGTTATGTTTCCTCTTTTTGTGGCAACACAGAACATGTGTTTTAATATCATCCTTCTTGTAGCTGAAATAATTCCAAATAACTGATGATGCTTTTCTTTTTGGCACCAAGTCTTCTTTTTCGGTGATTCTATTTTGTTCGTTGCTCCTTTTTCAATGTTATTACCAGCGACTCACTCCGTGTGGAGGGGCGTGGTCTGCTTCTGCGAACTGATTAAGAATGCTTGTGATTGGTGGATCGCTGCGTGCAGTGTGTTTCAGGTGCCCAAGTTTAAATTAGATGAGAACACATCGATTTCATTTGCCTCCTACAGTGCAGGACCTGCGATATGACTGTTGCACACACGTACATTGTGATGACATTGCTCAAATATTGTATTGTGCAGCTCTACTATAAGATGTCCTCTTCATGCTGATTTGAGATCAATATTTGTGATATTTATCCCAATTAGGGCTGGGCAAGTTAACGCGTTATTACCGCGTTAACACATTCATTAAATAACGCCGACAATTTTTTAATCTTACGTTAATGCCGTTTTATTCTAACTCCTATTCTTCTGCCTCTGCTTGTGTGTGTGTAGCAATTAGCTTGGCAGATAGACAACAGGTTTCCCAAGAAAAGCCGGACGCCAAAAACTTCTGTCCAAATCTTTTACTTGAGACTCACTGTAAAACTGCAACATACATACAAAATATGTCTCAGTTCTGTTGATTGCCTTAGTACATTTACATGGCATTATACATTTAAATTAATGGGAAAACAATCATTAGCTCGATGCTAACTTGATTGGGAAAATACATAGACACGCTAACGATTAGCATTTACAGATTAGTTTAAGATTTACAACGTTTTTTTATTCAGCAACAAAGGTTCACATCAGAGATATTTGATACTATTCATTCTTATAACAACTGAACATAAAATACAGGCAAACGTTTTTGGGGCCATACAAACAGAGTGAAAGAAACGTGTCTGTTAGTTTCTTCTTTTGTCTGAACTGGCTACGGGAACACTGCAAGTACAAAACATATGTTAGTGCAATTTATTCCAACCACTAGAGGGCCCCCTTTGCTTGCTTTGAACAACTGAACATCACATATTATTGGTCTTATTAGTATTAGTACTGATTATTGGGCTTAAGACTCCTGTCAATCACTCACAACTGGAAATAAAATGGTGTGGACATAAACATGGAGAAAAGTACTGGTGTTTTCCATGGACATTTTCATTTTAAATGTCTTCAGATGGTGGGGTTGAGAAGGACACAGTTGTTTGGAAGCACTGACATGTGGAATTATTTTTATCACCGGAGTACTTCAAGTCTGAAATATCACTTAAAGGCAATACACGCTGTTGATGACAGCAATCACACAACACCCTCCCCCCCATAATAACTATACGATTAATCGTGATTAATCACAGAAATCCATGCAGTTAATTGCAATTAAAAATTTTAATTGCTGCCCAGCACTAATCCCAACATAAAACTATATTATGACATTTATTGTTTTGTAGCCCAGACCCCTATTAGAAAAGAAACACCTGAATTCATCATGTTCCTTTGTCCATATTATGTATGACTTAGGCAGTTATGCGACGAAGCTATTGTGTTGCCAAACGTGTGTATCTGTATTTAAGCTTCAGATTTCAATTACAACTCTTCATTCTCACTTCAGTTACCTGTGAGGGGTTCATGTAGGTCACTCCTGACACACAGAATTCTTCGTCTCCACAGACACACACATGTGTAGACACACTTTAAACACATCCCCGTCAGTTCACATTTATTCCCTCATAGTTTCTTAAATAGTTACTTATTTATTTAGTCTCTGGATGATGAAGCTGGACATGTTTCCTCAAGGTGTTTATGTGAATACAGGTTCTACTATTATAGTTGAACGTACATGTGTAAAAACATGTACAGAAGTGTTGCCTTTGTGTGCTCGCTGTTTGTTCCATCCATATATTCTGTAAGCTGTATTTTACAGTAAATGTAAATGTTCCTATTAAATGTTTTTCATTTTTCTTACAGCCACATTTTATTTTCCTTTACTGCTGAGTGCAAAGACCCAAATCCCTCCATTTGAAGCCACTGTGCTAAAAAGAAAGTTTAGAATCCCCGTCGAGTCTGGGCACAAAATACAACAAACACAAATAGTGCGACTTCCTGGTGAGCAGGCCGCCTGCCCGCCAATGTTTGTCATCACCGCTGGTGGTGACCCCTCTTTTATCTTATTCATTGTTGAAGCTGCTTTCTGACAGATACAGTCGACCAAACCTGCATAGGGATGTGAAATGTAACATATGAACTGGTCTGTTTGTGAAAAGAAAATGCACGAATCTAATTAAAAAGCTGGAGTCGACTGTGTTACATGTGGTGTCAGACGCTGCCAAAAATCCTGGAAGCAAAAGGCTATAGTTTGAGTTGTTTTGGGAATTAATTTCTCTCTCCAATCAATTTCTAGACATGTAATAAAGAAGTCTTTCATATTCAGTAACACTGATGTTTGAGGCTCTTTGCAGCAAAAAATTTGGGGAAGTTATTTAGTTAGAGTTAGGGCTGTGCAATTAGTCGAAATTCAATTCCGATTTTGATTATTACACTCAACGATTACAAAAATTATGTAATCGAGAAAAAATGATTATTAATTTTGAGTTGTTTTAATTCATGCGCATGAAAGCTACCATGAGCTGCTCCGCCCCGCCCCGCTCCACTCTAAGCTACAGCTAACAGCTAGCAGGCAGGTCCACCCCGAGGACAGTTGTACCTAGCGGTCTTGAGAAATGGCAGGAGAATCACAGCAAGAAGCGCTTGGTAAACAAAAAAGGCAAGTCAAATTCAATTGTATGGAATCACTTTGGGTTTGATGAAGAAGACAAAGAGCAAAAACACATCACGTGCAAAAAGTGTTTGGTAGTTGTGTCCGCACAAACCTTTTTAACCATCTGAAGTTGAACCACCGCGACCGCGACAATCTTATGAAAAAACACAAAAAAACAACTCCATCTCCAACATTGTCCGCAATGCAATCTTCAATCTCCAAATTTCTTTACGCTGCAACTCCCGTATTAACCTAACCCTAACCTGTATAACCCTAACGTACGTATTCTATAGATGGCTGATGCATACAGAAGGCCTTATCTGAAACCTCACGGCACGCCACTGAATTTACCATGTTTCATACTACAGTCTACTCTCGTTAAACCACCCGCCGTTATACCGCCATTTTCGCTCACCGCCGACCAAAACCATTGCACAAAAATCCCCAATGCATTATTCCATTAGCTACCGCCATTTCCGCCTATCGCCATCCGCCAGCCCAGTTCCATGCACAAACAACACTTATACCATTGATTTCCCGACCGTTATACCGCCAGCGTGATTGCCATCGAGTACACATAAATTTTAACAATGCACTGAAACAAACGCGCCAGACGCTGATCGCGACAAGCTACGAGTAGGTCTACGGAACGGCCACCGTTCATTTATCGCAGAACACTCAATAGGTCAGGATGTCGGGAAGAGGACGTGGGATTAAGCCAAAGCCTCAAGATGATGGGGTGTCATTTCCCGACACGATATAATAATGCTTAAAATGTTTCCCCACTTTAAATGATCCCTTACAACATAACAGAATCAAGATTTATTTAGAAACGCAATTAGAACGGGTTAACGGAGGCAGCATAGACATCATATAGTAAAGACATGCACATTATGGACGCAACCCGTTGTAACGCCATTTTCGCTATACCGCCAATTTGGCCGTGAACGGAAGTTGGCGGTATAATGAGAGTAGACTGTACGTTGAACATACTTGAATTTATAATTTGCACTTTACGTGAGTTTTTTTATTGCTCCAGTTCTATGGCAAATCTATAGTAGTTTAATTACAGTGCACTATTTGTTTACAAAAGGAAACATACTTGAATTTACAGTATACTTATTTGCATTCAAAGATTTCCTCACCCGCCTGACCCGCTAAGACATCTCCAAGAGAAAAATGTCTCCATTTTGAATGTCTGGGGTCGCCAGAAATTTGTGATGTTAAAATGGGGTCACGAGCCAAAAAAAGGTCGGAAACCACTGGTGTAGACTGGTGAAGAAAATAACATACAGCAGAGAAATAACTATTAAAACATTACAGAGTCATTTTTAAACTAAATTTGAAGTAAAAATAGCTCTATAAAGTATAATTGTATTACTCTTAACAGTGTCAAAACACCACAGTGTTAAATATTTGCACACATTTCATTGATAATTTTGACACTGAATTAACTCTGAAAATTTGACACTGGGCACAGAGTAAATTTTATTCTAATTTTGAGTGGGACCAAATGTTATCTGAAACAGAGTTCAATTCAAATCTCTTAGAGTTAAATTGACACTGTTTTTTTTTTAACTGTGTAGAGGAGTCATTCCACTGATGCGACAACCTGAAAAAATTTGACCAGTGTATGAAATCTGCCTTTTTTTGTCTGCCTGTATTTATAAAACAATCTTTTGTTTCGTGCAAAAGTGAACATACTTTATTTTAGTTGTTTAAAGCTTTATTTATGATTAAAGAGTATACTTTACATTGTTTTGCAAGGAAAAAATAAACAACTTTAAGGTTAACAAATAATCGTTTTTAATAATCGTGATTTCAATTATTACTAAAATAACAGTGATTATAGTTTTTTTTCTATAATCAAGCAGCCCTAGTTAGAGTGAGAAGTTATTTATTACATTTGGAAATTATCCCACAATTCATAAAAATAAACATTATATCTGCAAATTTTAAAATGATTTTATCTTATATCAAGTACATTTCTGTCTCTGTGTTGGATACTTGAACATAATCAATACAGCAGGATTCCTGTAGCAACAACATTTGATCTCACTTCATCTCACCACATTTGATCTCTGAACGGGGAAATTAAAAACGGTTTTTGTCCTTCACAGGGTTCGGAAAGACGATCCTCATCGGGTCGGTTTCATCAAAATGACATCATCTGACCGTTACAGGAATGTGTCGGAACCAATTAGAGCTCCGACACATCCTCTTGACATCACTGGGATTAAATGGGTTAACTCCTTTGGTATGACACACCCTACTCCTGATTCCCTTCGGAGCAGACATGCATACACATTTTACCATGAGATGTTATGTCTCATCTCACCTCTTTGTGTTTAAGTTAGCAGTGATTTGCATACAAACTGCCTCCGCTGCATCGTGCCCTTTAAACTCTCTGTAGTCTTGAATATAGTGGTGCTGTGTCACCAACTTTTACTCTCCTGTTGGTTGTCAAAAATAGCTAACGAGAGAGATTGCATCCAAACTGTCTCCTAAACCTCTTATGCCTTCTGTCCGCCTGCCGGCTACATTCAGTTTCCCTCCCGCGGCGCCTCATGCCTTGTTTTTGTAAAGCCTTCATGTTCCCTGTGGATGATCAGCTACAGTCGCTTGACAGTTGCCTCTGACATGTGCAACATTGTTTAATCTGAAATTAGTCCATAACGTGCTCGACAGCCGGGGGTTGTTGTTGTCATTTTCAGATTTTCAGCATCAGGAGCAGAACACGCTGGTGTACAAAGAAGCAGGTCTGGTCAGCCTGGCGTTTGAGTTGATTAGAACTGATGAAGCCTAAAGCATGCAACGTTTAAGGCTTTAGGAGGTAGCCTTTGAACGGCTGGAATGACAGCTTTGACACACTTAGACTGTCTTTTTTCTTGCTTTTTTTTGTCTTTTTTTTTTTTTTTACACAGGCAGTGGTTATTTTGTCCTTCCTCTAAACCAGGGGTGTCAAACTCATTTTAGTTCAGGGGCCACATTCAGCCCAATAGGATCTCAACTAGGGATGTAACGATATGAACATTTCATATCATGGTTATTGTGACCAAAATTATCATGGTTATCATTATTATCGTGGTATGTTGAAATTGTGCTCAAAATGTTCAAAAAGTACTAATACACACACTGAAATAATTTAACCAAGTTACATTAAAAAAAAAAAAAAAAAAAAAAAAAAACACAACAAAAAAAACCCAAATAAAATAATAGTCACAATGTACCTTCTGTTGCAGAAACATTCAAATATTAACCCTTAGTGGTCTGAGCCTATTTTGTCCGTTTTTCAGTCCTTTTGATTTTGCCTTTATATACTATATAAACAAATGTTTACTATACCCATGTTTGGGATCTGTTTTTTCAGCACAACTTCATCTATATCATCTGTCTATTATTTTTTTCACTTTAACCTACTATAAAAACACAAAAGGACAAAAAACACACACACAAAAAAAATACAAAATCCAATTTGAAAAATGTAAATAATTCATTGCATAAAAACACACAGATGCTTAACGAACCTTTTCAGAGACTTTAAAAGTGAATATTGGTTCCAAATATTAGGTATAGAAAATTACAATTGTAATAAATTCAAACTATACTCAAATATTTGACATAAAAGCAGATCTTTACATAGGCGTTTTCTCCAGAAAAGTGCGGTAATCAAACACGGTTATCATGATAATTAGAATTTAAACGGTAATACTAACCGTCTGCAATTTTACCACGGTTTATCGTTATACCAGTAATCGTTACATCCCTAATCTCAAGTGGGCCGTACCAGTGCAAAAAGTAAAATTACATTATAAAAATGCTTATATCTACAAAGTTTTCTTAAAAATCTGAATAACATGAACCTGAAATGTCTTAAGAAAAGTAAGTACAATTTTAACAATATTACGCCTCAGTTTACCATATACACACGTGCATTACAACTTACGGATCACAGCGGATCTACAAATACACAAAACATTTAGTAACAGGCAGACTATAGTTAAAATTGTGCTTATTTTTCTTAAGACATTTCAGGTTTATATTTGTTCAGGTTATTCATAATTTTTTTTGTAAAAGGATAGAGTGTAAATGTTAATATTTTCATGTAATTTTACTTTTTTTACACTAAAACAAAGAGACAAATGTATGGTTTTCATTATTTATAGGTTATGATTGTATTTTACTGGTCTAATCCATTAATGATCGAATTTACTTTAAACAATTTTGACATCCTTGATGTTAATATCTTCAGTGTAATTTTTGCATGTCACACATTCATCCCACAGGCCAGAATGGACCTGTTGGTGGGCTGGTTTTGGCCTGTGGGCGGACAGGGTCTCTTCCCAGTCTGATTCTCTGAGCCAGGACTCTGTGAATGCTGGGCGAATATTCCTCAAAATCCACTCCTAACTGCTGGGTGGACTGCTGTGTCACACACAGTGGAGCGCCCCCTCCTGTACAAATGCACCCCCCCTCCCCCCCAAAACCACCCCAGGAGTTGTGATGTTTTCAGACATTTGACCTTGGAAAAGGAGGTCACAAAATAGGTCTAGGTCACCCATTTCAGAACTTGTCCAAGCTCTATACATGATGTATTTATGGTAATTTTAAGGTTCTGGCTGTTGTTTTATTCCACAGTGTTTACAAGATGTGTCACAGACTGACAGACAGACAGACATGCTGACGACAATACCCCCTTCGGCCAACCAAGGGGGTAAAAAGTACAACTGCACAACTACTAACAGACACAACAACAACCGAGTTGCATGTAATTTTGTATCCATGATAAAACACTGGGTAGTTGAGGATGTTTTCTTCTGTATAGAGTCACATGACAGGAGGGGTTGTTGTTATTAATAAAGTCATGCAGCAGATGTGTGTTAGCATCGTTGCCTGGAGTTACTAAAATACAACAGGACTGGCATTGTTTCCAAAAGTCTCAGATGTAGTGATCCTAAAAGTGTGGCTGCAAAAGCTGGTCATTTTTAAACCAAACTATTGACGGTGTGGATGTAGTTTTAGCCTCGGTCTCTACAATGTTAACCCTTTATCGAACAAGTGATTATTTTTAGCAATTTCCATATACATTATAAGACAGTGACAGCAACTAGGGCTGTGTATCGGCAAGATTCTGGCAATGCAATACAAATCACAATACTAGGATCACGATACGATATATCACGATATATCATGAAAAGGAAATTTTTTGTTCATTTCTTTTTTTAAATGATTATTTCCTTGAAGAATTGAATTACACCAGAAATATGCACAAATACTAAACACATTTTTATTTGATCCCAACAGGATCTAATGTGATATCACATAATGTTCCTGTGTTCAAACTGAAATTCTGTTTTACAGACATTACAGTTTAAGATGCTGTTGAAATGTTCATATTCTCATATTCATGACTGACATCAGAACATTATTTTTGTGCAGTCCCAACAAAGGAACTAACATTATTAAATAAAAGAGTGTGAAATAATAATAAATGAAATATAAACAAAAAATGAAAACAAAAAACAAAAATGAACCTCCGCAATATCTGCATTTGAATAAGTACCTAAAATATCTACACAGTACTTTTTAATATCGATACGGTATTGTGAAATGAAATATTGTGATATATTGCAGAACCGATATTTTCTTACACCCCTAACAGCAACAGTTCCAGTAAGGACAGTAAGTCAACAATCTCAGGTCCAAGTGTGGTCTCCAGGGTCTGTAAGGTCCACCTCTGTATGAACAGTGAGTGGACCTGCTTTGTTCGGTACCAAGAAGTAATGGTACTAATGTAAGGAATGATGTTCAAAGGGAGAATGTGGATGTGGACAGGGGTCTGGATCGGCACTGATGTTGGTCTGATGTTCTAAAAGTGATATTATTTTCACCTTACATGTGTTTTATTGTATTTTTTAAATATAGTATATATTCTTCTTGGATTTTTTTTGCCACTTATGGTTAAGGAACCAAATATGGTAACCAAGGTTATGATAGTTTTGGATTTTTCATTATAGTTTAGTTTTATTTAGTTTTGACTTGTTTTTTCTTTAATTCAGTTAGTTTTAATTAGTTTTTAGAGCAGGTTTGCTACTTTTTAGTTGTTTTTGTTTTTTTCTAAATGCTTAGTTTTAGTATTAGTTTTAGTTTTTTCATATCTTTTCTCTTCTTTGCCGTCGTATTCACATAAATGCCATACAGGACTCTGCTGCTTTAGTCTCCATGTTTCCAGGTACAGTGGGGACCAGAAGACGGCTCGAAACCAAGTGACGCACCATAAAGTGTCGTACAGTGCCAACAGCTAAAATTGCTTGAGTGAAATAAATCTATTTCATATCAATCCGACACTGACAAAAATGAAAACGAGGGGAATTTTATCCATAATTTTTATACGTTTTAGTTAGTTTTATAAGTACACAATACAGTTTCACTTAGTTATTGGTTTGTTTTTTTTCTCCTTTTATTTATAGTTTTTATTTATTTCAGATACTGAAAATGTTTTTTTCAATTCTAGTTTTCATCATTTCGTTAGTTTTCGTTAACGATAATAACCTTGATGGTAACTTCACTTACCTTAACTTTCAACATAACAATAGAAAATTAGTAATACAGTCTTGTTATGTCCTCTGATAACACACTAAGGTTGAAATTTTGAACTTCAGAGGATTTCTATGAGTGATCAATAAAGGGTTAAGGAGAAAAGAGTCAAACTAGATGGATCTGCTTCAAATCCTGTGGCATTTGTTGTTGCTCCATACACCACCCTTCCATTAAGTCTCATAAAAATAAATAAATAAATAAATAAAATTGTATTTTCTTGATCTGACACCCTGATAGATGGATGGATGGACTGACAAAGCGATCACAGAACTTCCTATGCAGAGGTGAAACTAGTACTTGTACTTAGTATAATAACTGCATATGCATAACACAAACCTCAAAGACCTGCACATTTATGGGAGTTAGAGACTATAAACAGGCTCCAAGTAGCACCTGTTGCTCGGATTAAAAAATCCCCTCTGCTCTGTCTGTCAGGAGGAAGGGATGTCAGTATGTTATGGCTCTATCATTCTCCCATAGACTGCACAGTTGGTTGATTAAGACTTTATTTATGTCTAAATGTTAGATGCACTGGGCGTGTGTTAAACTAAGCACATTTAAAGGATGTGTTGGCACCCTTCAGGCACCCTGTTCGGCTGTCTCTTTTGATGATCGCTTTAACATTCAGTTGACTTGTGGGTGAGATGAATGTGAGTGTGTGGGTCAGAAGAAGAAAGTGGATAAAGGAGCCGCTTTCCAAGCAATCCAAAAGCGAGCTGTGGTAGATGGAAGTTATTAAGATTATTATGTACCCCGTCGGCATTTATTAAATAGGCTTTAAAGCCTTATTACTGCTTTCACAATCTCTTAATTCCAAATTGTCTGAAAACACTGAGAACAGTTTGCGAGAGGGCCTCTTGAAGACAAACGCTCTCAAATAAGGGCGAAGCATTCACGAAAGCAAACTGACAAATGGCAAGAAATAGAAAAACTCTGATAATCAGACGTCATTTAATGTATTCCGCTCCATCTCGCTGTCTCACTGTGCTTTATTCAGTCGAGATCAAGTTCAGGCGTTGTGTTTGTTTGCATGTTTTCAAGTGCTGAATGCTGCAGAAAATATTTTGTGTAAACAGTCCTATTCATATTACTTTCATCCAAATCAAAGTGGGGATGAGATTTAAAAACATGACACGTAGAGCGGCGCCTGGTAACGGCGTGTTGCCAGAGCTTGTTAATTTCATCTGCAGTTCACCAGTTGGGAAGTACGAACATTTTAAAGGGCTCTACTGGTGTTTTTGAGTATTTGGTAGACTTCTGTTAGCCTACCTGGAGTGTATGGAGCCAATGCAGACTCATAGCTCAGATAACTAAAAAAAAAAAACAAGGAAGTAATTAAGAAAAAAACAAAACTCACAATGAAGTGAATAGGGTAGAAAAAACAGGTCCAAATGGAGAGAATGTGAACGGATCTACACTGAGGTAAATAAAGGCTTTATTTGATTTTAATAGCTCTGCAATAAGGTGATCAGTCAATTCTGCTTTTGTAACTCATTTAGCAAACTAACAAGTGCATCTTAGTAATTGCTCTTTTAAACATTGTTCTTGCCACAATGCATATTAAGTCATCATATGTTTAGATAAGAAGACTAGCAGTTAACATAAGTCTGACAATAATGAAATGAGTAAGTGTCAAACAGATAATTATATTTCTCCATTCAGATTATGTCACTAGTATAGACTAAGCTCAATAATAAGAATGAAATTACATTTCTTTTTGGCTTTTAAGCTTCAGAAACATAAATTACAAAGGACAGTTTTGACATAAGTAATAATTTAAATACTAGAAATCAGTGAGTGTAAGTGTCTGCCAAAGCTGCTCAACTCCACACAACAACACACCATCCCCAGGGATCATATTGGCCCTGATTCACAACATTTTCCTGTTATACATTCTGTTGTTATTCACACATGTTAATCCTGATCATGCAAATGAAGGCACATTGGCTCAAGATTTTATTTTTCCCTCCTGAAGTCAGTGGTCTAAAGATACCTCTGTGGGCTAAGTCTAAGGTCTAGTGTTTTTTGTTTTTTTTTAGAGTATTGCCCAGCAGTGATGTGTCCTCGACCTTTGACTTTTCAAAGTTTAAGTTTTTGTTGCTCTCTTGACACTTTGGGTGTTTCTCAGAGTTAAGGAAAGGTCCTTCAATATTTCATGTACATCATCAGATTTTGCCAGAGGACCACCCCCACGTCTAGTATCCTACCAAAGACTGAGTCCTTGGTTTGGAGAATTTTTAAGGACACCCTTATGGATCTTCAGTGAGCTTTAGTGCTGTTTAAGTACCCACAATCCTCTGCATGAGTCTACAAAAATGTAGCTGAATGAGTCAATCGCAGCTAATGTTCTGGTCACTTCATGTATGTAATATGCATTTTAATATGACAAGGTGATCTTTTTAGACATCTTGATTTATATTATATAACAGATCTCAGAATTGAAGGCAGTTAACTGTGTTTATAGATGAATAAATGTAACATCCTGAGGAAAATGAAACCATGAAGGATAGGAATACATAAAATCATAGGATAGTAATACAATTGAAGAGTTATTAAAATGATTACAGGAAGGTACAGCGCTTCTTAATTTAGTCAGTTTAATAACACTGAGTCATACAGTGTAATAAGAATGAATTATCAATCATAAATGATGAAATACTGATGTGGATTTATAAGTGCATTTAAAAGAACAGATAGAGCATACGTAAATGCTGCTACACTTTTATTATTACCCTGATAAATGTATTTATTGGGTTTCTACTAAATACTACTGTCATGTGCCAATGTGGTACTGAACCACTGAAATGGGGGCAGTTTCTTTTCTTCACTTTGCTAAACTGATCCATTCAGGTGTCTATTGATTGGTGGGTACATCTCTTGTCTGGTCTATGAAATAAGTGACTACCAGGGAACAATCCGTGACTTTGAGAAATAGTGTTAAATTACTATCATTTCAGATAAGTTTTGATCGAGAACATTTTACCCTGTTCACAATAGCCATTTTGGGTATTTTTCCTGGCCTTGACCTCATTGTCAACTAACACATATAATAAGGATAATTTGTCCAAAACTGTCAATACTGAATTCAGATGCATGTTAATGACAGGTATCAATAGAGGTGTAGTGGTTTGTTATTAGATAATTATTGAAGAAGTAGCAGTCAAATCTCAACTGTTAACTCCTGAACATCTGAATTTATATACAAGTATATATAAAAAAAAAAAAAAAATAGCATTTGTGTTTTTGCTTTCAAGTAGATACTATGTTAAGTGGAGATTATTAACCCTCCGGTATCCGGGTGCGCCTTTTAGGCACACTTTGCACTTCCTTTTAAAAAACTTCATATTATTTTACACAATTTAAATAAGGTTAGAATTCAAAAGTTGTTCATTTTTGCATGATCTTTTAAATTCTGGCCACCAACTAAAATGTGCACATTGTAAACAAAAGAAAATTACAAGACTAGCATCTGTCTCCCAAGTGTGCCTAAAATGCACTATTTCTTCCATTTGATATGTATGATTAGGGCTGACCTTGATTTACAAAAATAAAATCAAATTAGAGCAGAAAAATCAATCAATATATAATATTTAATAGTTTGATTTATAGGTGTGCATTTTACGCACACTTGGTGGCAGATGCTAGTATTTTTGAACATTTGACCTCGCGGCAAAAATAATAATGCAAATTGACCAATATTGCTGTTAATCATTGACACATGCCAGGCTGCAAAAATCAAATAATATGTGATCCACTTTTTATGTAGTATATTGAAAAAATATATTTTTTTGTTTTTTGTATCCAAAAAAATGGTTTGTTTACATTACAAACATGACATTTAAAGGGTTAAAAAATGTGACAATTATTGAGTATTTGGTAGGAATGTCCGATATTGGCTTTTTTGCCAAAAACCGATATGCCGATATTGTCCAACGCTTAATTTCCGATTTCGAGATCTACCGATACTGCTGCCGATATATGTGGGATATGAAACTAATTTTAGGTAACATCACATATCTCCTGTCATGGAATTAACACATCATGCCTAATTTTATTGTGATGCCCCATTGGATGTATTCTCAAATGCAACAAGGCTTTCAAAATGTAAACACTGTCTGTGCAAAGAATACATACTTCAACTTAAGTTGTGGAAAAAATGCCATATTTATTTATTTTCTCTCCCTCCCTCCATGAGTCTGTTACAGTGTAGCAACTCTACTGTACAATTTTGAAAACTGCACATTTCTTTCCGCTACAAACAATGCTTCATTTACGCGTCGGTAAATGCCGGCGAAATCAAGGCATTATTTTATCGGTTTTAATGATAGGCAAAAAAAAACGATAACGATATTCACCGATATTACATTTTTATGCCAATATCGGGCCGATAATATCGGTGGGCTGATATTATCGGACATCCCCAGTATTTGGTATTTTTATTCATGGCTCAAGTTGATGAAATAGAAAAAAATGTAAAAGAATTAAAAACAAACTGTATGGAAAATTTTTTGACATTATTCCACAAGTGTGTGAAAAACGCACACTTGGTGCTTAGTAAGGGCCTTGCTGGACGGGATACCGGAGGGTTAATTTGAGTTTTGGGTGTGTTGCATATTTGCAACAACAGGCAATAACGGTAAAAATATTATGCCATAATGCCCTATGACAGAATCATCTAGATGTAGAATATACAACATAATTGTATGCAGCTCAAATAATCGTAAAAAGGCAGTTATTGTATTACATTATAATATAATAGTAATTCCGACAGACCTATTGATATACTGTGTGTTAATTCAGACATAAAGAAAACAACTCATTAAATCCTCGGTGAAGTCACAGGTCAATACTGCATTTTGGAGATGTTGTAAATTTACGTTCCATACACCTGGTGGTGGTTTAAAAGGTGCCATATTTTCCCACTGTTGTCATGGTGTTCTTTGGTTTTCACATATGGCCAGGTCTGCATTGTTCTGCAGTGTGGGCAGGCAGCAGAAGCTTAAGTGGTGATTTGTCACCTCGTCCTACGTCTCTCGTTGTGCTCTATATCTCTGCCTATTGACAGCAGGGTTGGCAGATTTTGCTTCTCACATAATTTAGTTTCTATAAGACCCGACAAACAACACGTTGTGATACTGTGTTTTTTTTTTTTCGCCCTTACCAATGTGTTTGTGGTTTTCACGCAGCTTTTACATGAAGATTTTTTGTTGTTGTTGTTGATTATTTTTCATCTTGACATAAAATGCTGTCAAATGTGAAAAAAAAGTGTATTTTTCGAGAACAGGCTGCTTCTGCAAAATACACAGGAAAAAAATGTCAGGTCTGAAGGAAATCGCTCCAAATTCGTTTTTCTTTCAGGAAGCTCTCTTTTAGGCTCATGAAAGAAGCCACAGTGTGGTACATTACCATGGTACCTGTATTTAGGTCATTGCTTTGAACTGTGTAAATGCCTTTATCTTTCCCTCTCCCTTTCATACGCTCGTACATTCACACTCTACCTTGCATGTGCCGAGCAAATGCAAAGCACAGATACACTTACACATGTATTGGGTACATGCCACAGGGGACATAACTCCCTGGAAACCTCCGCCAACAATCAGAAATCAGTAAGAGCAGACATGAGGAGGAAAAAGGCAGCGAGAAGCCACAGACTCATGATCGCAGTTCAAAACCTGCAGCGAGTTTCCTGCCAGTTCCCCGAAGCCCTGTCGATCTTCACATCGCACGCTCTTATTTTTTATTTTATTTTATTTTTTATGACTCAGCTCAAAAGCTTAAAAGCTCCGAGCCGATCAGCCACATAACAAAAACTCAAGACTCTTAAATAATAAGAGGAGCGATTTATCTAAATTAATTGATATATTTTAGTTGAGGGTGTAAAGACGCCACAGGGACTGTTAGTTTGGACACCAGGCTTTGGGGGTTTGGGGCTTGTTCATATGCGTTCAGGCCAGAACCGTCTGCTTTGGATTTGATCCTTGTTCCCTCTGCCCCATTTGGGCTGAAATACTGGATCAGCCTCGCAGCGTTTGGAGGGGGACGCCACCATCTGTGTTTTCAGCCTCGTCGACTCTTCTATCAGAGGCTACATGTTGTTTGCTTTGTTGTTTTTTTTTTCTAGTATTGTGCTGAATTCTTCTCTCATTTGTCGCAGTTAGTGTCAGCTCACTCAAAACTTCTCATCCCTGCTTGTTTTACTTTATTCACACATAAACATAAAAGTGAAAGTTTGAGTATTTGCGATGTTGGTTTTCACATTTGACTGAGGATTTGCTTTTATTTGCGCTGTTTAAAGCAGGGCAGTCACAAGTCTGGTATGTGTTTTTTTTATTCATTTATTTATTTATTTGGATCTAAGAAAACTGAAATCTGTGTTAAAGTTTTCCAACTTTACCAAGATACTTCACAAATAATTAATTAGAGCCCAGCCCTCTGGCTTCTACACATATGTATCCTTTACTGAAGGAATGAGTTACGAGCAGAGAAGGAAATAAGGTAAATAAAAATAAGAGGGAAGGAGTAGATGATCCATAGAGAGGAGGTGTGGATGTCAAGGATGGTGGGGTGGGCAGGACAGGGGTTGAAAGAAAACATGGAGGCAATTAAATGAGGTAAAAACATGATCAGTTCACTATATTACTGCCTTTCACTAACATCCAGTGACAGTACTGGGGTTTTTATCTCACCGGCTGATGAGCTATTGTGAAGGTACTGTGTCTGTCTTCATCATTTTCATTTTTGTCTTTGTCATCGTCTTCGTTAGCAATTTCCTCAAACATCTCAGATCAAGGGGGCAGCCGTGGTGGGAGAGTCGGCTTGTGACTGAAGGATCGCCGGTTCAATTCCCTGGACTGGCGGAGAGTTGTTGGCTGATGTGCCCTTGAGCAAGGCACTTAATCCCCCCCATTTGCTCCCCAGGTGCCTGACATGGCGAGCCCACTGCTTCTAGCATGCAGTGTGTGTGATTCATGATCTAGTGATGGGTTAAAGGCAGAAGACAGATTTTGGTCTGTGGTACATGTTTACGTGAGTGACAAACTACTACTGACAAAATAAAGATTCTATTCTATTCTATTCAAGACTACTGGTTGGATTCATGTAATATTTTATATGTAGCTTCCTTGGGACAATGCCTGCAAGTTTTGTTCACAGTTTTGAGATATTTATATTTTTGAATTCTTGACAAATTTTTGATTCATTTCAAATGTGCCTTTACTGATAATGGTCCATATTTTGATGACTTATAATAGAGGTAGACCGATATATCAGCCGGTCAATATATATATCTATATCTATCTATATCTATCTATATCTATATCTATATCTATATCTATATCTATATCTATCTATCTATCTATCTATATATATATCTATATCTATATCTATATCTATATCTATCTATATATATATATATATATATATATATATATATATATATATCCGATATATTGATTTTTTTCAATATGGGCCATTGGCCTTAATTTTTTTCTTAAAAGCCGATATTTGATCAGTAGTAAAAATGTTAGAAGATATTTGATCAGGCATCTGTGTGGGCAGCACTGGAAGTTCAACTAATGTTAAAGAGTACTATGTGCATGTGTATTAATAATTTCATTTATATTGCTGCATAAAAATCTTAATTATCTGTAGGGGTGTAAGAAAATATCATTTCTGCCGTATATCGCAATATTTCATTTCACGATACTGTATCGATATTAAAAAGTACTGTATCTATATTTTTAGGTATTTATTCAAATGCAGATATTGTGGAGGTTTATTTTTGGTTTTTTTTGTTTAAATCTTATTTATTATTACTTAACACTGTTTTATTAAATAATGTTAGTTCCTTTGTTGGCATTGAACTAAAATAATGTTCTGATGTTAGTTCTGAACTAATAGAATATGAACATTTGAACAGGATCTTAAACTGTAATGTCTGTAAAACAGAATTTAAGTTTGAACACAGGAACAGTTTGTGATATAGTATTAGATCCTGTTTTTGTAGTATTTGTGCAGATTTGTGGTGTAATTCAATTCTTCAAGGAAATAATCATTAAAAAAAAAAAAATAAAGAAAGAAACAAAAAAATTGACTTTTTAACAGTATCATGATATATTGCGATATATCGTATCGTGATCCTAGTATTGTGATTTGTATCATATCGCCAGATTCTTGCCGATACACAGCCCTAATTATCTGAGTGTTTTAATTGTATTTTATGGTCAATGTGCTTTAAAAAAAAAAAAAAAAGAAAAAATCAGCCTTAAATATTGGCCTCAAAAGTCAGCTGGTGATATCTGCCATTGGCTGACCAAATTTTTGAATATTGACATTGGCTGTAGAAAAGCCCATACTGGTCAACCTCTAGCTTATAACATGTAAATGGTTAGATATATCAGTTACTATTGAGTACTGATAGGAAGTCATATATGGACTTTGAATTAGTTCAGTTCTCCTCCAGTGAAAGAACCGCCCACTTCTATTGGGAGATTGATTTCCTGCATCCAGACCACAGGACTCCAACATAGAACAGAACCTGACAACCTCACAAATTCAACTCATTATCTATTCTTGATAGAACATGCTGGTGAGATACAGGGACATTGATCCTATTTTTCATTCTTGTAAAGAAAAGTTTTTGAGCTCTTACTGATGAATTCTGCTGCTTTAAGTCAAAACTAGTGTGGTTCCTCCTTGTTTTCATGCAGGTTGACACTAGGGTGGTCCAACAATCATGGTAAAAAATAAAGTTTCAGATAACCTCAATTAGAACCCTGCATTAGGTTTTGGCATTCAAAAGAGGATTTAGGAAAAAATTTGGAAGAAAAAGGAGATGTTTTAGAGGTTGCACAAAGCCTCTACATCAGAGCATGGTTTGAAGCCCCATCACCAGTGAAAGCCCCTGAAAATGATTTGGCATTCTTTAAAAAGCTGTCTCAGGATGAAAATTCAGTTGTCAAGAAAGCAGCCTTAACAGCTTTGGGCTGACATCTTTGGTACCGGAGTGAAGAACTGGTTTGCCTGGCATCCTTCAACTCCAGTGTGAAACAAGAGCAGAAGCAGCTGATGGTTCACAACATTATGAAAAATGAAGGTTCAGAGGTTCCACTAAAGCGTTGGGATGCCCTTAATCAAGCAGATTTTGAAGGGAAGCAGATCAGTGATTTTGTCACCACCAGCACCATGCATTTCTTTGAAACTTTGGATCTGCCACAAACTTTCTTCAGAATTCCTCCAGAAGACTGGGCTGATGATGAAGACTTTCAGAAGGCTGCTCAAATTGTGCATTCCAGAAAAGTTGTCAATGATGTTGCTGACAGAGGGGTGAAGCTTATTCAAGACTTCAACTGTAACCTAACAAAAAAATGAAGATCACAAACAGTACTTGCTCCAAGTTGTCGAAGAACACAGGAACATTTTTTGTAATTTCAATAAACCAACAGTAGTTGCTGGACTTTCTAAGTAACATTTTTATGCGAGTTGCAGTTTGATTTTGAGAATAAAATTACAAATGATTCTAATATGCCTTATTCATTTGGCTAGTTATGTTAGAGTATATAGAGCAGTGGTTCTTAACCTTGTTGGAGGTACTGAACCCCACCAGTTTCATATGCGCATTCACCGAACCCTTCTTTATTAAAAAATAAAATATGATTTTTTTCAAATTCAAGACACAGGCATATGTTTTACTGGTGCACAAAATGAACCGTGTATTAACATCACTGTGTTCAAAGAACAAAACCAATACAGTGCATGAACTCACAACAAATTACATACCTTTTCACAAAGACATGATCTTTTTTAATACTACCACACTGAAATGGTTTTAATTTTTAACCTTATGTATTCCAATAATGAACTTATTGTATTTATACTATTTATCATTTTTAACATTTTAACACACACCCATCACCTAATTTCCATCAGGCAACAATAATAATGAATATTTACTGCAAATCAGTGTGACTTCTGCTGTTGCCTTAGCATCGGTCGTCACATGATTGTAACTGACCAGTGCGGTGACCGAAAATGTAAACAAACGCCACACATGGCTGCCTCCGTAGTTAACAGGAAGTAACAAAAGTCATAACAATGATGTGGAAAATAATTCATCGTCAGACGAGTGGAAGAGATTATAAACACTTCCGGATGTGTTGTAGTGCTATAAGCAACAACAATACACCGCGTATATTGGATGTCAATCAGAGAAAGAGTCTCCGAAGCCGTTTGTTTACATACATGGACCTAGCCCGACACACACACCCGACTAATGAGTTGAGTGTGTGTCTTGACCTCCACCGAACCCCTGAGACTGACTCACCGAACCCCTAGGGTTCGATCGAACCCAGGTTAAGAACCACTGATATAGAGCAATCTGCGCGTGTCTTGTGCAACCTCTAAATATTAATTAATTTCCCTAAAATTTGGACCAAAGTAATTTGGCCAGATATGGAACCAAATGCAAGGTTCTAATCCAGAGAATCTAAAAAAATTTTTTTTTGGATCACCCTAGTTGACACCCTACAATTATACAAGAATGAAGATCTCAAATTTATATAAATGTTATATATAAATATTTTCCAGAAAGAAGCTAGTGTCGTCATTGCCAGTTACCATAAGGAAAATGGAATAGAGGCTTGTTTTGGGTGTATGCATGTTACTGCTATCGATCACACCACCATGTTGAAATGTTGTGTTACAAACCGAATGGACGTGCAGTATTTTTACACTCACCATCACTTCAGCCCAACACTGCAGAACTTTTCTACAAAAATAAATATGAAACATTATATAGACATGGGTCCTTAGAGATATTTGGAAAGCTGTGAGGTGAAGGCTGAGGTTTTATTCACAGTGTATGTTTAAAATATAACAAGTCCGGATTTTTTTTACAGCCCAAATGCCACAGAAAGCTATAAAATCGCCTTCCTCTGTGGATGTGTTCTGATAATATTGTAATTAAATGTGACCACCAGAGAGCAGATCCGCCAGCAGCGACCTGCAGAGAAAGAGAGAAATAAACAAGAGCAGAATATAGCAGTCACATTAAAAACAGGCTTTTCTTGCTCCTGAATGAACTAACATGACAAATATGAACAGTGGACATGATCCCTACAGTAGGGCCATGAAATCCCACAGCCAGATTTTCTCTGTGATAAAACTGTCACTTCTGCCAGCATTGTTGGCAGAAGAGAAGACATTTGGATACAGTTTTGAAATGTAATTCAGCTGCTTACAAAAAAAAAAAAAAAAGTTGTTAAAAGGTTGAGTCAAGAATCCATGAATTCTTGTGGAGTCAGAAATTAATTGCCAGTTGATTAATTGAATGAAAAATTAAGTATCACTGAACGATGATATTGAGTAAAACAATTACTTCAGACTCATTTTCACCACCTGGGAAACTAAGCGCTGCCAGTACAATATGTTTTGTCTGTTTGCAATGTTGTATAAAGTACTGGAAAGTCACAGCTGAGTAGAAGTTCAGGTACTCTACCAAAAAATGACTTTGGTAGAAGTTCAAGCCACCAACTGAAATACTACTCAAGTTAGTCTTTGAATATCTAGTATTTACTGTATTTAAGTATATCAAGTAATCTACAACACTGGTCAACAACAAATTTATTGTTTAAGTTTTTTGAGCTGATTTAGGATAATTTTGGTGTGCTGAATCCAAAATCACATTAATTTTGCTCAATCAGGTCAACTTTCTGAACTATGCTACATATTGGCTTTTTAACATTTTTGCTTACATTTATGGGCATTTTCACATCATATGATACAAAATTCTTTCATATTTCTTGCAATAAACAAGTTCTGAAGATTTTACTTTTGCCAATTTATGATTAATGTTTTTTTTAATATTACAGGTGAATGAAATGGCTTCAACTAGAAGATCTTGCAAAAATAAACCTGATGTATTCTGCTACATCTGCGGTGAATACACCATTGTACCTAACAGGAATCCTGCTAGAAAATGATTTTTTTTCCTCTTAAAACGTATTTTGGGTGAGAACTATATAAAAAAATCAACTAATAAAGTCACAAAAATATAATCAATTTTGTGAGAAGATCCAATTTTTCAAAATCAAATTAGCAAAAAAACCTGACCTGACTGAGAAAAACAGATGTCATGTTTGGATTTAGCGGTGCAAAATGGTCCTAATTCAGTTGAAAAAACCTAGACAACATGCAAAAAACATTTATTTGTAACCCAGTGCAATTAAATGTACTCAAGTAATGAAGGCAAAACTACAAGTAAATGATAATAACAACCAAAGGCAGTCAGAGTTTGGAACGTTACGCTGCTGCTCACATCTACAGATCAGCGACAGGTTGAGTATGGACCGTCGTTTGCACTTGTATATTATACAATTAGGCCCAATGACAAATCATCTTCCTGACTTTGTTGCAGTCACCGGTAATCTCAGTGATGAAAACACCAAATTACCATTATTTTTTGTGATGAGTAACGAGACTGTGCATTAAAATTGTGTGGGAGTAGAAGTATGCAGCTGACCGATCGGCAGGGCCCTGCCCCCTGAGGTACTGTTGCTACGTCTGACAGTTCATTATAGTGGATAATTTTTTGGGCTGTTCTCTTTTTTTTTCTTTTCATGGATAATTTTTTTGGGCTGTTCTCTTTTTTTCATTTTAGTGGATATTTTTTTGGGCTGTTCTCTTTTTTTCTTATAATGGAAAATTTTTGGGCTGTCTTTTTTTCCTTGTACTGGCTAATTTTTTGGGCTGCCCTCTTTTTTTTTTCTTTTCATGAATAATTTTTTTGGGCTGTTCTCTTTTGTTCATTATAGTGGATATTTGTTTGGGCTGTTCTCATTTTTTCTTATAGTGGATAATTTTTTGGGCTATTCTCTTTTTTTTTCTTATAGTGGATACTTTTTTGGGCAGTTCTTTTTTTTTCTTATAGTGGATAATTTTTTGGGCTGTTCTCTTTTTTTTCCTATAGTGGATAATTTTTTGAGCTGTTCTCTTTTTTTTTTTCTTATAGTGGATACATTTTTGGGCTGTTCTTTTTTTTCTTATAGTGGATACTTTTTAGGGCTGTTCTCTTTTTTTTCTTATAGTGGATACATTTTTGGGCTGTTCTTTTTTTTCTTATAATGGATAATTTTTTGGGCTGTTCTCTTTTTTTTCTTATAGTGGATAATTTTTTGAGCTGTTCTCTTTTTTTTCTTATAGTGGATACTTTTTAGGGCTGTTCTCTTTTTTTTCTTATAGTGAATAAATTTTTGGGCTGTTCTTTTTTTTCTTATAGTGGACAATTTTTCGGGCTGTTCTCTTTTTTTTCTAATAGTGGATACTTTTTAGGGCTTTTCTCTTTTTTTTCTAATAGTGGATACTTTTTAGGGCTTTTCTCTTTTTTTTCTTATAGTGGATACTTTTTTGGGCTGTTCTCTGTTTTTTTCTTATAATGGAAAATATTTTGGGCTGTTCTCTTTTTTTTTCTTATACTGGATAATTTTTTGGGCTGTTGCACCTCTGGGCCACCGTAGTTGAAGGTACAAGTTGATCAAATAAAATGCGAGCAAAGAGAACATCCTTCTATACAGCGATCAGAAAAAGAGGAGCGTCTCTTCATGAATGCGGTTTACCATCGGTCATTTTTACTGACACGTATTCCAGTTTACTTTGCTCTCAGCTCGCCTCATTTCCTCTCTGTTCCTGCATGTTTCAACCCTTTAATCCTTTTGCTTTATTTCCCTGTCTGCCACTCTCTTTCTTCCATCCGTCCATCCATCATCAGTGATGCAGCGAGTGTCTGCCATGTAGCTTATCAAGTCTCATAGAGCCCGGGCTATGATAATGTGGTGCTTGTGCTGACATAAACAGTCTGTGTTCCCTGTTTGCATGGCTTAGCAGACAAAGAGTGATGCCCCTTTACCAAAGCCTGTATGTCTGGCATCTGTTTCCCTCAAACCTCCAGCTCTGGTTTTATAGTTTGTTTTTGCATCAGTGGTTACATTTCCATCCCATATGCAGATCTTTCCCTGCTGTGTTTATGAAGTGATGGAATCCTCTCCTTTTCCACAGCTGAAATGTCACAACTAAAAGCAAAATATATAACATCTGCCAAAAAAAACAATATATAAGCTCATACAATAATCCCTCAGAAACACCCTGTATTTTCTATTTTTAGTTTTGCTAAATGTGTGACTTTTGCGATGTTGACCTTTGTGTTGTGAGTTTGTAAAACACACTGCAGGTAAAAGTGGCCTAAACCTGAGTTTTTTATCCATATGTGAGCTATATCTGATAGTTTTTTGACAGCCTGAACAGCAAAAGTCAGATTTTTTTTCTTTTTTTAAAATCAGACCGAGGCCACTTTCATATGTGTCTAAATCGGATGCACATCTGATGTTTTACAGTGTGACTTCAGTCTAAACTGTCATGACATGTTTTATCTGATTTTTATATCATTGAAAGGGGACATATGTCACAGTTCTGAGCTAGAGGAGGCAAAATCTAGGCCAGGGGTGTCAAACATGCGGCCCGGGGGCCAAATGTGACCCACCAAAGGGTCCAATCTGGCCCGTGGGATGAATTTACAAAGTGCAAAAATTACACTTAAGATATTAACAATCAAGGATGTCGAGGTCATTTTTGTTCAGTTTCCACATACAGACCAATGTGATCTCAACTAAAATAACAGCATAATAACCTATAAATAATGACTCCAAATTTTCTTAGTTTAATGTGAAAAACATAATATTACACCTATAAATATAGTAAGTAATGATAACTCCAAATTTTCCTCTTTGTTTTAGTGTAAAAACTTACAGTAAATGATGAAAATATTAACATTTACAAACTATCCTTTAAGAATAAAATGTGAAAAACCTGAAATTTTGAAAGTGACATTTTGCATGTTCTCCCCGTGTCTGCGTGGGTTCTCTCCGGGTACTCCGGCTTCCTCCCACCATCCAAAGACATGCACTAATAGGTTAATTGGTTAATCTAAATTGCCCATAGGTGTGAATGTGAGAGTGATTGTTTGTCTCTATATGTTCAGCCCTGCGATGAACTGGCGACTTGTCCAGGGTGTACCCCGCCTTCGCCCCTATGTAGCTGGGATAGGCTCCAAGCGACCCCCGTGACCCTAGTGAGGATAAAGCGGGTTCAGAAAATGAATGAAATTAAGTATCTGAATTTTTTTTGCACTGAAATTAAGTATCTAATTTTTTTTTTTGCACTGCAATTAAGTATCTGAATTTTTTTGCACTGAAATTAAGTATCTGAAGTTTTTTGCACTGAAATTAAGTATCTGATTTTTTTTCCCACTGAAATTAAGTATCAGAAGTTTTTTGCACTGAAATTAAGTATCTGATTTTTTTTGCACTGAAATTAAGTATCTGAAGTTTTTTGCACTGAAATTAAGTATCTGATTTTTTTTTGCACTGAAATTAAGTATCTGAATTTTTTTGCACTGAAATTAAGTATCTGAATTTTTTTACACTGAAATTAAGTATCTGAATTTTTTTGCACTGAAATTAAGTATCTGAATTTTTTGCACTGAAATTAAGTATCTAAATTTTTTTGCACTGAAATTAAGTATCTGATTTTTTTTTGCACTGAAATTAAGTATCTGACTTTTTTTGCACTGAAATTAAGTATCTAATTTTTTTTTTTGCACTGAAATTAAGTATCTGATTTTTTTTTTGCACTGAAATTAAGTATCTGAAGTTTTTTGCACTGAAATTAAGTATCTGAAGTTTTTTTGCACTGAAATTAAGTATCTGAATTTTTTGCACTGAAATTAAGTATCTAAATTTTTTTGCACTGAAATTAAGTATCTGATTTTTTTTTTGCACTGAAATTAAGTATCTGATTTTTTTTTTTTGCACTGAAATTAAGTATCTGAATTTTTTTGCACTGAAATTAAGTATCTGAATTTTTTTTGCACTGAAATTAAGTATCTGATTTTTTTTTTGCACTGAAATTAAGTATCTGAATTTTTTGCACTGAAATTAAGTATCTGATTTTTTTTGCACTGAAATTAAGTATCTGAAGTTTTTTGCACTGAAATTAAGTATCTGAATTTTTTTGCACTGAAATTAAGTATCTGAAGTTTTTTGCACTGAAATTAAGTATCTGATTTTTTTTTGCACTGAAATTAAGTATCTGATTTTTTTTGCACTGAAATTAAGTATCTGAAGTTTTTTGCACTGAAATTAAGTATCTGAATTTTTTTGCACTGAAATTAAGTATCTGAAGTTTTTTGCACTGAAATTAAGTATCTGATTTTTTTTTGCACTGAAATTAAGTATCTGAATTTTTTGCACTGAAATTAAGTATCTAAATTTTTTTGCACTGAAATTAAGTATCTGATTTTTTTTTGCACTGAAATTAAGTATCTGATTTTTTTTGCACTGAAATTAAGTATCTGAATTTTTTTGCACTGAAATTAAGTATCTGAATTTTTTTGCACTGAAATTAAGTATCTGAATTTTTTGCACTGAAATTAAGTATCTAAATTTTTTTGCACTGAAATTAAGTATCTGATTTTTTTTTGCACTGAAATTAAGTATCTGAATTTTTTTGCACTGAAATTAAGTATCTAATTTTTTTTTTTGCACTGAAATTAAGTATCTGATTTTTTTTTGCACTGAAATTAAGTATCTAATTTTTTTTTTGCACTGAAATTAAGTGTCTGAATTTTTTTTTGCACTGAAATTAAGTATCTGAATTTTTTTGCACTGAAATTAAGTGTCTGAATTTTTTTTTTTGCACTGAAATTAAGTATCTGAATTTTTTTGCACTGAAATTAAGTGTCTGAATTTTTTTTTGCACTGAAATTAAGTATCTGAATTTTTTTGCACTGAAATTAAGTATCTGAATTTTTTTCAGTGTCATATGACCAGCCTAATGTAACTTGATTGGCTGTCAGTCAGTTCGACTTGAGATCTAATTATGGCTTATCCTTGGTGTCCCTGGATATGTGACCTGAATTTCTTGTATCTGAATTTTTTGCATTTGAATTTTTACAAGTGAATTTTTTTTTATTCTAAATTTATAAACACAGTAAAATTGAGAGACAAAACAATTCAGATACTTAATTTCAGTGCAAAAAAATGCAGTGCTAGAAATTCAATGGCTTTTATAATTCAAAATCTGATGAGACAGATTTACTTCCATAGGACTCCAACTCATTTTACTCTTACTCTGCCTCTCTTATGCTCTGTCCACACTAATACAGATATTTTTTGGGTACTTTCTTCCCTTTTTTTTTTTTTTTTTTTTTTTTTTTTTTTTTTTAATATATTCTTTTATTCTGTCCACCCAACCCTAGTTTTATAAAATATCTCTGTTCACACTACAACACAAAAACAACCACAAACCTCTCCAAATGCTTGGACCAGCCATTGTTTTTGCTGAGCTTTAAGCTGATACACTGATAATATTAAACATAGCAGATGTAGAGGCTTTATTTATCATAGAATCGAGGAGGAAGGACAAGTTACATTAAGTGTTGGTTCAGGTTATCAGACATGGTGTCCGCAGATCCTTAAAGAGTCTTAAAAAGTGTTAAATATGACCCTAATTATCCTTAAAATTCATAATTAATCCTTCAATCTGACACTTAAAGGTCTTACATATTCCACAGATACATTAAATGATGTTGTTGTATTTGCTTTGGAAATCTTTGTAAAGAATTTGTCAAATTTTAATCATTTTAAGATAATGAATATGGGAATGAATGGAGCCCCTGACAGTTATTCATGGGTGGAGGGGTTCAGGTATGAACTTCAGCAGCTTGAACATTAGTAGAGCAAACAATAGTCATGGATAAATTGATTGAAACATGGTTCAAACTGGTTCAAGGTCCACTGTAATGTTATTTATTTAATGCATGGTATTGCATTTGACCAAAGACACCTTGAAAAATGTATTAAAAAAATCAAACATTTGGTTTGATCAGACCTGCATGCTCTTTTTCTTTTTAAAGCATTATTTGGTGAAATGAAAAGAGGCAAACACAGTCTCTGTAGGATATGTAAAAATGACAATATTACTACTACCAATATTAATGCATAGTTCTGTTTTTTCTTCATTACTTTTGTCTTTTGTTTCATATCTTTTTAGTTTTTCACTCCACTATTGTTTTATGTGTGGTGTATGTTAGAAAACCCTTGTAAATGAGATGGCTTATCTCAAGGGGTTTATTCTGAATAAATAAATAATCTAAAAATTAAATAAATGCATAATTGTGGCAAGGCAAATTTATTTGTATAGCACCATTCATACACAAGGCAATTCAAAGTGCTTTACAAAGGCATAGAAACACATTAAAATCATAGACTAATACCAGAAATTAAAACAAAAATAAGCGACAGTTAAAACAGAAGCTAAAACAGTCTCGATTCAAATTAAGAATTTAATGTTAAATCAAAGAAAACAGTTAAAATTGTGAGTTGCAGTGAATGTATTAGAACTGAAAAACAAAACATCCTAATCAAAAGCAGCTGTAAACAAATGAGACTTGCAAAGGTTTTTCTCTAAAACCTTTCACAAGTTTACAAGTTGAGATTTTAATAAGTTCACGGGGCATGTCAACGATACCAATTAGGAAGTTTCAAAGCTTTTCAATGCTCTCAACCTTGTGCAAACACTGAGTAACCATGGTTACCCCTAAGCAGCTGTGGAAGACTCCATCATTAACCTTGTCCACATTGATTCACACAAACTGCAGTTCTTAAAACCTTCACTGTGGAAAACTTTTAATTTAATCTCCATTTTAAGTGCAGTTGATGTGTGGATGAGAGATCCAAAAAAGGGGAAGAAAGAATCTGTTTTGTCAAATATCTACATTGGTGTGGTCCGGGCATAAAGGTGGTGAAGTTCTGTCTGAGAGACAAAACTCTGGGCAAAGTGTGCCCTCACTCACCTGTCCACCTGTCACCTCACAAGACCTTTTGCAGCGATGTGGGTGTGTTAATGAGTGCCTGAGAGCATTATCGCTGTGAAACAATCACAAAATAATTTAATTATTATTTATTTTACAGCTTTTTTCTTGTTAAAATCTAGGGCTGTTAGGAAATATCGGTACTGCAATATGTCGCAATATTTAATTTCACAATACTGTATCGATATTAAAAAGTACCATATCGATATTTTTAGGTATTTATTCAAATGCAGCAATTGTGGAGGTTCATTTTTGTTTTTCTTTTTTTGTTTATATTTTATTATTTAACACTCTTTTATTAAATAATGTTAGTTCCTTTGTTGGGATTGAACTAAAATAATGTCCTGATGTAAATTCTGAACTAATAGAATATGTGATTTACTGTGATTCAGTGTTTTATTCCAAACATGCAATGAAATTTAACATATATGCAAACTAGCAAAACATACATAATAATACAAATATCAAGAATAATAACAATCTGAGACAGAAGAACAGCACAGTAGTTCCATTTACATTTACCTGAAAAGGGGTGGGAAGAAGTGCAACTTATTTAATCCCACCCCCTCTCTCTAAAATATTAATAATATATATGTCCCTCTTCCTCTCTTTATAGGTACATTTGAACAGGATCTTAAACTGTAATGTCTGTAAAACAGAATTTCAGTTTGAACACAGGAACATTTTGTGATATAGCATTAGATCCTGTTGTGATCAAATAAAAATGTGTTTAGTATTTGTGCAGATTTCTGGTGTAATTCAATTCTTCAAGGAAATAATCATTTAAAAAAAGAAACAAACAAAAAATTGCCTTTTTAAAAGTATCATGATATATCGTGACATATCGTATCATGATCCCAGTATTGTGATTTGTATCGTATCGTCAGATTCATGCCAATACACAGCCCTATTAAAATCGCTCTCTCTCTCCATTCGTTCTATTACTTCCTCAAAGACCCATGTAGGGATGTAACGATATTAAAATTTCATATCACGGTTATTGTGACCAAAATTATCATGGTTATCATTATTATCGCTGTATTGTTGAAATTGTGCTCAAAATGTTCAAAAAGTACTAATACACACACTGAAATAATTTAATCAATTTGTATTTTGAAAAAAAAACAAAACAGAAAACAAAAAAAAAACAAATAAAATAATTGGCACAATGAACCTTCTGTTGCAGAAACATTCTAGTATTAACCCTTAGTGGTCTGAGCCTATTTTGGCCGTTTTTCAGTACTTTTGATTTTGCCTTTATATACTATATAAACAAATGTTTACTATACCCATATTTGGGATCTTTTTTTTTTTCAGCTCAACTTCATCTATATCATCTGCCTGTTATTTTTTCACTTTAACCGACTATATCAACACAAAAGGACACAAAACAGAAAAAAAAGTATAAAATCTGATTAAAAAAAAAACAAAAAAGTTTATTCTTTATTGCATAAATAACACACAGATGCTCAACACACCTTTTCAAAGACTTTAAAAGTGAATGTTGGTTCCAAATATTAGGTATATATAAATAAAATTGTAATAAATTAAATCCATCCATTATCCACCGCTTATCCGGGGCCGGGGCCGGGTCGCGGGGGTAACAGTCTAAGCAGGGATGCCTAGACTTCCCTCTCCCCAGACACCTCCTCCAGCTCTTCCGGGGGGACCCCGAGGCATTCCCAGGCCAGCTGAGAGACATAGTCTCTCCAACGTGTCCTGGGTCTTCCCCGAGGTCTCCTCCCAGTGGGACATGCCCGGAACACCTTCCCAGGGAGGCGTCCAGGAGGCATCCGAAACAGATGCCCGAGCCACCTCAGCTGGCCCCTCTCGACGCGGAGGAGCAGCGGCTCTACTCCGAGCTCCTCCCTGGTGACTGAGCTCCTCACCCTATCCCTAAGGGTGCGCCCAGCCACCCTGCGGAGGAAACTCATTTCGACCGCTTGTATCCAGGATCTTGTCCTTTCGGTCATGACCCAAAGCTCATGACCATAGGTGAGGGTAGGAACGTAGATTGACCGGTAAATCGAGAGCTTCGCCTCTCGGCTCAGCTCCTTCTTTACCACAACTGACCGATACAGCGACTGCATCATTGCAGACGCTGCACCGATCCGTCTGTCAATCTCACGCTCCATCCTTCCCTCACTCCTGAACAAGACCCCAAGATACTTGAACTCCTCCACTTGGGGCAAAGACTCCCCACCGACCCGGAGAGGGCAGACCACCTTTTTCCGGTCGAGAACCATGGCCTCGGATTTGGAGGTGCTGATCCTCATCCCGCTCGCTTCACACTCGGCTGCAAACCGCCCCAGGGCACGCTGAAGGTCCAGGTTCGAGGAGGCCAACAGGACAACGTTGTCTGCAAAAAGCAGAGATGAAATCCTGTGGTCCCCAAACCGGACCCCCTCCGGCCCCTGGCTGCGCCTAGAAATTCTGTCCATAAAAATTATGAACAGAACCGGGGACAAAGGGCAGCCCTGCCGGAGACCAACGTGCACCTGGAACAGGTCTGACTTACTGCCGGCAATGCGAACCAGACTCCTGCTTCGGTCATACAAGGACCGGACTGCCCTTAGCAAAGGGCCCCGGACCCCATACTCCCGAAGCACCCCCCACAGGATACCACGAGGGACACGGTCGAACGCCTTCTCCAGATCCACAAAACACATGTGGACTGGTTGGGCGAACTCCCATGAACCCTCGAGCACCCGTAATAAATTAAAACTTTACTCAAATATTTGACATAAAAGCAGATCTTTACATAGGCATTTTCTCCGGAAAAGTGCGGTAATCAAACACGGTTATCATGATAATTAGAATTTAAACGGCAATACCAATTTTTGGCAATTTTACCAGTTTATCATTATACCGGTAATCGTTACATCCCTAGACCCATGCTCTGTCCCTTTTTTGTTGAGTGGAGAGAAGTTCTGTTTACACAAGCAAGAAACTTTATAGCATTTACCTTTAGAAACTTGTCCTGCAACAGCCTCCCACTCAGTAATATTTTTTTATGGAGCATTTTGGAACAGAGTGTGATTTAAGATGAAGCCACAAAATCTAAATGCCCTACGAGAAAGACAGAAATACTGTACACAGACAACAACAACAAAAAAAAGGAACAGTTTGATACAAAGTTGCTGCAGGACATTCGGTGTGATGTATTCTAGCGGCGGTATATGGCAGGCTGGCATTTGAATATCAGCCTCATAACACCTGTGTCAGCAAATGTCTAGCAATATATCACATTCACATCCTCCTTCTTGCCCGTTTTGCTTTTTTTTTTTTTTTTTTTTTTTTTTTTTTTTTGCAGGCATTTGACAAATTTCCCTCGACACAAACTTTTTTTCTTTCTCTTCAGACTCCAGAGTCAGGCCTGCGCCAAAAGTATAACTCTATCAGAATTGCTTGCTTTTGTTTTGCGTCCTCATATTGTTGAATTTATGTAACGCCGCTGGGCTGTCGATAGATTAATGACTTTGCCTGAAATTGGGTATTATGAGTTTTAAAATATTCAGAAAGTATCGCGTGGAATTTGGCATGTATTCTGTCTGTCTGCGGTTCAACAGGCTGGTAATATGGTATGTGTTCACCGAGGAAAGTATTAGATCGAATAAAGTACAAGAAACAATATAAATAATTCAACAAAATGATGAGTGGGAAAAGAAGGAACAAGAGCAGTAAAGTCCCAGATAAACAAACCCTCATGCTTTGTATCTGAAACCAGGTTTTGGGCAAACAAAGAAGGTCTGAGGCCTGCAGCCTTTGTAGTCAATGAGAGGAGGAACTGGAGCTCACAGGGCAGAGGGATCGCTTTACTGCAAATGTCCTGGTCATTAAGGTTCACTCTCCTCTGTCCTTCGCTCTGGTTGGAGCCAAAGTACGTAGATGATACATATTTGAAGCACGTCTTCCAAATGTATTCACAGTGATTTTTTTTGGTCATTTTTAATACACTGTTGAATCCACATGAGGCATGATTAATACAGAAATACAGCCTGCTTAGTATTCCAGCCTGAATCATGTAGTAGGGATGGTAATGGAGAAGAAGAAGGAGGAGGAGGAGGAGAAGAAGAGGGAGAAGAAGGAGGAGGAAGAGGAGGAGGAGGAAGGAGGAGGAGGAAATGAAGAGGAGGAAGAAGGAGGAGGAAGAAGAAGGAGGAGAAGGAAATGAACAGGAGGAAGAAGGAGGAGGAAGAGAAGAAGAAAGAGGAGGAGGAAGAAAAAGAAGAGGAAGAAGCAGGAGGAGGAGGAAGAAGAAGGAGGAGGAGGAGGAGGAGGAGGAGGAGGAAATGAAGAAGAGGAAGAAGGAGGAGAAGGAAATGAAGAAGAGGAAGAAGCAGGAGGAGGAGGAGGAGGAAGAAGAAGGAGGAGGAGGAAATGAAGAAGAGGAAGAAGGAGGAGGAAGAGAAGAAGAAAGAGGAGGAGGAAGAAGAAGAAGAGGAAGAAGCATGAGGACGAGGAGGAAGAAGAAGGAGAAGGAAATGAAGAAGAGGAAGAAGCAGGAGGAGGAGGAAGAGAAGAAGGAGGAGGAGGAGGATGAAGAAGAGGAGGACGAAGATGAAGAAGGAGGAGGAGGAAAAGAAGAAGAGGAAGAAGGAGGAGGAAGAGAAGAAGGAGGAAGAGGACGAAGAAGAAGGAGGAGGACAAAGAAGAAGAGGAAGATGAAGAAGAAAAAGACGAAGGAGGAGAAGGAAAAGAAGAAGAGGAAGAAGGAGGAGGAAGAGAAGAAGGAGGAAGAGGACAAAGAAGAAGAAGGACAAAGAAGAAGAAGAAGAGGAAGATGAAGAAAAAGACGAAGGAGGAGAAGGAAGAGAAGAAGAAGGAGAAGAAGAGGAAGAAGGAGGAAGAGAAGAAGGAGGAGGATAAGGAAAAGAAGAAGGAGGAGGAGGAGGACAAAGAAGAAGAAGAAGAGGAAGATGAAGAAGAAAAAGACGAAGGAGGAGAAGGAAGAGAAGAAGAAGGAGGAGGAGGAAGAAAAAGGAGAAGGAAAAGAAGAAGAGGAAGAAGAAGGAGGAGTAGGAGGTGAAGAAGAGGAAGAATCCTGCAGGTTATCTGTTTCCAGGCCTTCAAACTGACCTTCTCGACACATAACAGATGTGAATAGAGGAATGTTTTGGACAGAATCTGACTCATCTATTTAAATGAATGAGTTTTCTTCTATTTGACTTTCTTTCTTCTACCTTGGAGTGGAAGGTTCCATACGTAGATTAGGTGTATTACATAACTGTGGTTAGGCTGACCTCTGTTATTATACTCTGAATGTGAATGTATACAGTATGTGTAACTAATAAACCATTTCAGCTGCTCCAGTCTGTGTTTACATCAGCAGTGGACCTAAAGAAGATGTGAAAAGGCATCACGAACAACGACGAACAGAGAAGAATGAGAAGTGATCTCCACATTTAATTTCATGTGTGGATTCTTATGCTTTTGGCAGCTATAGTGAGTGTTTATGGAAACAGGAGGTACAGGTGGAATGTGAAAGGTTCCAAGGTTGAGTCTTTTATGTGTCTGTAAAAGTCTACGGCACAAAAGAATGAGCAGTTTGAGGTTTATCTACATAACAGACTAGGACAGGAGGATGCTTCAGCGTGGCTTTTATGTTGCTCTTCTTTTTAACTGTATATCTGTGGAGTTAGCTTTTAAAAAGACAGGGTTTTAATATGAATTAGTCATTTACACACACACACACACACACACACACTGTATGATTGTGATGCTAGCTGACAGTGGTACTTTCCAGTATGTTTGAGTGTAGGAGTTACTGAAAGCCCAGGTACAGTGTTTGGTTTATGTCCATGCTGACCATGTTTGACAGGTTCATTGGCTGAGTGACATCATGCCATTATGGAACCTGCAGCGCAAATCACTCAGGTTTCCACAGGAGAGAGAAAAAAATGAAGGCACCACAGAGGAAGCACACAGATGCATTTACTTTGAGCTGCTCCTGTCCTCTGGTTTCATCTCCTCAGGTTTCCTCTCCTCTACTTTTATTTCCTCTCCTCTTTCCTCTGCTGTCCTCTCCTCCTCCTCTTTCCTTTCTTCTGTTTGTTTCCACTCTCTGTTCTGCTTCTCTCATTACTTCCACCAGTAGGTATTGTGATCACTTTGCTTTGTGTGTTCGTTTGTTTGTTTGTTTGTTTGTTTGTTTGTTTGTTTGTTTGTTGGCAACTTTACGGGAAATCTATTCCAACCATCTTTCCCAAATTGTCCCCACAGATAGGCCTAGGCCCTGGGACCAACCCATTAAATTTTGAGCTAAGTAGGCCAAAGTTCAAGGTCACAGTAAGGTCACAACATGTACAATTTTCCTATCTGTCATCATTGTGCAATTTTCGAAAATTCTTTAAAAAAATTCAAAACGACTCCGATTAGCCTCCAATTTGATCCACCTGTAGCTTAGAATAATATCTTGTATCTGGCCCAAAATTGTCCACATCCACTGTGGAATGTGGACTCTGTGGACATTTACATTTAACATTAAAAATCCCATTTATGACACATTTTTCATTAGAACTCAACAAATATTGATTGGAATTGAATATAATTTGACATACACATGACTGGTACCAAGCTTCAACTTTGTACGAAATATCGTTCTGCTCCATTTCTCTTCCGTTACGTTCTGTTGACTTTTGATATTTTTTATGCACCATTTATTAAAAAAAAAATCATAAAAAATCCAATTTGTGAAATATTATTATGAAATTTGTTTTGCACATCCATAGTTTAACAAGAAATAGTTGATCCACACGTGCACACTGTTCGGGGTGCTTGGTGGAGGTTTGCGTTCTCTGAACACTTGTTTTGTCTTGTTTCATGTCGTTTTGGCTGGTTTCCTCTTCTTTTTACCTTTACTCTTGTTTCCTCTCTTTGTTTCCTCTCCTCTTTAATTTTCACTCGTTTCCTCCCTTCTCTTGGTTCCTGTTTTTGCTTTGGTTTGTTTGTTTGTTTGTTAACACTTTACCAGCAAAACTCTTGGTTGAATTCCTACCACACTGGGTTTATAGATTGCCAGTGACCCAGAACAGATGTCGTTACATTTTAGGAAAGGTGGGTCAAAGTTTACATTTTTAATGATTTTTAAAATTCTTCCCATTTACTTATAATGAGTGAATACATGTGAGGGGCGAGGTTTGTTGTGCCTGGCACCACTAGTTCTGTCTTGTCTAGTTTTCTGCCCTCTTTTTTCTGGTTTTCCTCTCCTTTTTGTCTCTTCTTGCTTCCTCTCACGTCCTCTCCTTTCCACTCGTTTCCTCTCCTCTCTTCTTCTCCTGTTGTTTCCTCTCCTCTTGTTTCCGCTCGTTTCCTCTCCTTTTGTTTCCTCTCCTTTTGTTTCCTCTCCTTTTGTTTCCTCTCCTTTTGTTTCCTCTCCTTCCTCTCCTCTCCTCTCCTCTCCTCTCCTCTCCTCTCCTCTCCTCTCCTCTCCTCTCCTCTCCTCTCCTCTCCTCTCCTCTCCTCTCCTCTTCCTCTCCTCTCCTTTCTTTCCTCTCCTCTCCTCTTGTTTCCTCTCCTCTCCTCTCCTCTTGTTTCCTCTCCTCTCTCTCCTCTCCTCTCCTTTTGTTTCCTCTCCTCTCCTCTCCTCTCCTCTTGTTTCCTCTCCTCTCTCTCCTCTCCTCTCCTCTCCTTTTGTTTCCTCTCCTCTCCTCTTGTTTCCTCTCCTCTTGTTTCCTCTCCTCTTGTTTCCTCTCCTCTTGTTTCCTCTCCTCTTGTTTCCTCTCCTCTCCTCTCCTCTCCTCTCCTCTCCTTTTGTTTCCTCTCCTCTCCTCTTGTTTCCTCTCCTCTCCTCTTGTTTCCTCTCCTCTCTCTCCTCTCCTCTCCTTTTGTTTCCTCTCCTCTCCTCTTGTTTCCTCTCCTCTCTCTCCTCTCCTCTCCTCTCCTTTTGTTTCCTCTCCTCTCCTCTCCTCTTGTTTCCTCTCCTCTCTCTCCTCTCCTCTCCTTTTGTTTCCTCTCCTCTCCTCTCCTCTTGTTTCCTCTCCTCTCTCTCCTCTCCTCTCCTCTCCTCTTGTTTCCTCTCCTCTCTTTATCTCTTTGTGGCTGGAGATGAAAGAGGATGTTGAACACAGAGAAGGGGACAGCTGCTGATGGAGAGGAAACAAAAGAACCTTCTGTCCTTCCTCTCTCCTCCTCCTCCTCCTCTATGCATTTCTCTCTTTCATTTTCTCCTCTCCACTTCATCCCTGTCCCCTGCATTTTTCTCTTTCCACCCTCCACTATTACTTTCTCCATATCCTTCATTTGATGATGCCAGTTTATTTCTTTCCCCTTTTCTCAGTTCTCTCTTTTCTCCCATTTCTCCTCCTCCTCCTTCTCCTCCTCCTCCCTCTACTCCGTTCTCCTCATCCTTTCAGGTCTTTCAGAGCACTCTGTTGAAATCGGATCTGTCATTGTGTCTTTGGAGACAGATAGAGTTGGGTTGCCAGGGGTTTCAACCCGGCAGAAAAGCAAAACTGCAGTTACATCAGTTACATCAGCTCCTATTTGAACCACAGCCAAAGTCCAGATACCTTGTGTGTGAGTGAATGTGTGTGTGTTTCTGTGAAGTAACCACATTTATATCCAAATTATATCTAGTTTTTTGGCTTTGACACTATAAGGCATGTAACGATATGAACATTTCACATTGCGGTTATTGTGACCAAAATTATCACGGTTATCATTATTATCGCGGTATTGTTGAAATGTGCTCAAAATGTTCAAAAAGTACTTTTCCACACACTGAAATAATGTAACCAAGTTATATTTGGAAAAAAACCCAAAACAAAACAAAAAAACAAATGAAATAACATGCACAGTGTACTTTCTGTTGGCAGAAACATTGAAATAATAGCATGTAAATATCAAACATACAAATGTGCATTAAAGATGGCACCTAATGACCCTAAGAGATATCTGCACCAGGGGTGGAAATTAATAGAATTTTGTCAGTATCAATGCCGTTATCAGTTCTGCTTATCAATCCAATTCCTTATCAATTCTCCCATTGATTCCTGAGTGGTTTTTTGAGTGTGAAAAAAAGTAGTTGGACAGGTCAGAGTGGAGCTGGTTTGAACATTTTCCAGATCAAATAATTTACAATGTCACACATATACACTATTGTACACACACTAACAGAAAGTGAAACACAATCATATTTTCCTGAAGTGTTTAATGAACACATGTAAATATGCTGAAAGAATGAGGATTTTAAAACACGTTAGGGGGATCTGCTTCTCCAGAATATGAGCAGTATCACCGAGATTTTCAAAGTGCGGTAATCAAACACGGTTATCATGATAATTAGAATTTAAATGGTAATACTAACTGTCGGAAATTTTACCACGGTTTATCGCTATACCAGTAATCGTTACATCCCTAGATGCTACTGTTTTAAAGCGTATTAGACGTGACAAAGTTTGTGTTTGCTAAAATGCGTCGTCTGTAAATCTTGTGTGAATGCTCATCAGGTAAACAGTTGTGGATTTTTAACAGATAGGTGATATTAAAGGGGTCATATTGTGCCTCAGTGTGTTTTTATTTTCAGATTCATAACAGATTCTTCCTCACACCATGTCTGTAAACTGGTTTTCAGCCCTGCTCAAATTCTCTCTGTTTCAGTCACTTTTGCTTTCAATGAAAATGATCTGTTGGTGACCACGCCCCTTTTCCTGTCAGTGCCATGGATACCATCGTACAGACATCACAAACTGTCCTTTTTTGACAGCTTTGATGCAGTATGATGGAGGTGTAGCTTAGCTGATACACACTAGAGCTGGGTAAAAAAATCGATTTAATTGATCTTAGATTGATTTTGTTTTAATTTTGCGTAATCGATTAATAGTGGATGAGATCGATTTTTCAGAGCAGGACCGGAAGTACACGGAAGCGTGACTGGCTCCGTCTTGCGAACCCCTGGGGAAGAGGGGGCGTTTTGGTCTCGCTGGTGACAGCTCTGGCATGGAAAAGACAGGAGGTCCTCCCGGCCTCAAACTCGAACTGTGAAGGAACTGGCCGCCCAGAGGTTCTCCGAGGTGAGTCGCAGAAGCCGGTCATTTTTGGAATGATAACTTGGATCCATACTATCACCTAAGGCTGAGTATGAAGTTAGAGGAAGAGTAAAGCGACAATGACCGACTGCTACGTTACCCCCCAACCCCCCCCCCGGCTCCCTGAGCAACAATCACAGCAATCACAGAGCGCAACCCCCCCCCGCCAGTGAGTAGAAGCCTCCAGCCATAAAACACAGTAAACATGACGGAGAAGTCCGTTCTGAGCCACTGTAGAAACATGGACATGTTTCTGTCGCGTTCATTATTTCAGAGCAGATTCAGCTACTTACTGCTGAAATGTCATATTTATTTCCTTTCTAATATCAACATTGATACCAGTATTGATGTGTTGCATGACTGCAGTACTCAAATAATCAGGTTACAACTCAAAATTGTTCTTTGGTGTCACTAATTTAATCTGAATCAATCAGTTAATACTGAATGAAATCGGATCGGATCAAATCGAATCGTGATTAATCGATTCAGAACCTTAAGAATCGAAATCGAATCGATTATGGAAATTGGCCATGATACCCAGCCCTAATACACACTGATGTAGGATTGAACAGATATTAGCAAAAAATATAGACAAAGAGGCAAATCTGTGCTAATTAGATAACCACTTTCAGTCCAAAATTGAAACGTTGCTCTGTTGAAATCTACAGACTTCCAAATGTTTCGTTGCAGGTCCAGTTATTCTAAAAGACATATGTGTGTATTACTCCACTGACTGTATTTAAACTAAACACAAAAGATTCCATTGTTACCCGTTCCACTGATGATGACAACATAGCGGCTAACCTACAGCTAATTAGTTTGTGTTAGTAACATGTATTACTGAGCCTGTTTACATGACCATAAAAATACAATAACTAGGAGTCATTAGATAATTGTAATAATGAGATCTGATGTGTTTACATGCACCTCAAAATGCGATGTTTCAGTCCATTATTGGATTTCTATTGAAGTATGTATGTATGTATGTATGTATGTATGTATGTATGTATGTATGCATTTATGGTACATACATACAATCAAACTTTCTATTATTGTCTTCCACTCACCTTTGACTACATCACTTCCATCTTCTCAAATTATATATTTTTTTTTTAGATGTGCAGTTGTAAATAAATAAATAAATTAGAGTACTGGTTGAGAAATTCCAGTGTATTAATCCAATTTCTCATAGTCAGATTACTGCTGTTATCTGATAAAGTTTATCCCACTATACTGTCCATATGATCACTGGAATAATCTGACACCAGAAATCTGATAATGATCAGAGTTTGAATGGGCATGTTGTGGTTCAGCAGAGTGTATTATGTGTTTATTTATTTTTTTTAATCTCAATTACATAAAAAAAAAAACAAAAAACAAAAAAAAACAACTAGGAAAAAAATGTTTAAAAAGTAAAAAAACAAAAACAAAACAAAAAACATTCAAAAAGGAGCAGAATGAAGTACAATTTATATACTCCCGCCCCCTTACCCCATCTTTTTCTCTGATCACAAAGTCCTGTGTCAGTTCCTCAAAGTACCTTAACAAATCTTACACATGACAAAATAAATTCTAAACAATCCTGCACAAAACACAAAAAATATTATACATATCAAAATAAACCTTTTCCATTTCATAGCCGTATTACGCCTACAGATAGACTTCGCTTCACACATACAGGGGTTGAACAAAATAATGGAAACACCTTTACCTCAAGATGATAATGCCCCAATCCATACAGCTAGAATTGTTAAAGAATGGCTTGAGGAACATTCTAATGAAGTTGAGCATCTCGTATGGCCGGCACAGTCCCCAGACCTCAACATTATTGAGCATTTATGGTCAGTTTTAGAGATTCAAGTAAGACGTCGATTTCCACCGCCATCGTCTCTAAAAGAGTTGGAGGGTATTCTAACTGAAGAATGGCTTAAAATTCCTTTGGAAACAATTCACAAGTTGTATGAGTCAATACCTCGGAGAATTGAGGCTGTAATTGCCGCAAAAGGCGGACCTACACCATATTAAATTATATTTTGTTGATTTTTTAAGGTGTTTCCATTATTTTGTCCAACCCCTGTAAGTAGGCAAAAGAAATTCCAAATCCAAAAGGAAACTCCAATATGTGGAAATAAATCAACCAAAAAAGTAAACAAATCACACATCTTAACCATAATGGGAGAGATTAGCTGTCTGTTAGGTAAGTTAATGTTTACCTTTGATTTTGTCAATTTAAAGAAGAAAGTAAGTATAAAATGCATTTTTGTTTGGTCTGTGGTTCAGCTTCATGACAGACTGTAGAATTTTAGAAGAAATAAACCTGTCACTTATCTCACAAAACCATCCCTCAGAATTATCTTCATCAGTAGCTTCATACTACTAGTCTATGGAAAACATGTTCAAGATTGTTACCAGATTTGTCTGATTGTTACAGAAGAGTTTTCCTCAAATAGGTGTTTATTCAGGGAACTGAGTCACTCCTCCCATAGGACTCCATTCAGACAGATCAGCCTCTGGTCTCCCTTCAGAAACCCCTAAGGCTCAAACATATTTACATCTGGAGAAGGGAGTCTGGCATTGTCACTCAGAATCTATTTGATTTAAGGTCAAATTTTGAGTTTTATGATGTAAAAAGAAAGAAAATCCTTTTTTTTTTATGAATATGATCATGAACAGAGCATCCAGCTGTGTGGTAATCCCAGTTTTAGATTTTAAAAATAGAAAGAAATAATGAAAAGTATAAAATATGTTTGCTGCATTGTGGAATAAATCAGATTATAACAGGCCATTACTATCTGGAAGATTAATGGGAAACACCCTTTATTTTGACTGTCCAAACTGAATGAACTAATAATTTTAACACTGAAATAATGATCTATGGTGGAAATAACAGTAACTGTACTGTAGTGCTGTATTTAACTTGTAAAAATAGAGATAATCACTCACTCACAGCCTGCTCTAATGTGTATTATTCAATACACTGAGAAGAATTATCCCAATTCAGATTGTATTTCATAATTGGATGTTATGGCTAAAATATTAAATCTAATTTTAACAGATTATTTCTGGCTACATGAACAGAAGACAAACCCATAATTAAAAAGTGTGATTTCATTACAAATGTAAATGCCATATATGACTGGAGAAACATATTCATATTTAATATAAATTTAATATAAAGTCCACATGGAATAAAGGGTTTACATGTTCGAGGAATAATTTAGACCGGATTCAAAGTGGATTAAACCAGTGACTTTAATCGGATTTAAATTTAATCTGAACTTTTCTTTTTCAACTGGAATAAGGTGTTTACATGGGCACCTGAAATAGGATCTAACCTTTAATTATTTTAAACCAGGAATAAAAGTTTTCATGTAAACGCACGGAATCTAAGTTAAAGTGAAATGTGGAACTTTTTTTTTTTATATTTTGTCTGGGTCATGTACAGGGTGGGGAAGCAAAATTTACAATGAACATTTAGTTGTTTTTTCTCAGCAGGCACTACGTCAATTGTTTTCAAACCAAACATATATTGATGTCATAATCATACCTAACACTATTATCCATACCTTTTCAGAAACTTTTGCCCATATGAGTAATCAGGAAAGCAAATGTCAAAGAGTGTGTGATTTGCTGAATGCACTCGTCACACCAAAGGAGATTTCAAAAATAGTTGGAGTGTCCATAAAGACTGTTTATAATGGAAAGAAGAGAATGACTATGAGCAAAACTATTACGAGAAAGTCTGGAAGATACTATTAAAGAAGAATGGGAGAAGTTGTCACCTGAATATTTGAGGAACACTTGCGCAAGTTTCAGGAAGCGTGTGAAGGCAGTTATTGAGAAAGAAGGAGGACACATAGAATAAAAACATTTTCTATTATGTACATTTTCTTGTGGCAAATAAATTCTCATGACTTTCAATAAACTAATTGGTCATACACTGTCTTTCAATCCCTGCCTCAAAATATTGTAAATTTTGCTTCCCCACCCTGTATATCTTTTGGCCAGATTGCTTACACCTAATTGCGCTCAAATCCTTTAAACTTATTGCATTTTTATATCTGCAGTGCAGTCTGGTTGTCAAACACCGTCATAAATCTAATAGAAAACACTGTGTCTAAATTCCTAACATGTCTGCTGATCATTAAAAGTTTTTACTGTAAAATCATGAAATAATAGCTGACACTATACAGTATTGCCCATTCAGCAGTCTGTAGTATCAGATGAATGATAATTAATTCTTGTAAGACTCTCAATTTTGCATTAATTGTGGAAGCTGATTCATAAGCATTAAAGGATCTGATATTAGAACGCTGTTTCGTGTTTTTTCACAAATGTACGCGACTGTCGGTGAGGATACCCCTCCCTGTAGTCTCTCCTCACTCGAGCCTACATTTGCATGTGCACCTGCTGGAATGTGGAGTGTCTTTCTTTTTTATTAGCGCTGCTTTATGTGCTGTTCCTCCTCCATGTACATGTACAGATTACCTATTAGATCAAGCCGCCACATTTCCATTATTGTATTTTGTGCTGTTGAATCAGTGATTGCTATTGTTTGAGGCGAGAGATACAAGAACAAGTGTTGGAAAAAAAAACAAAAAAAAAAAAAACGAGCCCATTTGTTATGAATGCTGTGATTTATAGTTTTGGAGCGGTTGTGTGTGTGTGTTTGTAGCTGTAATTGGATTTGATAAGGTGTGTGTGTTTTGTCAAGGCTGAGAGGAATCACAGCGCTCTGTCTGCTCTCATTCCAGCAGATAGGTATCATCATCATCAGCCGTGGACACGTTCTAATGTGTGTGTGTTTGTGTGAGCTGCTGTTAATACCGGTTCCTCTGTATTATTGGGCTGCGAGCGTCTTATCACTCTGTGTTTGTGTAAGCAAAATTACATGTGTGGGAGCGCACAATATTGGTTTTGTATGCAGGGAAGAGTCATTTTTCATTGTTCATTTGCAGGACACCGAAGCAGCAAAAAAATGTGATTTCCAGGTTGTGAAAAGTTTGGAAAGTATATTAGTTTTTTTTTTTTTCTTCTTCTTCTTTTCAACTACACAAGAAGAAGGGTTTACACTAACATTTGGATGTAAATGTGCTACCGCCGTAATAAACAACGACCAAATGTGCTGTCACAATGAATCCAAATGGCTTTTAACAGCAGCTGCCGAGTGCTGATTTAAGCTGCAGCACAAAGCATAAATCATTAACGTTAGCGGGGACACTGCAGCTGAGTTTACTGAAGAAGAGAAATGTAGGTTTATGTTTTATGGGTATTTGTGCAGAAGGCAAGCCGTGGTTTATCTAAGGAGTCAGGTTTATAAATAGGAAGGAAAAGAGGGAGAGACCCCAGGTGTGGGGAAGTCCGTACCCGCCTGTGAAAGCACCTCGCGGGGTGAACACCACCAGCTGGAGACACTCGCAGCATCCGCATGCATCATTCTGTCTGTGTCTGGACTAGGGATGTAATGATCTGAAAATTTCACATCACGGTTATTGTGACCAAAATTATCACGGTTATCATTATTATCGCGGTGTTATTGAAATTGTGCTCAAAATGTTCAAAAAGTACTAATAATTTAACCAAGTTGTATTTATAAACAAAAAACAACCGAATTAAATAATCGGCACAATGTACTTTCTGTTGCAGAAACATTCAAATATTAACCCTTAGTGGTCTGAGTCTGTTTTGTCCGTTTTTCAGTACTTTTGATTTTACCTAAAGTTATATATTATATAAACAAATGTTTCCTATACCCATGTTTGGTATCTGTTTTTTCAGTGCAACTTCATTTATCTCATCTGTCTGTTGTTTTTTCACTTTAACCTACTATGAAAACACAAAAGGACAAAAAACACACAAAAAATATATAAAATCCAATTTCAAAAATATGTATAATTTATTGCATAAATAACACAAAGATGCTTAATGAACCTTTTCAAAGACTTTAACCCTTTCATGCACAAATTATGAGAACCTTAATCAAAATTTTTTTCCTGAGTGTTTTTATTACTCTTTAAGCATGAAAAAAATAATGCGATTGAAAATTTTCTTCTGAAAAAAAAAAAATAAAAAAATAAAAAAAAATAATTTAAAAATTTAAAAAATACAGGGTGGGGAAGCAAAATTTACAATGAACATTTAGTTGTTTTTTCTCAGCAGGCACTACGTCAATTGTTTTGAAACCAAACATATATTGATGTCATAATCATACCTAACACTATTATCCATACCTTTTCAGAAACTTTTGCCCATATGAGTAATCAGGAAAGCAAACGTCAAAGAGTGTGTGATTTGCTGAATGCACTCGTCACACCAAAGGAGATTTCAAAAATACTTGGAGTGTCCATAAAGACTGTTTATAATGGAAAGAAGAGAATGACTATGAGCAAAACTATTACGAGAAAGTCTGGAAGATACTATTAAAGAAGAATGGGAGAAGTTGTCACCCGAATATTTGAGGAACACTTGTGCAAGTTTCAGGAAGCATGTGAAGGCAGTTATTGAGAAAGAAGGAGGACACATAGAATAAAAACATTTTCTATTATGTAAATTTTCTTGTGGCAAATAAATTCTCATGACTTTCAATAAACTAACTGGTCATACACTGTCTTTCAATCCCTGCCTCAAAATATTGTAAATTTTGCTTCCCCACCCTGTACATACAAAAATAATAATGAAAAACAAAACAAAACAAAACAAAAAAAATAATAATGATAATTCTTATGAACCTATTTTTCATGAAGTTGCAAAAATGTCCACTCAGCTGGACACCACACGTTTAATTTTTGACACACAGAAACATGTATTTACTGATAAACTGTGTGAAAAGTATGGGGAGGGCTTGTGATTCTGGGGGTTTATGCTCAGGAGAGATCTACATAATGTTACCAATTCATGTCAGAAAAGATATGTAGTGTCTTAAAACTTTAATAAAGATATGTGCAAAAAAAAAAAAAACGAAAAGAACAACAAAACCCATGAATATACAAGAGAACAGCTCTAGAATAGCTGTCCACTGTAGTGACCAGTATGCATGAAAGGGTTAAAAGTGAATATTGGTTCCAAATATTAGGTAAATAAAATTATAATTGTAATAAATTAAAACTATACTCCAATATTTGACATAAAAGCAGATCTTTACACAGGCTTTTTCTCTGGAAAAGTGCAGTAATCAAACACGGTTATCATGATAATTAGAATTCAAACGGTAATACTAACCATTGACAATTTTACTGTCGTTTATCGTTATACCGGTAATTGTTACATCCCTAGTCTAGACTGGACTGACTGTTCCCTCACATCCCTTCTGTCTGCCACCATTATTCCATTGAACTCCAACTTAATATTTGAAATGTCCTCCAGGCCAGGCAGTCGCTAAATTACTACACTATCTTTACCGCCTTATTGGATATTTCGTTAAAACCTACACTTTATGCAGCCTGTTCTGCCATTACTATGGATCTTTAATGGTACGTTGACCTACATTAAGTCAAACTGCGCTTGGATTTCCATGGTATTTTGTGAAGGTGGTTCTTTTGATGACTTTTCCTCGGGAGAAGAGTCGAGGTTTTATGAAGTGACAAAAGAGCAGATTAAAGGGTTGCTATTGTATTTTACTTTCGGCCTGATCACAATCCAGGGTACCAGAAAGGGTGCACGTATAGATAAAAAATAATAATGCTCTATCCAAAAATCAGACAGCCCATTTTATTTGTCTGATGTTTCTCTTTTAAAGTCTAAAATATTTTTGTATTATGGTGTCTACTAAAAATTTGTCAGGTTTGTACCCCTGTCAAATCAGAACTTATTGGGTGTACGGACACTCCAGCCTAATAGCCTCCATATTTAATACCTACAAAGATATACAAATGTTTCAGCACTCAGGAGAATCATGCATTGTTTACACTGGTCTACAAGGAAAATGCTTCCAGAATAAAAGTAATGAAATTTTACCACATGAGAGTCACTGATAAAGAAAAATCAAGTCAAAAATGCTGGTTGGCTGAACTTTCCAAGGAATAGCCTTGGGTCAAAATGTGAAATTCAACAATTAACGAGAGAATGGGTTTGACTCAAAAGGAATATTTGTCTCAGAGCTACAAGATCTACTTCAAAACACTGTCTGCACATTAGAATACATTCACTTTACAGGTTCTATTTAGTGGAAGATTTATAAAACTGTTATATAAATGTACATAAACCAATATATATGTGTAATAACACTTAGTCATATACCTCGAAAACATCAGCAAACCGGCAGTTTTGTCATTTATTTTCCAATTAATCTTGTTAAAATACGTAACATTTAGCACATTTAATCTCTGAAGCAAATCATTTCTAAAAAATTGTAGACCAGTGTTATTGCATAGATGTGGTGTCCAAAGCATGTGTGCTGAAAAATTCCATATATTGACAGAAACAATAAAATTAGACCCACATATTTTGAATCTGGTGTACGGACACTACTTGGTGTACGGACTCTACAACATTGGAATGGAAATCTGGCTTACCACATGGATCTGTAACTAAGTCTTCCTGGTACAGGAGTAAATAAACATTTGTGAACAAGTTAGAACAATATATCTATAAGGCATATACACCATATTATTGATGGAAGTATATTGGTGTACGGACACTACATGAATTTTGGTGAACAACGCACCATTGAAAACATGTGGTTCGACGTAAACATCTGTTTGACACATTGTTCCCAAATTTTCTGCAGCCAGGGAGCAGACCAAAATCTGTCTAGTTGTGCATATTTAGTCCTAATAATACTGAAATAACAGGTTCCCATTCTATTATTACAGTTAAAGGGCTGTAAAAGAAGGGTTTTCAGAACAAAATGGTTGATTGTCTTAAGACTGAAAATAAGAATTGATAATCAAACAGCTGTTCAACAAAAATGATCAATGAATGAAAAGCAATGTGATGTGTGTATTTTGTAATAAAAAAGACACAGGAGTTGAGTAGGAATTATTTATTGTGTTACAAAACATTATGTACAATCATTTTGCTCTCTTATAACAATAAAATTGTGCACATGTTTTCACGCTCATTGGGTCGCCATTTTATCAGTTTTTATCTGATTTTCTTCAAATTTGGAGGATTGCAAGATCTAGTAATAAGATGGGCAAAGAAACATTTTGGGAATGGTTTTGGGGGGATCTGTTTGCAATACTGATTAATAACTGATGCAAATATACTTGTACACTTTGATTGTGATCAGGCTGTTTGTGTGACAGTTCCAGACTATGAGCACTTCATTTTAGGCTAAACATATTAACTATTATCTACAACTACAAGTGCTAATAGTGTCCAAATAATTCTAAATTAATTAATAGCTAATCATCTGTCTGTGTTCCTCATTGTGAAATGAGGTCTTGTTTTAATTTAATTCATCATTTAGACAGACACTGTTGTTGCTTTGTGTTTTGTTGCATAGAAATAGACTCTATTATTTAATTCTATGAGGGGAAAGTTGTACCCTCTTAATATCAATTAGAAGTAATAATATGGATATTAAGGGAAAGGTGTTAGTTGTAGAATGTAGTGAATATATTGACAAAAGGACTGATATTAAAATATGCATATGTGTAGCTTTAATATTAAGTGTGTGCAGAGTTTGTTTAGGCAGGTTCCAGCAGAGTCCGCAGTATGAACAACAATAACTGACTTTAATTACAATCCTTATAAGTCAACTGGATGTTGAAATACAAACCACCAAATTAGATGAAAAATAGAAACTCTGGGAACCACTCAGAGTGGATTTGAACTCAACTGCATGTCACTGGATTAAGCTTTTATTCAGCCCACCTTATTTACCTTGTATATATTTGATTAATTCTATAAGTAAAATCTTAATTGTAAACACAAAGTGAGAAAACAAGCCTTTATGAATCATTTGATGTGGATTTTCTGAGCAGTTTGTGTTGAAATGTTTTGTCTCATAGTATAATTATTTGCAAGTGGATTAATAAACTTTTTTTCATTTACTTTGGTTTGAATCCTTGCCATCTCCCATCCACAGTGAGACTGATATTTGGTATAAACAGATATATTTCTTTATATTTTTTTAATGTTTTTTTTTTTTTTTTTTTAAATATAGATTTCCGCATAATAATAATAATAATAATAATAATAATAATAATAATAATAATAAAAACTACAAAAAATGTTGCAAACAAAGCCTTTTCTAGTGGTTTCTCATGGATGACTGAGACTGTAGACACTGGATGATATTGTTACGACAAGTTAATTTACCTTATGTGACAGTTTGGGTTGTCAGTGTGAATTCTTTATATTATGTATCACATATATCAACATCCATACTTGTCTGGTCCATCTCCCAAATGTGTCTGTGCTGACAGTAATAAACCAATGTATGCATCTATATGATCTATATATGATGTTTTAGGTGCATGTTCATTCCACCCAGCAGCAACAATAGTCACACATGTGTCGGGTCTCTTTGTTTTCTTCGTCCAGACACATAAAAACAAACTGGAACTATTCAAAATCTAAGTGATGTTTACTTGTGGACTCAAATGAAGGGGAAAAACATCTGTTCTGCTAAATATCAGCATTAGAGTAAACAAGGTCTGAGTTCTATCCAAGAACATGATAATCAGTATTCATATTAGTAGGTGTGTTTCCATCCAAACGGACTGCAAATTTTAACTGAATTTTCAGAAAATTGGCAAAAGGAAATATAAATTTATGCACATTCACATCCACTGCTGTCATGGGGAAATTAATAGTTGGTCCATCATTAATGTCATTATGGTTTTTCATATTCTCCTGAGACCCAGCAATGCATTTTTGTCCTCTGTAGCTACAGAGGATGGACAACAGTTTCACAGCTTTACTTAAAAAAAAAAAAAAAAAAAAAGTCTACTGAAAAGGACATTGTATACATTTAAAAAAAAAAAAATTTTTTTGAAAAAAACTGTTGCATCATGGTGTTTCCATTTAAGGCAATTATTTAATGGAAAATGTTGAAAATGTTTACTTACTGGCTCTCAGGAGGATATAATAGTATAATAACAGTATAATGATATTTCAGTATTCCATATAATCACATATTACATTATAACCTTTTAGTATGAGTTTAATTTGTTTCATGACTGAGCTTGTTTTGCAATGTACTCATTTTATAAATCAATTTTACAGATCAAAATTAATTGAAATATAATTAATCCATATTATATTTAATATAAGGTTATATAGGTTAATCAGTTGATCTAAATTGTCCATAGGTGTGAATGTGAGAGTGATTGTTTGTCTCTATATGTCAGCCCTGCGATGAACTGGTGACATGTCCAGGGTGTACCCCGCTTTCACCCATAAGTAGCTGGGATAGGCTCCAAGCGACCCTAGTGAGGATAAAGCAGGTTCAGAAAATGAATGAATGAATGAATGAATCCATTCCAGCCCCCAAAACCACCCACAAATAACAATTATGAAAACATAATAAAAGAGAATCCAAAAGAAATAAACTGATTTTATTAACTTATTTACCTTAAAGATGAGATGAGATACGTGGAGGAATTTACAATTTCAGGGATCGCGTGAAATCTCGATCGCATTTTCTCTCACAATCACCCTCAATAATTCTGAGTGAGCAGAGGCTGTGAGCTCAGTGCTGACTAGCGGCGTCTAATATGAATCTCATACTGTGGATTTCCACTCGTATTTGAAGACAAAAACACTCACCAGCCTCAGGTCGTAAAGCAGATAACCTATACGATGATGCACTTGTACTGCGAGGTTCTACTGTATATGCTAACATTGTGAATTACTAGAGAACAAGAACACCTCATCAGTCGGGTAAAACTAACCTGTCTCACGAGCTAAAAGAAGACTGAACAGATATAATTCATATTTTGACCAAAGACTGAGATTGGCTTTAACTCTTTCCTCCAAACCCAAACTGAACCGAACTGATGGTGTCGAAACATAAAACATCCCTTCAAACTCTTATTAAGTAAGTAAAGCTTTATTTATATAGCCCTTTTTAAAACAACATGTTACAAAGTGCTTCACATAAAGGAGAGATAGATCAAATCAAATCAAATTTCAAGCCAATTTACAGAAACCCAACAGAATCCTCCAGGAGCAAACACTTCTGACTGGTGACAGTGGTGAGGAAAAACTTCCCTTAAACAGCAGAAACCTCGAGCAGACCCAGACTCCTGAAGGATGACTGTCTGCCTTGGCCGGTTGGGGTTAAAGAGAGAGAGTAAAGGAGGAGAAAAGAGAGAGTGATAGAGAGAGACTGGTGGAGAGGGGGGAGGTAGGGGGAGACGCGTGCACAGATAGCTGAACTAGAACATGTATAGAACAGTATAATAAACACTATCGTAACTATATGGATAAGTGAGTGATGACGATAAAGGTGGAGAGAGGCAGGACCACAGCAGCAGGTCCAGAGATGATCTTACAAAAACCTGTGATGATCCAGGGAAAACCTGTGAGGTGATAAAGCAAAGAGACTCCAGGGAAGAAGTCAAGTCAGTAACATGTATTCACTGGGGTGTAAACAGAGGAGATTTAATGAAATGCTTGTTTATAAAAGTGAGTTTTTAAGAGTTGCTTGAAGGTGTCTATAGAATCTAATGATCTGATGTAATGGGGAAGATTATTCCAGAGGGTTGGGGCCAGAATTGCAAAAGCACAGTCACCTTTTGTTGAGAAGTTGCAACGGGGGATGGATAGGAGGTTAATGTTTGATGAACGGAGTGGACGTGACGATGAGTAGGGAACTAGGAGGTCAGAAGTGGAACTGGGGGCGAGGTTGTGCAGGGCTTTAAAAGTAATTAAGAGTATTTTGAAGCGGATGCGGAATTTTATTGGAAGCCAATGTAGGGATGCGAGTACTGGAGTGATGTGGGACCAACGACTGGTGCGTGTTAACAACCTGGCTGCCTCTTCTACTATTTCTTAAAGATTTATCTAACATTTCTTCCTTATGTTCGTTACACATGGTGCCTTTTCATCGCTGTTTTCCATCTAATAAGGCAATAATTGTGTTTATTTCTATTAATAACCCAGTGAATGGTGCAGTATTCTTATTGGCTACAATTTCACCCCAAATCTGTTTCTACTGTAGCGAATTTACCAGATTTTCCATCCCCTCCATCTATGTTCCTCCATCTATTTATGTTTTCATGAGGGTTATGGGGGTTCATCATGTACAGCGAACAGCCATTCACTCTACAGTGCATGTCTTTGGACTCCAGAATAAAAAATAAAAAAAATCTTCTACTGCAAAACTTGAAAATGCAAATAAACACAGCAGGATGGAAACTCACCTGCTGTGGACGGTCACACTACCATAATAATAATAGAGATAACATGAAATTTTAGGACATGTAATACATGTACAGCACAGTTGAAACCCTCATTTAAATTCATATTTGTGTGCTTTTTTTTTTTTTTTTTTTTGCTATTTTCTGTGACGAGTCATCCGTAACTGCGTGGCTCCTAATTATTATGGTGATGCGCTGTGGAATAAATCAGGACCCGAGTTCACAAGCTGCCTTTTGATTCATTGTGCTGCTACTGGAGTTGCTGTGCATTTTAAGACAGGCATGGATGAGTACCGTAGTAGTTTTACTTTGCTTGTTTCCCTAATTGAGCTAAGTAAAAACAACTACAAAAAAAACAAAAAAAAAAACAAAAAAACTAAAAAAAAAAAAAAACAGCCATATGTTGCGAAACAGCAATACACTGCAGTTCTTCTGTTCATATCTTGTAGCTGCAAGGCACCCAAATTAAAACACATAACTTGCTCTTTTAGCCCCCTAGTCATTAAGTCATTTTACACCCAATGTAATTACAGAGCAAAATCATTAAAAGCGCTTTTAGAGGTCACATTAAGCTATTTCCTTTAGTGGAGAGTTTAAGGATCGGTTTTTGTGTGTATGAGTAATGATTTAATGGAGGATTACATTCAATTTGAGGGTTTAGTTACATTTTTAATGAGGATCCCATCAGTTTTGGAGACAAACTTTATTTCATCTCCAGTACACTTCACTGCATGTCTGTGTTTAGGAAGTCGTCAATGCTTTGATATTTAATCTTCTTATTAATTAAAACTTTTCATGGTAGTTTTGGTGTCACACATTCTTCACACTTCACCAGACTGAAATCATCTTGTTCATTTCTTTTTCTGTGAAAAACAATGAAAATCTTTATCGGCTAAAATTTGCTTAGAGGTCTTGTTTCTGTCTTTGTGCATAAGAAATCAATCAGGATTTCAGTTCTGTTCAACATGTTGATGCTCATATGAACTATGTTTTCAGCTCAAAAATGTCCAGTTTCATCACAATTAATGCTATATTTTCATGTCACAAATGGCCAAGTTATATTTGAACTGAATTTACCTGAAAAACTAATATTCTATTCTTTTAGATTCCCCAGTTTTTCTTCCCAGATTCTATCCTACATATCACATTTTATTTGTACAGGTTCAATCTGGAGTATGGTGCTGATCCATCCTGCTTATGTTACACCAATACATACATGAAGAATGGCACACGTCACTTTTTAAATCAACAGTTTTCTAATAATAAGCATTTTTATAAAGAAATAACAATTCTATATTGGTATTTACTCTTTAGTATGATGATAAACTATACAATAAATAATTGTGATCTAGTTTTTGCACAGGGATCATTAGTGTAAACGGTGACATGGCTGCAGAGCATCAGTATGATGGGATCTGTAACAACCATGTCACATCCGTCCACTGACACATTTTGTGTTTTTGTGTCAGCTGTTATTGTTTTAGATCCACAATACTAACATTTATGAATAAGAGGAGAATTAGCAATAGTAAGTCTGTAAGTTTATTCCTAATAAAGTACTGGTACTGACCAGAGCATCATGGGTAATGTCACGTCCGTCCACCAGCAAAAGTTTTCACATACACGTGCTATTCAAAATCCAATATTTCTGAAAATAGAGCTTCCACTGTCAAATAATATCAGTAGTCTGTGCACAAATGAATTAGCATTATTTCAACACAGTTCTATGCATTTCTTACAACAAAATGGCCACTGTTTTGACCCCCTAAGTAAATTTTAGCCATAATATTTTCACCTTTAGAGTCACTGTATTGTTCCTCTTTCCATCTGCCTACAGTTTTTCTTGTTTTTGCCCTCTTTAAAGAAGCCAAATCCAACAGAGTTTAGTGTTTTCATCCACACCGATACGGACCAATTTGGATAGTGTTTAAACGGTGATGGACACAAGAAGGAAATTCTAGTCAGAAAAGGAGGAAAGAGGAGATTAGAGCAGAGGAAGATCAAGACGGACGTGAACAGAGCGACACTGTTACTCTGACACTGATACTCAGATGGATTTACGTGTGTTTTTGTGTGTGTGTGTGTGTGTGTGTGGACTTACACGACACACACAGCCACAGTCTTCAGAAAATGTCAAATGTCAGCTTCAGTTCAGCGAGGAATGTTCCCTGAAAGAGTATTTAGTTTATCTGCTTTTCATTTAAAGCACTATAAAGTCAGCCAAAGATGCGTAAAACTACTAGCTATTCATGTTTTTGGGATTGAGTTTATCCTGGTTTGCAGATAGATTCAGGACAAATTCAACATATATATACATTTACATGGCTAATATTGTATCCTCTTAACATAAGTGAGGTATTGTAGAAAAGGGTGAGTAGAACTGGGCATTATGGGAAATTTTGTCACTGTTGGCTGAACTCAGAAATGATCAATTCTGTCAAAATCACACCATAAAGTATGTGTTCAATATTCACAAGCAATAACAAAAAACAAAAAAAACCTGACAAATATTGATTTCATCTTGAGCTGAGTTGAGTTAATGCACATAACAGGAGATGGAAACACCTTTTTCAGGTAAATTGTGACATCATAACTGCTCTTCTTCTCTCTTTATTATTGGCATGTCGGATGTGATAGCCATGTAAATGGAAACATAATGCAGCCAATTTAATCGCCTGCAGAAAGACATTATTTTCCCCCAAACTTTGCTTTGAATTTGCTTCACATTTAGTGGAATCACAGCCACTGGCAGGCAATGATTGATTGATTCTTTTTTAACAAACCATTTTTTTGTGAAGGAAAGGTCTCCAATGAAAGCAGCAGCAGTTTCATTTTGGGCTTTACTTATTACTTCTGCTAAGGGACGGCAGAGGTTATGTTTTCATCTGGGTTTGTTTGTCTGTCTGTCTGTTAGCAAGATAACTCAAAAAATTATGGACAGATTTTGATGAAAAATTCTGGAAATGTTGATACTGGCATAAGGAACAAATTATAAAATTTTGGTGGTGATTTTTTTTTTGGGGGGGGGGGGGGGGGGGGGGGGGCGGGACTGATCTGCCTTGGCGGAGGTCTGCGCTCTCCGAGTGCTTTTCTTGTTTAACCCTGTGATATATATTATGAAATGAAAAAACTACTCAGGAGGATATAATAGCTGTGTGATGCTGACATAAATGGTCAAACAAATTAGTTGCTTCCTCTTTTTGTGGCAACACAGAACACATGTTTTAATATCATCCTTCTTGTAGCTGAAATAATTCCAAATAACTGACTTTTCTTTTTGGCACCAATTCTTCGTTTTCAGTGATTTTATCTTGTTTGTTGCTCATTACCTCCGCCAGGTGGTATTGTGATCGCTTTGCTTTGTGTGTTTGTGTGTTTGTTTGTTAGCAAGATAACTCAAAAAGTCAAGGACGGCATTTCTAGTTTTTTTTATTTATGCTGCGTTTCCATGATGTGGAACCAGCTCGACTCGGCTCACCTCGACTCGACTCGACTCGGGTACCAGGTCCTATTCCTAGAGACCATTTCCATTACAGGATACTACCAACTTTACAGTACCTGGATGTCATAGCGATGGGGCGCGTTACTTCCGTGTTGCCTGCTCAGACAGTTGCTGCTAAACTCGCTCGTTTCGTGTTGTCTCCTCAAGCTCGTGCTGAATTTTTACGTCTAAACCTCCTGGACAAACCATGGTGTAGTTTTGCGGGCTGTCATCATGTGTATTAACCTACCGCTGTATTTACTGTAAACTTCTGCATCTGTTTTTTGTAAAACGGCGGGTCACAGAGACAACTCTGACCAGTCAGTGGTCTGCAGTGTTTACATGTCACCTTTTAGTATCTGGTCCCCAGTCCTGGAACCTCAGTGGAGGTGATACCAAAACACTAGTACCAGGTACCAGATTCCAGGCCCTTTTTTGTAATGGAAAAAGGCCGAGTTAAGTTGAGTCAAGTCGAGCCGATACCATGTAGTGGAAACACGGCATTATTTCCTTTTTTTTTTTAGAAAGTCTGTCTTGTACTTTCTGAGTGAGACAGTTTTATAAACCTTTTGGGGTTTTCGATGTCCCCTAATTTTCTTTTTTATTGTGCAGACTACAAAAAGTAATTTAGTCAAAATAATGGAATGGATGTTTCTTTTTATGTCATTGTTTGCCTTGTAAATAAATAAATCATTTTGATATAGCAGTGTTTACAATGGAACAGTATCGCTCCTCAAGAAAAGTTTGACTTCACCCTCCATGATGTGATTTTATAACTTGGCCCTGACCAATAATGAAATGTGCGCTGTCTGTGGCTGCAGCGTTTCTGGCAGGATGACAAGTTGAGTGTACATTGTAATCCTCTGGCATGCCTGCACTCGGCTTCCTGCACCATTTCATGTCTGTCCACCCTGACACGACAAGCCCCGCTGTGCTCTGAAAGCATCATGACCTTGGAGTCTTAGCTCGGATATGACTGTTTCAGGATCCAGACTCTTTGGAGGGTAGTGTTTATAGTCAGTGTGTGTGTGGATATGTTAGTGTGTGTGAGAGCATATGTGCCAACTACCACATCGGTGTGCCAGCTGGACAGTAGCACTGAGACCTGTAGCTGTACCGCCAAATACATCACACACACACACACGTACACACGTACACACACAGGCTGGCATACTGGTGTTGTTTCATCTGCCAGTCATGCGGGGTAGAGCCAGATTTGATTTCATGTAATAGGGAGAACAGTCCAAATCAGGCCAAAAACAGCATCTAGGGAAATAAACTAGTCGGTGTGGTGGATGGAGCGTGTATAAAGTCGAGCTGTTCCACCAGCTTCGCCCTCATGCTGTCCCTAGATTACTTGGAATATGTTAATTCCAGATTAACAGGATGATGATGATCAGGAAGTCAGATTATTGTCTTCATATAAAGCAGGGGTGTCAAACTCATTTAAGTTTAGGTTCCACATTCAGCCCAATAGGATCTGAACCAGTAACATAACAATGAACAAAGGGAAATGACATTATGAAAGTGTTTATATCTACAGAGTTTCCTTAAAAAATGTGAAAAACATGAACAACCTGAAATTTCTTTAGAAAAATAAGTGCAATTTTAACAATATTCTGCCTCAGTTTGTCATTTACACATGTGCATTACAACTTACAGATCACAGTGGATCTACAAATACACAAAACATTTAGTAACAAACAGAATATTGTTAAAATTGCACTACCTTCTCTTAAAACAGTTCAGGTTGTTCACATTTGTTCAGGTTATTCACATTTTGTCTGAAAGGTTAGTTTGTAAATGTCAACATTTGTATGGAATTTTACTTGTTACTCTTTAAAAAAAACAGAAAAATGCAGAGTTGTTAATATTTATATGTTATTATCTCCGCCAAGGAGGATATCGATGGCCAGAATACGAAACCTCCGATCTGAAAATTCACTTTTTTCAGGAAACAAAACAAAAAAAAACGTTTAGTTTTATTATAGTATGGTCTTTGTTAAAGATATCCATGTCATAAGAAAGGGTGGGATTATCTTGCAGATAGACTGAAAATGTGGAGTCATCCTTGTTCTCACCATTTAATGTGAAAACTCAAAATCTAAAAATTTGCAGATAGGAGGTTTGTTTTTTTGGGGCTGATCAGCCTTGGCAGAGTTCTGCATTCTCCAACTAGTTTTCTAGTCTCTTTGTTTGTTTGTCTGTTAGCAAGATATGTCAAAAATCTATGGACAGATTTTGATGAAATTTTCAGGAAATGTTTATACTGGCACATGGAATAAATGATTACATTTTGGTGGTGATCGGGGGGGTGGGAGGGCTCATCTGCCTTGGCGGAGGTCTGCCCTCTTTGGGTGTTTCTCTAGTTATGATAGTATTATTCTGGTCTGATCCACTTTACATTATATTGGTCTGCACGTGGGACCTGAACTAACAAAATTTAACATCCTTGAGTGTAATTTTTGCATTTCGGCTAAAATTTGCTTAGAGGTCTTATTTCTGTCTTTGCGCATAAGAAATCAACCTAAGTGAATCCCCAACTTTGTGTTGGTAAATGACAGTTCTGCAAATGTACAGGATTTCAGTTCTGTTCAACATGTTGATGCTCATATGAACTATGTTTTCAGCTCAAAAATGTCCAATTTCATCACAATTAATGCTATATTTTCATGTCACAAATGGCCAAGTTATATTTGAACTGAATTTACCTGAAAAACAAATATTCTATTCTTTTAGTAGATTCCCCAATTTTTCTTCCCAGATTCTATCCTACATATCACATGTTTTATTTTTACAGGTTCAATCTGGAGTATGGTGCTGATCCATCCTGCTTATGTTACACCAATACATACATGAAGAATGGCACACGTCACTTTTTAAATCAACAGTTTTCTAATAATAAGCATTTTTGTAAAGAAATAACAATTCTATATTGTTATTTACTCTTTAGTATGATGATAAACTATACAATAAATAATTGTGATCCTAGTTTTTGCACAGGGATCATTAGTGTAAACGGTGACATGGCTGCAGAGCATCAGTATGATGGGATCTGTAACAACCATGTCACATCCATCCACTGACACATTTAGTGTTTTTGTGTCAGCTGTTATTTTTTTAGATCCACAATACTAACATTTATGAATAAGAGGATAATTAGCAATAGTAAGTCTATAAGTTTATTCCTAATAAAGTACTGGTACTGACCAGAGCATCATGGGTAATGTCACGTTCGTCCACTAGCAAAAGTTTTCACATACACATGATTTTCAAAATCCAATATTTCTGAAAACAGAGCTTCCACTGTCAAATAATATCAGTAGTCTGTGCACAAATTATAAGTAGCATTATTTCAACACAGTTCTATGCATTTCTTACAAGTTTTTTTTTTTTTTTTTTTTTTGACAAAAATGGCCACTCATTTGACCCCCTGAGTAAATTTTAGCCGATTTCAAAAATTCATCCCAAGGGCCAGATTGGACCCTCTGGGGGGCCGGTTTTAGCCAGTGGGCTGTATGTTTGACACCTGTGATATAAAGGAAATGGAACAACGCTAGTTGCACCTAAAAAAGAAACCCCAAAACACATTCATCTTTATTTTCTAAAGCTTTTCTCTGTATTTCAAGGAACAAATGCTGTGATTCCAAGCTAATAAAATACCTGTAAAAGGTGTCATTCTGCAGTGTAGTCAAACACCACCTTCCTTTCTTAAGTGTTGTGTTCGACTCCCAACCTCACGCTTCCATTCGCTTGGTCTTTCTTTCATCATCTTATTGTGTCTTGTCTTCTCTGCAGTATCACTCTTCTCTTTGTGTGTTTGTTCAGCTGCTGCTATCTCTCAGTTTGCAGTAGGTATCGCTCTTCATTCTTTTCTTTTTTTTTTTTTTTTTTTTTTTTTTTTTTTTTTTTTACATCCTCTCCATCCTCCCTTTTCCTCCACAAACACCCGGCTTCTTTTGCCAGAATACAATGTTGCGTTACATGCTTCCTCCATCTGTTTCGTGCCCCCTACTTGCAACCTCTTCCGCCTCATAACAAAAACACATCAGTAAACATACTGTGCACATGGACCAGTGCCATTAAGGGCCTTTTTTAGTCATTGTTGTTGTTGTTGTTGTTGTTGTTTGGGTGATAATGTGCAGCACTTCAATAAATGCAAGACTTTTTTTCCCTGGAATTAGTCCTTGTATCTGACGTATGCAGGACTAATTATTTTCCTCGGCTTTTTTAAAATCCACACTCATTAATGATTTCATAAGGCTTGTTTATGTGCTCTGAAGTTGTTTGGCAGAAAATACAAATACTACTCCTAATTATGAAATCTGGGTAGTTGCTCGTGGCGGCTAACACGCCTGAACAAGGGAACAAAACAATTCAAGGAGAAATGCCCGTGGAAGAGGTTCTTTTGTTCACCATTATAATAAGATTCACCAGCATTTTGATGAAAGAAATATACAAAGCCAACTAGAACTGGTATTTCATTATTTTGTTTATATCACACACATACTATATCCTGCTTTTTTAATAACCTAACAAGCTCTCTCTCTTTCTCATAAAAGTGCTAGTGCAGATTATCCTCTGCCCCTATCAGCTTCAAGATGCCGCCTGTGTTATTAATTTCTTTCTCCTTCACCAGCTCCTCTTACAGTATACTGCCGTCTTATTTATTTCCATTCTTGGCACTTGCTAATCTTACCTTGCACATGTTCTTTAATGTAAAAAAAAAAAAAAAAAAATAGAAAGAAATAAACATAGTCCCAGGCTTCTCTACTGTAAAGATGAATTTTTCCAAAGCATGTTCCCTTATTTGGTTTGATGATGGTAATGAGGAATCTTGTCTAACAAGTTGTTCCAAAAATTCCCCATAATTATTCAATTAGGTAGAAATCTGGTGACTGTGAAAGCAGTGGTATATTTAATTTAGATCGCTGCTGAATCCTAGACTAGATCCATTAGGAGCATCCTCGAGTGCAAACCTAATGCACCTAATAACCGTATAACCATTACAGTAATCCATCCTGGAACAGCTGCTTTATATGAGGACGTTTTATGTTAAAGTACTACTGACATCTGACTGTTTTTTTAACTAAATTACATGTGCTGTTTGATTTCCTAGATGCTGTCTCATTTGCTGTATTAAGCAAAATTCCCTGTAAAAAAGAAAAAAAACAAAAATAGGATGTTTGTTCCATGCTTTTTACTACATTATTAAAAGATAATGTTTTATTGTAGTTAAATCAAACAATATGTTTTTCCTGACAATCAACAAATGACTTGGCAACAACTATTTAAAATCTGAAATATTTTTCATCTATCCTGGAACAGCTGCTTTACAATTGATCAGTTTATTTTAAAGTACTACTGACTCTTTTTTTTTTTTTAAACTAAATTACATGTGCTGTTTGAGTTCCTAATGCTGTTTCATTTTCAGTATTAAGCAAAATTCCCTGTAAAAAAATACAAAATGAAAAAAAATAGGATGTTTGTTCCATCTTTTTACTGCTTTATTAAAAGATGTTTTACTGTTGTTAAATCTGACACTATATTTTTCCTGACAATCAACAAATGAATTCGCACAAACTATTTAAAATGTTAAACATTTTTCATATATCCTGGAACAGCTGCTTTACATGGGATCAGTTTATTTTAAAGCACTACTGACTCTTTTTTTTAAACTAAATTACATGTGCTGTTTGAGTTCCTAAGTAGATGCTGTTTCATTTTCAGTATTAAGCAAATTTCCCCATAAAAGACAAGGATGTTTGTTTCATCTTTTTACTACTTTATTAAAAAAAATCATGTTTTATCGCAGTTAAATCTGATGGTGACTTTCAGTATATTTCTAGTGACAATCAACAAATAACTTCACCACTATTTAAAATGCAAAACTATTTTTTTTTGGCAACAAGATTTGATTTTCCTCTTGGTTGATGCAGCCTCCTCTGTACGCTTTGTGCTCGCTGATTGTGTGCCGTGAATCCATCGTTAACCCCTCGTCGCCCCTGTCGCGGCACATGCGAACACACACATATGCAAACATACACACGGCTGTGAGTAAATACACACCCACACAGATGATTGGATGTGTTGCGTGTCTGGAACTGCATGTTTTCAGGACGTTCTTGAATACCCATAATCCTCTGATCCAGTAAATTGACATGAGCACAGACACAGAGGCAGGGTTTCATGCATGGACGCAGACTTCGCCACTAGTGATTGTCAGATGGTCGTCTTATGTAGAGGACCCTTGAGAAGCGGCAGCAGGAGAGGAAAAAACTGGAAAAATAAATGTTGCTACGGTTCATTTATACAAACTGTGTGAACCATGAAAACTAGTTGATGATAAATTATCATACAGATAATTGCAGTTATTACTATGCATGCATTTCATGCTCCAAGTATAATAAAAGTCTAATATGTATTTTCTATATTGTAGTGGCTACAAGAGGTACCAGGCCTTTTTTTGAAGGAGGTTTGTATTAAAGTCAGGCCTTGTATCTTCACAGAGTCGACATTTGTGTTAGACATGTGTCCCATAGTGTGGATGCTAATACATTTGTGCGACTGCTGAAACTGTTCAGTCTGTACGAGCCTTAAAATGTTGCACCAAAGCTTTAGTTAAAGGAGTGATATTTTGCTTTTTTAAAATGGAATTATACATTTTAAAACATTTCCCTGTGGTCCAGGAAAACTATATACAACTATTTTCAAAATGATCTGGTGCCACAAACATGTTCAGTGAACCATTTTTACAAGTGACAAAAGTATATCTATTATAACTATTATAACATCAGACGTCACAAGAGGCCACACGTCTGATTGGTTTATGTACTTTTCCAACAAACACAGTGACATGGTTGTTTTTTTCAGTGATTTGCCAAATGTTTGTTTAAAGGAGTGATATTTTGCTTTTTTTCAATGGAATTCTGCATTTTAAAACATTTCCCTGTGGTCTACATAAACTGTAAATGCTCTGCTTGGGTCTGAATTCTTCATTAATTCAACTCCACAGGTCCATGTTCAACCCTATTTCTGAGTAATGACACCAGAAAGGTGGTTTTGAGCGCTGGCCCTTTACATGCAAATGAGCCACTTCAAGCCCCACCCCCTCCAGGTTGTTGGCTGTGCTGCTCTGTCCTTTTCAACCAAAAACTGAACATTTTAGGTAATAGGCTCGAAGTTTGGACATATTTTCAATATGGACTACAACCACTGCTGCTGACAAACAGTTATGTCAGACTGTGAGAAATGTTCGTTGGAAGTCTTGACCTTATATGTGCAAATGTCGTGACGTAACTAGTTAAAGATGTAACAAATTAAGCAGGAATTAAAATGGGTTGTAGAAATCCACTCGATTTTTGCAAAAATGCATAGATGGCTGTTAAATTTCCCCATGGTGAGATCAACAAAGTCTTATCTTATCTTATCTTATCTTATCTTATTCACTCGATTTTTGTCGGAATGAATATAAAGATAGCTTTGCAGCACCTGGAGGGTTCAAATTCAAACTTTTTGAACTATTAGAGTCCCTAAATACACAAATAAATGTACCAACAACTAATAAAAGTGTGTTTAGCAAAATATGACCCCTTTAAATGTATTTATCTGTTCTTTCCCACTCTCCACTCTTGTTGTCACTCACATATCCTCCTGAGACCCTGCAAGGTATTTTTGTCCTCTTTAGTGGACAAGAGTTTCACAGCTTTACTTAAAACAACAAAACTAAACAAACAAAAAAACACTGTCTACTGTAAAGGATATTCCTTAAAAAAAAAAAAAAAAGAAAGAAAGAAAAAGACACAATGTATCTGGAAAACTGTTGCCTTATGCTGTTTCCGATCAAGACAATTATTTAAAGTATAAAAACTAAAACTTTTACCTTCCTGGGTCTCAGGAGGATATATTTTCCAGCCTTTCTTTCTCTCCATTCCACCTGTTTTTTTTTTTTTTTTCCCTTCTGGTCTCATTCCACGTACCTGCATCTCTATTTCTCCCTTTCTAGAAGAGTAGCAATTATGTCCCCCACTTGGTAAAGACACTTGTAAATGATTGAAACGGAGAGAAGAAGAAGGAGAGAGTGGAGCGGCTAATAAGATTCAGAGCTGAATGTCTGTATTGTCACAGTGTCTGTGTCAGTGGGAGGCAGCAGCAGAGGAACAATCTGTCCCTCCCTCTTTCTTTGCACTTTCACTCTTTTCCTTTCTCCTCTTTTTTCCTTCTTTCCATTTCTTCTTTCAGTCTCATTCCTTCCCTAGTCCTTAGGCCAAAGCACTGAACTCAATTATAAACTTCCAACTTCTCCCTGAAATGTGACACTGGCACTGCAGCAGCTGTCACTAAAGTAACATGAAGGCACCAAAAGTCTCAGAACAGAGCTGCTGATGAACAGGCCGCCTGTCGTGGAGTGTGTGTGGTCAGATGGCCTGACCAGGAACACAGCGACGACACAGCAGGTTGTTCTGGACACGGACTCACGCCTTAGACCAAACACTAAAGTTTACTAATGGAGCTCACTATTGTTCCTTCCAATTCCATTCTGAGTGTAAGTTTTTGGATGCTCTTAATTTTGCATTCACTTATATAACGGCTAAAATTTGCTCAGAGGTCTTATTTCTGTCTTTGTGCATAAGAAATCAATCTAAGTGAATCCCCAAAGGAATGTTGTGTTGGTAAATGCAAGTTCTGCAAATTTACAGGATTTCAGTTCTGTTCAACATGTTGATGCTCATACGAACTATGTTTTCTGCTCAAAAATGTCCAATTTCATCACAATTAATGCTATATTTTCATGTCACAAATGGCCAAGTTATATTTGAACTGAATTTACCTGAAAAACAAATATTCTATTCTTTTAGATTCCCCAATTTTTCTTCCCAGATTCTATCCTACATATCACATGTTTTATTTTTACAGGTTCAATCTGGAGTATGGTGCTGATCCATCCTGCTTATGTTACACCAATACATACATGAAGAATGTCACACGTCACTTTTTAAATCAACAGTTTTCTAATAATAAGCATTTTTATAAAGAAATAACAATTCTATATTGTTATTTCCTCTTTAGTATGATGATAAACTACACAATAAATAATTGTGATCCTAGTTTTTGCACAGGGATCATTAGTGTAAACGGTGACATGGCTGCAGAGCATCAGTATGATGGGATCCACAACAACCATGTCACATCCGTCCACTGCCACATTTAGTGTTTTTGTGTCAGCTGTTATTGTTTTAGATCCACAATACTAACATTTATGAATAAGAGCAGAATTAGCAATAGTAAGTCTATAAGTTTATTCCTAATAAAGTACTGGTACTGACCAGAGCATCATGGGTAATGTCACGTCCGTCCACCAGCAAAAGTTTTCACATACACGTGCTATTCCAAATCCAATATTTATGAAAATAGAGCTTCCACTGTCAAATAATATCAGTAGTCTGTGCACAAAAAGATCTGCCAATGGAACAAGTGAAAATTATCATGATAAGATTTCTTGAAATAAGATTTTCCAGATCTATTATCAAAAAATAAGTTCTTATATCTCACTGAAAAGTTACTCTTTAGGTGATTATTTCTTAATTTAAGTGTGATGCGATATTTTGACTAGAAATGAGAAAAATTCACTTGGTAAGATTTAGATTGCCTGCAGTGCAAAAATTTATTTAAAATTTTAAAAAAGTTTATATTATTAGGATATAATACTGGCAACACGGTGGTGCAGTGGATAGCACTTGTGCCTCACAGCAAGAAGGTCCTGGGTTCAATTCCAACACCAGTCGACGGGGGTGGGACTTTTCTGTGTGGAGTTTGCATGTTCTTCCTGTGTCTGCGTGGGTTCTCTCCGGGTTCTCCGGCTTCCTCCCACCATCCAAACACATACACTGATAGGTTAATGGGTTAATCGAAATTGCCCATAGGTGTGAATGTGAGAGTGGTTGTTTGTTTCTATATGTTCAGCCCTGCGATGAACTGGTGACATGTCCAGGGTGTACCCCACCTTCACCCATAAGTAGCTGGGATAGGCTCCAGCGACCCCCGTGACCCTAGTGAGGATAAAGCAGGTTCAGAAAATGAATGAATTCAAGATATTTTTTGCTTAATTCAAGCAAAAAAATCTACCAGTGGAACAAGTGAAAATTATCTTGGTAAGATTTCTTGAAATAAGATTTTCCAGATTTATTGTTTAGAAATCAGTTCTTATATCTCACTGAAAAGTGACTCTTTACGTGATTATGTCTTATTTTAAGTGTGATAAAATATTTTGACCAGAAATGAGGAAAAATACACTTGGTAAGATTTAGATTTCTTGCAGTGCAAAATTGTATTTAAAATTTTTAAAAAAAAGTTTAAATTATTATGACATAATACTCACTGTGTGTCCTGCACTTCATGGCAACATGCATTTTATCCCGAAGGAATATACTGATTTTACTCCAAATGCCTCTGCTGCTGGATCTGACACTGGTTCTCCTTGGTGTGAATGCAATAACTAGAATAGATTTGGTTGGATTTCTTCTCCCTTCATAACTAACATAGGAGACCCCTAGTGGAAGAACCCTATCGATTTCAGCTTCTCTATGAGTATTATAAGTCATCCAAATGGAGGCGCTGTAGTTGAAAACCTGTTTTTTGGACATAAATCAAGCAATAATAGACCAATTGAGATAAAGTTTGGTTCATATTGATTGTCTTGCAAATGTTCATTTTCTCACTACCATCCAGAGTTCATATGGTGTCATTTTCATTCACTAGGTGGAGTTTTGTGGGGAAAATGGGTTCTCTGGCCATTATTCTGCCACTATCAGGTCCATGTAGTTGAAATTGAGGTCATATCGATTATCTAACAATTATTGTGGATAGATTTATATATAGCAGAGGATTGGGGGGATTTTGTGGATATACCCTTGCTGTCAGCGTAAGCCTCGTTGAAGTTGTTTTTAACTGTGTTTCATTCGTTTCTGTGATTCTGTGTCCACTTCCTGGTTGCAGGGCGCTGGTAAAACAAGTGTGTGCATCTCTGAAAACTTTGGCCTAACAGGTGTCATGTGCTCGTGTCCTTATTGGAGGATGAAAGGTTCATCTCAGGTCATTAATTTCTGCACCCTGGAGCCAATCAGAGTTGTTTTTGTTGTCTTGTCCAGTTGTGATTGGATGAGTTTTGCTGTGTTGTCAAGTGGCCTCAAGTGAAATACAGACACTGTCATGACTCCAGACTGAACATGAAGCAGACGATTAACCTGCTCCAAATGTCACAGGTAATAGTGTTTAGTCCTGTTCAGGCCGCTTCACTTCTGTTTAGTCACTTCTGTTTAGTCACTTCTGTTTAGTCATGTCTGTTTAGTCATGTCTGTTTAGTCATGTCTGTTTTTGAGGCAGAAACACCACGTGTCTGATCATGTACATGTTAATGCAGGGCTCTGTTTGAGCTGCTGATTTGTGGTCCAGAGGATAGTTCACCTCCTTAGATGTCAGGGTTCAAATGAATCAATGAATCTGTTTTTCAGTGTCTTATTTTTTTTTTTCTTTTTCTTATTTTCTTTTCTTTTTTTTTTTTTTTTTTAAGAAAAAAGCACCCAAATGCATAGGAACTTTATTTAAATCTTATATTTAAAGGCTTATGATGGCATTATCCACTGACTGAAATATTTCACTGAATCTGCACAGACGTGGAAAAAATCTGTTCATTTCTCTTGTGCCCACCTAGTCTTGTTTTATAAGTTCCAGATTCTTCTCCAACAATAATCAGTTTTTCAACCTAACTTATTTATACTTATTTGACATTATATATGCTCTTGTTTTTTGTTTTTTTTTTATAATTATTTCAAAAAGAGCTATAGATTTTCCTCTTCACCCATAAGGACCCAGTGTGACATTTGTAGCAGTTTCAAAATGAACTTTTCTCTACATTTAACTGTCCTTAAGTGATTTATCACAATTTGTTGTAATATTATCTACTATATTTCATATTTTTTCCGGCGAAAAATCATGTATTTTGCTACATTTAATTTAATAATCATGTAGATGTTCTTAAAAGCTCAGAGTAAAGTTGAGGATTATTATATTAAAAATAGAGAAAACTGAAGAAAAAGTGACTTTTTCAGCAAAATCTATCATTAAATGAACATAAACCCAGTGTCTCCATCCACTGTCATTGATCCAACTCCATGGGTTTTACTGGTGAATCAATGTTGTAGAAGATGACGGTGTTTCCACGGTAATTACAGAACCTCTGAATGTCCAAATGGGTCATATCTGATGACCATGAAAAGACTACAAACTGTATTTTACACCAATTAATTACATGTATTGATACGATTAGTGGATCAACAGGTATTAAACATATTAGATCAGTGGATGATTTTGGTAGGTGGAGGATGTTTGGGTCTTTAAGGGTTAAATCGCTCTAGTTTATCACATAACAGTCCCTTCTTTGATAGTTGTGGTAGTGTGTACATCTGATGGACACACATGTATTCATCTGCACGTTAACTTAAACGTCCAATCTGACCAACTACACCATTGTCCATAAAGTTGGAATGGAATTTTTTATTTTTTTTTACATTTTCTCATGAAATGATTGTGACAATGTGATTTATCCTTGATAAAGTGGGACTCAGTGTCAACAGTGATTACTGATGTGTGTAAATAGGAATAAAAAGAAAAATGTTTCTAAAAGAAAAAAAATATTCAAATTTTTCTGGTAAAGGTGTATGTGCATTAAATATGTAGACATGGTTTAGACCAGGGGTGTCAAACTCATTTTAGTTCAGTTCCATATTCAGCTAAATTTGATCGGAAATGGGCCGGACCAGAAAAATAATAACATAATAACCTATAAATAATGACAACTCAAAATTTTTGTCTTTGTTTTAGTGTAAAAAAAACCCAACATTAAATTATGAAAGTACTTACTTTTATAAACTATCCAAAAAAAAAAAAAAAAAAAACTGAAAAAAATGAAATTTAAATTTAAAAACATAAGAAAATTTAGTGCAATTTTAACAATATTATTACTCAACTTATCATTTGTCCATGTGCATTATGGATCACATCTACAAAGACACTAAACACTGAGGAACAGGCAGAAAAATTGTTCAAATTGTGCTTAATTTTCTTTAGACATTTCAGGTTGTTCATATTTGTTCAGGTTATTCACATTTTATTGTTACAGGATAGTTTGTAAATGTAAATATTTTCATAATTTAATGTTATTTTTCGCACTAAAACAGAGAAAACAATAAGTTGTTCATTCTAGATTTATTAGATTTACTTGGCCTAATTCAATTTTTTTTTTTTTTTTACTTAATTGAATTTTTTTTTTTTTTTTTTTTGACTTAATTCAATTTTTTTTTTTTTGGCTTAATTGAAGTTTTTTTACTTAATTGAAGATTTTTTTTTTTTGCTTAATTCATGATTTTTTTTAACTTAATTGAAGATTTTTTTTTTTTTTTTTTGCTTAATTCAATATATATATATATATTTTTTTTTTAACTTAATTGAAGATTTTTTTGGCGTAATTGAAGATTTTTTCGCTAAATTCGAGATTTTTTTTTTACTTAATTGAAGATTTTTTTTTTTGGCTTAATTGAAGATGTTTTTCCTTAATTCAAGCTACATTTTTTTTTTGCTTAATTCAGTTCAAGACTGTGGAATTTTTGCACTTGGCAAAACATCCCAGGGGCTGAACTGGACCCTTTGGCGGGCCACATTTGGCCCCCAAGCCGCATGTTTGACACCCCTGGTTTAGACGATCAGCTGAAGTTCAACTTGAGCATCAGAATGTGAAGTGGAGGTGAAATCCAGATATGGCTGTTGGTGCCAGATGGGCTGGTCTGAGTATTTCAGAAACTGCTAATCTGCTAGGACTTTCACACACAAACACCTCCAGGGTTTACTGTGAATGATCAGAAACAGAGGAAAGACCCAGTGAGCATCAGTTCTGTGAGGGAAAATGCTGTGCTGATGCCAAAGGTCAGAGGGGAATGGTCAGACTGAGTCCAGCAACAGGAACTCAATTATCCACTGGTTCCAACTAAGATAGAGCAGGGGTGGCAAACATACCAAAACTTGCCCGCCAAGGGATCCAATCTAGCTGGAAATGCAAACATTACACTGGACATATTAACAATCCTGGGTGTCCAAATCATTTTAGTTCAGGTTCCACATACAGACCAATCTGATGTCAAGTGGGATGTACCAGTAAAATACTATCATAATAACCTATAAATAATGACAACGCTAAATGTGTCTCTTTGTTTTAGTGTGAAAAGGTAATATTACTTGAAACTGTCTTTTCACAAACAATTATGTACAGTCTGAAATGTCTTATCACAATATTCCGCCTGTTACTAAATGTTTTGTGTATTTGTAGATCCACTGTGATCTGTAAGTTGTAATACACATGTATAAGTGATAAACTGAGGCAGAATATTGTTAAAATTGCATTTATTTTTCTTAAGAAATTTCAGGTTGTTCATGGTTGTTCATATAATTCACATTTTTAAAGGATAGTAAATGTAAACTTTGTCATAATCTAATTTTACTATTTTCACTCTAAAACATGGAGAAATTTTGGAGTTGTCATTGGTCATAGGTTGTTACAGTGGTTTCTAACCTTTTTTTTGGCTCATAACCCCATTTTAACATCACAAATTTCTTTTTTTTTTTTTTTTTTTTTTGCTAAAATTAATTTGTTTTTGATCATGTAAAAGTTTGCTATAGTATGTTGCAACTAAATAATTTTCGAGGATATTTAGTCTATGTAATGTATATTATTATGGACAGAGGAAGAAAAGCCAGGTGTAGATTACTGCACAAAGGTAGAATTTTATTTTCCTTGCTCAGGATATGTACAGTCAGTCCAGCTTGGATTTACAAGGCTGACAATTAATACTGAACAAACAAGAACTCAAACTATGAATTATGAAAGAGCTGCAGCATCTGAAACTGACCACAATGAACATTTGACAGATAAACAGAACCACAGTGCTTCAGTTTCAGCTTCACAGTTTGTCATGTCTTTTATGGATTAGGATAGTCTCTGTCAACTCACCATATATATATATTTTTATTAGTAATTTATTTATTTATTTTTAATCAATTTGTAGAAATTTCAGGCGACCCCATTTGAATTCGAGGTGGCCCCATGTGGGGTCCCAACTCCAAGGCTGAAAAACACTGGGTATTAATGTTATTATTTTACTGCTCTGACTTGTTTGAGATCAAACTGAGCTGAATGTGACCCCTGAACTAAACTGAGTTGAATACCAGCAGCAACATATACACTCAGTGGCCACTTTATTAGGTAGGCTACACAAAGCACTGGTGAGGTGTACCTAATATAGTGGCCGGTGATTGTATTTAACCCTGTCGTGCATAGTGGTCACTCCAGTGGACAGCTCTTCTCCAGCTGTTTTCTTGTATATTCATGGGTTTTGTTGTTTTAGTTCCATATCAGCCAACACAGTGGACATTTTTGCATCATCTCAAACACTGACATTCATACAATTATTGTAACTTTGCTGTTCTTGATAAACCTGATCTGCAGTAACATGTTTGAGTGAACATCAATTGCTAATTGTTATTAGACTGTAAGTAACAGTTTTCTGAAACAAAAAGTTTGCTTTGATTTGTTTTGTTGTTGTTGTTGTTTTTTGCATATCCTCCTGAGACCCAGCAATGCATTTTGTCCTCTATAGGGGACAAAAGTTTGACAGTTTAACTTAAATGCTGTCCATTGCAAAGGACATTCCATTAAAAAAATCAATCAATAAATAAAAATGATTTTAAAAATGTGTCTGAAAAAACTGTTGCATTATGCAGTTTCCAATCAAGACAATTTTTTAGTGTAAAAAAGCTAAAATTGTCAATTTCCTGGGTCTCAGGAGGATATTATCTTCATGAAATGAGTATTAACTAGTATTTGAGTAGGATAAAATGTGTCAAAACATGAGATTAGTGGCATTAAAAATGTTTTTGTTTCATGTTTTTCACACAGTTTATCACTTTCTGATGATGAGTTTTAAATACATGTTTCTTTACTTCAAAAATTAAACTAATGGTAACCAGCTGAGTGGACATTTTTGTAACTCCATGAAAAATAGATTCATAAAAAAAACAAAACAAAACATCAATTGCATTGTTTTTTTCATGCCTAAAGAAGAATAAAAACACTCAAAAAAAAAAAAAAATAATATTGACTAAGGTTCTCATAATTCATGCATTGAAGGGTTAAAGAGATATTCTCACCAAGGCAGCTGTGGAGATTTCTGAACATTGGACATAGTAAAACTGTCAAATTATTGTCCTTTTTATTCTGATTATAGCCTTTATTTTGGGTTTATTTCTACTGAACATGTTCTTTTTCAATAATAACACTCGCTTGTTTACAACACATCTGATCTCACATCATTCTTTTGTCTGTCGCCCTTGTTCTGAGTCCTCTCATTATGACTAACAATAATGACCACCAGAGAAACCAGGCGTCCTGCTGTAATGTACAGTATCAGGGGCTCTGGACCCCATGTTGAGCCTCAGCAGCCGGTGGAGAAAGAAAAAGAGAGAGAGAGAGCGATAGTGACAGGAAGTGATGTGACACGCAGTATTTCAACCCTGACATATGAGCGATGTGAGAGATATATAGAGGAAAGGGCAGGGCAAATTAACAAAATGAGACAGCGCTAGAGAAAAGCGCAGCGTCGCAATGGATGCATCACGTCACACTAAGCCCTCAGAGCCAACAAAACACTCAAGTGCTCCGATTCTCCGTCTATTTCTGTTTCTGTGTTATCAAGTCTGTCCCGGACTGAATCACAACTGCAAATAGGCAGATTTGTCTTATATGTGTGTGTGTGTGTTTGGTGTTTCTAAACTGTTCACTGCCTCAGGTCTGCTCTCTGTTGTGTCAGTACATGTGCTGCTAGCCTAATAGCTCAGAGATTTGGTTCATTATTATTGCGGAGGGAAGTTTTGGTGTGTGTATATTTGCAGACAAAGCAGTGATTTATTCCCCAAAGTGCAGCGGGTGTCCCAGATAGAGCGATCAAGCGCCATGATTATAATGTATTACTATAATATTGCCGCCTAGATAAGCTGTTACATGTGTGCGTTTGTGTGTGCCACTACACATGTGATAATTGCACCTCTGTCAGCTTAAGGCACATTACAACCCTCATTTATCATTTTGCCCTTCGCCACAATTTGCGCAGCACTCAGATTTTTTGACTGAATGTTTCTTATCTGTGCACGCTTTCTGTAATATTCATGTCTTATGTAGCTGTGCGAAACGGGATGATGTCAGTGTTTAATTTTAAGAGGTTCTTCTAGTCCAGGGGTGTCAAACATGTGGCCCAGGGGCCAAATCCAGCCCGCCAAAGGGTTCAGTCCGGCCCGTGGGATGAATTTGAGAAATACAAAAATGACACTGAAAATATTAACAATCAAGGATGTTAAAATAATTTTAGGTCAATTAATTCTTTAGTGGATCAGAATAGTAAAATACCATCGTAATAAACTATAAATAATGAAAACTGCAAATTTGTCTTTTTGTTTTAGTGTAAAAAATGTAAAATTACATAAAAATGTTCACATTTATAGACTAGTCTTTTACATAAAAATGTGAATATCTGAAATGTCTTAAGAGAAGTATGTGGAATTTTAATAATATTCTCCCTGTTATTTAATGTTTGGTGCATTTGTAGCTCCACTGTGATCTGTAAGTTGTGATTCACATGTATAAATGATAAACTAAGGTGAAATATTGTTAACATTGCACTTATTTTACTAAAGAATTTCCAGGTCGTTGATGTTTGTTCATGTTATGTTCAAGTACAATTCGTAGATGTAAACATTTTAATTACGGAATTTTAAGTGTATTTTTGCGTGTATTGTAGGATTCTTGAGCATATTTAAGTGTATTTTTGCGTGTATTGTAGGATATTTAAGCATATTTAAGTGTATTTTGCGTGTATTGTAGGATTTTTTAGCATATTTAAGTGTATTTTTGTGTGTATTGTTGGATTTGTGAGTATAATTAAGTGTATTTATTTGTGTATTGTATGATATTTCAGCATATTTAAGCACATTTAAGTGTATTTTTGCGTGTATTGTAGGATTTTTGAGCATATTTAAGTGTATTTTTGCATGTATTGTAGGATTTTTGAGCATAATTAAGTGTATTTTTGCGTGTATTGTAGGATTTTTGAGCATATTTAAGTGTATTTTTGCATGTATTGTAGGATTTTTGAGCATAATTAGGTGTATTTTTGCGTGTATTGTAGGATATTTGAACATATTTAAGTGTATTTTTGCATGTATTGTAGGATTTTTGAGCATATTTAAGTGCATTTTTGTGTGTATTGTAGGATATTTAAGCATATTTAAGTGTATTTTTGCGTGTATTGTAGGATATTTCAGCATATTTAAGTGTATTTTTGCGTGTATTGTAGGATTTTTGAGCATATTTAAGTGTTTTTTTTTGCGTGTATTGTAGGATTTTTGAGCATATTTAAGTGTATTTTTGCATGTATTGTAGGATTTTTGAGCATAATTAAGTGTATTTTTGTGTGTATTGTAGGATTTTTGAGCATATTTAAGTGTATTTTTGCATGTATTGTAGGATTTTTGAGCATAATTAGGTGTATTTTTGCGTGTATTGTAGGATATTTGAACATATTTAAGTGTATTTTTGCATGTATTGTAGGATTTTTGAGCATATTCAAGTGCATTTTTGTGTGTATTGTAGGATATTTAAGCATATTTAAGTGTATTTTTGCGTGTATTGTAGGATATTTCAGCATATTTAAGTGTATTTTTGCGTGTATTGTAGGATTTTTGAGCATATTTAAGTGTTTTTTTTGCGTGTATTGTAGGATTTTTGAGCATATTTAAGTGCATTTTTGTGTGTATTGTAGGATATTTAAGCATATTTAAGTGTATTTTTGCGTGTATTGTAGGATTTTTGAGCATATTTAAGTGTTTTTTTTGCGTGTATTGTAAGATATTTCAGCATATTTAAGTGTATTTTTGCGTGTATTGTAGGATTGTTGAGCATATTTAAGTGTATTTTTGCATGTATTGTAGGATATTTGAGCATATTTAAGTGTATTTTTGCGTGTATTGTAGGATATTTCAGCATATTTAAGTGTATTTTTGCGTGTATTGTAGGATATTTGGACATATTTAAGTGTATTTTTGCGTGTATTATAGGATTTTTGAGCATCTTTACATCTATTTTTGTGTGTATTGTAGGATATTTGAGCATATTTAAGTGGATTTTTGCGTGTATTGTAGGATATTTAAGCATATTTAAGTGTATTTTTTACTGTACGGAATTTACTTTTTTCACTCAAAAGTTCTTATCCTATTGTTTATTTTTATTTTACTGGTCTGGCCCACTTGCACCTTAGATCATATTAGGCTGGAATATTGTTCAAATTTTGGAGTTTGGAACTAAAATTTGAACAATTTCTACAATATTCCATTCTTCTTATTATTATTATTAACACAACTCCAGATCACAGTGGATCCATAAATTCACAAAACATTTAGGAACAGGCAGAATATTTGTTCAAATTGCACATTTCGGGTTGTTCATCTCTGTTTTTATTCATGTATTTATTTACCAAACCTAGTTAGTTTGTACACTGAGACACACTACATTAAAAACACACAGCACTCCCATTGCTTTATACTGAATTAAAAACTTGGACTAAATAAAGCCTAATATAGGACTCAGAAGTGGGTTGTTTGTTTAAATTAAAAGAGGTGGTGGGCAGATACTGTTGCAAATGTATATTTAATATGTGTATGTTTTAACAGAAGTCACTGCTCCATTTATCTGGCAACTTGACACACGGCTGAACTAATTTAAATGTAAAAACAACACCACAATAAAGTCTGACGAGCTAAAAATAGTGTGTTTTATGCCACTAGTATGCGCTTGTATTCTCTGTTATTGTGTCTTACTTTTTGCAGTTTGAGAATTAACACACACAGCACACACAGACACGATGAAAACACCATGTTCTAGTTACTGGCTCATTAGAGCAGGAGAGGAAAAGAGGGGGTGAAAAACAGATAGAGAGGCGTAAGAGCGGGTGAGTGTGGAGAGGATGGGAGGTGACTGGCAGGAGTGGTCAGAGGAGAGTGCTGTTGGGACTATTTGCATTCAGTTCCTGTGGTATGATAAAGAGGTGTGTTATGAACATGTAACCTTGTTGGCATCGATCTTTTCCGTTGCCTGTGCGGCGTTGATTGGAGGAGACCTCTCAACACAATGCTCAGACGTCAATGCTAAGTGGATTATTACCTGCAGGGTCCTCATCGCTGCCGCTGCGTGTCCGTTCACATCATGCAGCGACGGACATGTATTACCTGGAGAGTCTGATCAAATGGAAGGGAATAATAATGGCTGTAATTTCAATCGTACAAGTGTCGTATAAAATAAGGCTGGAAGGTAAAACAGTGTGTGTGGTTCCGGCTGTGCCCACTTAAAAGACCAGTATACGCAACACAAAGCTGGAGCTAAATTAACATTATGCTTCAAATCACTTCAAACTATTTTTTTCCTATCATACACCACAGGTGTTAAACATGCGGCCCGGGGGCCAAATCCGGCCCGCCAAAGGGTCCAGTCCGGCCCCTGGGATGAATTTGTGAAATGCAAAAATTACACTAAAATATGAGCAATCCTTTTAGTTCAGGTTCCACATTCAGACCAATTCAATCTCCAGTGGGTCAAACCACAAAAATACAATCATAATAATCTATAAATACACACAAATCCAAATTTTTCTCTTTGTAAATGTAAATATTTTCATGTATTTACACTAAAACAAAGTATAATTTCACAAAAAAAATGTGAATAATCTGAAATGTTTTAAGAAAAGTAAGTACAATTTTAACAAATATTCTGCCTGATATTAAATGTTTTGTGTATTTGTTATGATCTGTATGTTAAAATGTACATGTGTAAATTATAAACTGAGGCAGAACATTGTTAAAATTACACTTATTTTTTCAGTTTGTTCATGTTATTCACATCTTATGAGAGGATAGTTTGTAGATGTAAACCTTTTCATGATTTAATTTGACTTTTTTCACGCTAAAACATAGAGGAAAGTTTGGAGTTGACATTATTTATATATTATTATGTTACTATTTTACTGGTTCAGCCCACTGCAAGTCAAATTTAGCTGAATATGGCCCCTGAACTAACATGAGTTTGACACCCCTGTCATACACTATAAAATGAATAGAATTTAACCTCACTAATGTGACCAGTTTTGGAACCACAGAAAACAGTTTTCTTTAATAAGGTTGACCTCACTTATGATATTATATTCGACTGCATCCCACATAATTTAAAATTAGAAACCATAGGATACAGGGAGAAAATTTGAATGAGAACTCGGGCGACTGGGTTACCGAAAAGTAGGGTGTGGCATAGAAGCTGGGAGTCGGACAGTCAGAGCATGTTAAGTTTCATTTTCGATTTACGCTAGTTACGGCAGTTATGGAACGCACCCCCATGTATATACCCCCAGTACTGTTTTGTGAAGATGGTCTGTTTTGTTTGTGTTCTCTTTTAAAACTTGAAAGCTTTTACCTGCTGCTCAGACTTTTATTTTAGTTTTAAATATATGTACCTGTTTTATTTATCTGAAACAGTTGTGTAATGTTCTTCAGCACATCTGACATCTTCAACCTCTGACAGAAAATAAATCATATTTAAATCCAAAATAACCTCCTGATGTCTTCACAACTAACTTGTGAGCAACAGAAAATTTAAGCTTGACAAAAATAGTTATTTGATTTATATCGTGATACATATCAGTATTGTCTGATATGAAAAAAATTATCGTGATAGGATTTTTTTCCATATCGCCCAGCTCTAGATACAGTAGAAGTATTGCATCACCATGTATAGTTATTATTACCCCCTGTTTGTTTGTTTGTTTGTTTGTTTGTTTGTTTGTTTGTTAGCAAGATAACTCAAAAAGTTATGGACGGATTTTCATGAAATTTTCAGGAAATGTTGATACTGGCACAAGGAAGAAATGATTAAATTTTGGTGGTGATGGGGGGGTGGGGGTGGACAGATCTGTCTTGGTGGAGGTCTGCGCTCTCCGAGTGCTTTTCTTGTCAATCAAAATATTTTTATTTGCTGCATTAACACACTGAACCTAAAATTACAAAAAAAACATGAAATCTAAGCAGGAAAAAGTTTGATTCTTTACTGTTTTTCACCAAAAACATGTTGAACTAGAAGCACTCGGAGAGCGCAGACCTCCGCCAAGGCTGATCAGTGCCCCCCCCCCCCGATCACCACCAAAATTTAATCATTTCTTCCTCATCCCATTTCCAACAAACCCTGAAAATTTCATCCAAATCTGTCCATAACTTTTTGAGTTATGTTGCACACTAACGGACAGACAAACAAACAAACAGACAGACAGACAGACAGACAAACAAACCCTGGCAAAAACATAACCTCCTTGGCGAAGGTAATAAACTTAGAATGAACATGTAAATTGAAAACTTCAAAAAACATAATTACAAATATAGCAACTGACAAAGTTGTATACAGCTTTTTACAAGAAGATGTAGGAAATTCCTCAGGAAAACTATATACAACTATTTTCAAAATGATCTGGTGCCACAAACATGTTCAGTGAACCATTTTTACAACTGACTAAAGTCAGTATCCAACTATTATAACATCAGGTGTTACAAGATGCCACACATCTGATTGGTTGATGTACTCTTCCATCAAACGCGGTGACATGGTTGTTTTTTAGGTAATCGGATCGAAGTTTGGACATATTTTCAGTACGGACTACAACCGCTGCTGCTAACAAACAATTATGTCAGAGAAATGTTTGTCGGAAGTCTTGACCTTATACGTGCAAATATCGAGACGTAGCTAGTTATAGACGTAACAAATTAAGAAGGAATTAAAACAGGTTGTAGAAATCAACTCAGTTTTTACCAAAATGAATATAAAGATACCTTTGCAGCACCTGGAGGGTTCCAATTCAAACTTTATCAACTATTAGGGTCGAAATACACAAATAAATAAACCAAAGACGAATAAAAGTGGGTTTAGCAAAATATGACCCCTTTAAAATCCACCAACTACACAGTTAGTGTCACAGTCTGGTTCAGTGAAATGTGGTTTAGGTTTACAGAGCTTTGGTCTGAGCTGAACCAGCAGTTCCTTGTGTATTTTAATGATCGTGGCTCCCACAGGCTGAGTTTACAGTCTGGACCAGAGAAGCCTTCTTTCTAATTAGTGCACATCACACATAGAACAGAAGTGGATTTGATCTGTTATTCAGAAGAATGATGGATTGATATCATATAAGGTGTGGCATTGTCACCGAAGGCATAATTACCTTTCATGTTGTGTTTACACTGAAATACTTCAAAGTCTTTATTTTTTTAGGAATATATGTTTTCCAAAGCCTGTGCATCTTATTAAATGCTGCATTATTCAGAGCATGTCCCTTGAAACCTTTATTTTTGCACACATCGCTTTGATACACGTACAGTATTGCTTTGAAGTAAAAGCTCTCCCTCTGTCATTCACTCTCTACATCCCTTATTCCCTCCTTACTCTTTCTTCATTTTTTTTTTTTTGTGTTCAACTTCTCTATTTTCCACTTTATCTCGCTAACTCTTCCCTCTTTTCCTTTCTCTTCTCAGTGGGACGTTTGTTGATTGAGTTCAGTTCCCAGATGACGATGGAGCGAGTGCAGAAGGAAAACCCCAACGTGACAGAGGGAGGTCGCTACACGCCCCCCGACTGTCGGCCAAGATGGAAGGTCTGTTTGTCAATAGTTAGCAGATTTCAATGAAAAATATTTTTCCTCAGCAGGCAAACTAGAATCTGCAAGAAAAAAAAAAAAAAGTGAAAGCGATTGAAAGGAGGCCATTTTCACTCTAAATTGGGTCTTCAAATGCAGTCACTAAAAAGAAGATTAGTCTATTTAAGTGTTTCACCTTCTCCTCTACATGACATTTCAATGAGGTCAGAGTGTTTCATTCAGCAGTGGGGATAACACTGAAGTAGGTGCACCCATTAGAATGATAACTATAAAGCTGCCAAGGTTATTTTCTTGCTAATCTTCATCTGAACACAAAATTACCATGAACCTACGTGCTGAATTACTCTGCAACCTTGTAATGTTTCTGCAGCAGAGGAGAAGGACTTACTTGAAAATGCAAGAATAGAAATCAGGTGCAGATCTGCGATTCAACTGAGGCCCTTCAATTTCAGTTTGATTTATGAATTATGTTTATGATTGTCTTACAGTTTTCTATGAAACCATTGTATAGTGTTATCATTCAGTGTGGTTGAAACAGCCTTAACGCCACGTTAAATCCACCTGTATTCTTTATATCGATGGCCACAATACAAAACCTCCTATCTGAAAAAATCACTTTTTTCAGGAAACAAAAAAAATGTGGATCCTGGAAGATTCGGTTGGGTTTGTGTGAACTGGCTTGGAGTCTGGTTTTGACCAACTCAATATGTTAAGTGTCATGAGATAACTTTTGTTATAATTTGGCGCTATATAATTAAAATTTGATTGATTGATTGGTTGATGGTTTGGTTTTATTATAGTATGGTCTTTGTTGTTGGTGTCAAATGACCATCATGTCATAAGAAAGGGCAGGATTATCTTGCAGATAGACTGAAAATGTGGAGTCATCCTTACTCTCACCATTTAATGTGAAAACTCAAAATCTAAAAATTTGCAGATAGGAGGTTTTGTTTTTTTGGCCATTGATATGTCATGTCTTCAATGAAAATAGAGTGAAAACTGAAACACACAACAGATCCATTTTGTGCCTTTTCCCAACACAATTAGAATAAATGACCTGAAAATAATGTAAGCATCTTAACCTAGAAAACAGTAGCACCCACAAATGTTTATTTAAAAAAATAAAAACAGCACACATTACACTTTACAAGACAAATGTACAGCGTTTGTCCTTGAAAGGTTCATAAGGGGAGTCACAAGTGTGTTCACCTAGTGGCCTGTGGGCCTTCTATGGCCCTTTTGGAGTCTTCTGTGCCCCACAAACACTTGGCTTTAAATCAGGCTGCCGTGTAACGTGATAAATAAAAGTAAGGTATCTCACCTTTGAGCCATTTTTGGACATGGTAGACCCATAGTATGTGCTGTGATTCAGTGCAACAGGATTACACCTGCCCCTCATCACCCGCTGGTCGCATAGTGAAGCCTGTCAGTCGAGAACTTGTGAAATGAGAAACCATGATAGCATCCGAAAAAACACCAGCTATCAACAATTATCAGCAGCGACTTCTGCAGTAAAGTATCCTGCAGGTGTAGATTTATGTGTCAGTCTGTAGTTTAAACGTAGCCGTGTGTGCGTGGAAATGTTGATCGTATAAAATATTAGCCTGATGGCAACTGTTCTACTATATTTATAGATATGAATCTGTCAGAAAAAACACCCCATGCCTGGTAATAATACCCATGATGGCTATACAGGGTGTATAAAAAAAACTATACTATGGTTAGGGTTAGGATGAACCTTAACCCTAACCCTAACTTGGCCTGTCGTCAGTGACATTTTCAGGCCTAAACAAGTTGAATTAAGTTTGAAAGGCAGGAACAGCTGCCATGGGTAAAGAAATGAAATTGACATGGTGGCCATAGTGTTAATGCTGTAACCTGGAAATTTTGTGGAAAACAAGATGGATGCCCATTGTCCCCTCCCATGACCTTTGATTGGATTTAAATCCCACCGCTACTTCGTGCAAACCAGTTTTAACTTGGATTGTGCAGTTTGCCCCTGCTCACTCATGCATGAAAACCTGGGTCTGTAAATTTGGACAAACATCCACTAATCTCCTACCTACCAACGTCCATAAAAGAAAATTCCAAAAAATATCAAATGCGGAACTGGGGGTAATTTTTCAAAATCTTTTTTTTTTTTTTTTTTTTTTTTTTTTTTTTTTTTGATACACCCTGCAGAATAGAATAGAATAAAATAGCCTTTATTGTTATTGTGCTATTCCAGTCAGTGCCACAATATTAACATGACAGTAGTGCTACAGAACTAAGAACAGAGTGAATATAAAATTACAAAAACTAAAAATAAGAAAATAGAAATTTCATAATTTTACAAAGTAACATAAGAATAGAACTAAGTAGAATAAAAAATTTAAATAGACAAAATATAAATAGACGCATATCTACAGTATCAACAGTATGTGGCAGTATGTACAGGGTGGGGAAGCAAAATTTACAATGAACATTTAGTTGTTTTTTCTCAGCAGGCACTATGTCAATTGTTTTGAAACCAAACATATATTGATGTCATAATCATACCTAACACTATTATCCATACCTTTTCAGAAACTTTTGCCCATATGAGTAATCAGGAAAGCAAACGTCAAAGAGTGTGTGATCTGCTGAATGCACTCGTCACACCAAAGGAGATTTCAAAAATAGTTGGAGTGTCCATAAAGACTGTTTATAATGGAAAGAAGAGAATGACTATGAGCAAAACTATTACGAGAAAGTCTGGAAGATACTATTAAAGAAGAATGGGAGAAGTTGTCATCTGAATATTTGAGGAACACTTGCGCAAGTTTCAGGAAGCGTGTGAAGGCAGTTATTGAGAAAGAAGGAGGACACATAGAATAAAAACATTTTCTATTATGTCAATTTTCTTGTGGCAAATAAATTCTCATGACTTTCAATAAACTAATTGGTCATACACTGTCTTTCAATCCCTGCCTCAAAATATTGTAAATTTTGCTTCCCCACCCTGTATATCTATGAACAGTATTAACAGTATGTATACCTATGAAAACAGTATATATACCTATGAACCAAGTCTATATAAAAGTAGTGAATTTATATTTTGAAATATATTGCATATATTAAGATTCCAGATTCAGTGTTTTATTGTCATGTGTACAGTAAATAAACAAGTTTCTCCATACAATGAAAACCTAAGATGTATAAAAATTGAAATAGAATAATTTAACTAGGAAATTAAAGCAAACACAACAAAGTGACATTTAAGAGGGGCATGCAGAAGAAAATGAGCATAAAAATATAAACTACTATTACTAAGAGAAAAATATATATTTACATCATGTGCATTATCTGGGTAATTGTGCAGACTGCCAGCAGTAAATGGTGTATATTATATGATTTTGCAGCTCCGTATCAAGGCTGATGTCTGGCATTGGTTTTAATACAATTAACATGCAAAACAAAGAGAAGTGCATGACTAGTCTATCCCATGTAGTAATTTATGTGTTACATTATTCTTTTCATTTGAGTTACTTTTATTCTGAGGCCCTCAAAACTCTTCATAACCTTCACATTTGGCTCATTTGAGGTTGAGGTGAAATGCTCTGCTGGAAGACTTCCCATCGCTCAGACAAAGGAGAAAAAGGTTGAACAGGAAGTAGGAAGTAGCACCGCAAGAACAAGCTAAAAATGTTAATTCAACAAGTATATAATCCAAATAATAATAGAAAAAATAAACCAAACACATTTAATGGATGAATTAAATGAACTAAATACAATTAAATCATCAATGTATATTTTGTTTGTTTGGTTTTTTTTAGGTGGCCATTATCATCCCTTTCCGTCACAGAGAAAACCACCTAAAGTACTGGCTCCATTACCTCCACCCTATCCTCAGACGGCAGAGGATTGACTACGGCATCTACATCATCAATCAGGTACGAAACCCCACAGCATCAGGACAGAAACACAGGATTCACAGCCGCATTTACATTATCGACTGAGGATGTGCACAAATAATCAACTAGTCAAAACACTAAGCATCTTGGGGGTCTTTTATCAAGAGTAGACTCATCTTTATTTGGGGTGGGGATGAGAGGAGATGTAGGTTATACTTCATAAAGACACAGAATGTTGTTTATGACACCGTTTCTGTCAGAAAAACTGTTAAAAGTGTTCAAACCTTAAACGGTATACTTGTGGTTCATCCACTCCTCAGCTCAGGTTTATGTTCTTATTTTTGTTTGGTTGGAGAGCACAGGTTAATTAACTATTCATCTTAAATGAGCCTGATTATTCAACTTCAGAAAGTAATTAGAATCTCCATCCCTGTTATTGACTAAGGCCGCACAATTAATGGAATGGCAACCGTAATCGCAATATCAGTATGTGCAAATATGTAATCACAGATGACTGCGAGGTAAAGGTCGGGTTTAGATTTAGGAGGATTTCAGGCGAGCTAGAAGCAGAAATGAAAAAAAAAACAAGGATTTAGTGAAACTGGCAGAGACACGTACTTTGAAAACTTTCAAAATGATTATTTCATATGTAACAGAGTTTTAATAATTTTACACCAGTTTAACCCATAAAGACCCAAACATCCACCGGCAACCAAAAGTATCTACTGATCTAATATATTTAATACCTGTTGATATACTAATCCTATCAATACATGTAAATAATTGGTGTAAAATACAGTTTGTCATCTTTTCATGGTCATCAGATATGACCTATTTGGACGTTTGGAGGCTCCGTAGTTACCGTGGAAACACCGTCATCTTCCACAACACAGATTCACCACTAAAACCCGTGGAGTTTGACAAGTAACAGTGGTTATAGATGCTTGTTTTTACATTCAGTTATTGAAATCTTTGCAGGAAAAGTAACTTTTTCTTCAGTTTTCTCTATTTCAATATAATAAACTTTGAATTTGTTGAGTTTTCTTGAACATCTATATTAAGAATAGGAAAATAAATATAGGAAAATACATAATTTTCAGTGAAAAAAGTAAAATACAGAGGATAATACTATAATAAATTATGATAAATTACTTAAGAAAGATTAAATATAGAGAAAAATGCTTTTGGAAACTGCCACAAAATTAGCACTGGGTCTTTACGGGTTAAGTATTTTAACAATCTGTGTATTTTTCTTGATAACAAAGCAATAGACAAAAAGCCCAGCAAGACCTTGAGGAGATAAGTGTCATTCCTACTAAGACCATCAGGTTCATGACTAAGAAAGGCCAGAGGGAAGGGGATGATGTGCTGATTTTAAAACCCCAAACTTTACAGATGATTTTAGATAGAAGTAAGTCTGGATAGAGGGGCAGGACCAGAAACATGGGTGTGATCCACCACATTCTCTCCAGCAGCACTTTTGAGTACCAGATTGTTTGGCTTTCTGTTTCGGAGTAATAAAAAAGTCCCTCCATGTCCAAGAATTAGTGGAGGATAACTGAGTTTTCCAGGCCCTTAGCCATACACTGTCAGTTATTTTAATGTCCAGTTCTTTTTCCCAGTGTTCTCCTTATATAGTCATATGAAACCACGATACAACTTAGTTATAACACCTTTGTTGCTTCCTGCCTTATATGCATCAGTGAATATATGAACATTGTTGGGAGTTCTCTTGGATTAGTGTTTCTTATCTCTTTACAGAAATAATTGCATAACTGTACAGGGCGGGGAAGCAAAATTTACAATGAACATTTAGTTGTTTTTTCTCAGCAGGCACTACGTCAGTTGTTTTGAAACCAAACATATATTGATGTCATAATCATACCTAACACTATTATCCATACCTTTTCAGAAACTTTTGCCCATATGAGTAATCAGGAAAGCAAACGTCAAAGAGTGTGTGATTTGCTGAATGCACTCGTCACACCAATGGAGATTTCAAAAATAGTTGGAGTGTCCATAAAGACTGTTTATAATGGAAAGAAGAGAATGACTATGAGCAAAACTATTACGAGAAAGTCTGGAAGATACTATTAAAGAAGAATGGGAGAAGTTGTCACCCGAATATTTGAGGAACACTTGCGCAAGTTTCAGGAAGCGTGTGAAGGCAGTTATTGAGAAAGAAGGAGGACACATAGAATAAAAACATTTTCTATTATGTCAGTTTTCTTGTGGCAAATAAATTCTCATGACTTTCAATAAACTAATTGGTCATATGCTGTCTTTCAATCCCTGTCTCAAAATATTGTAAATTTTGCTTCCCCACCCGTAAGTACCTGTAAAAATCCCTTTCACTCAACTCTTATGTCTGACATAGGTTATAAAAACTATTAAGCTCCCCTTCTATGACGATCTTACAGAAGGAGGTGATCCCAGAGTACACCCACTGTCTGCTTCTATGATCTAGGGGTAAAGTCTGGGTCATATGTTGGCCGTCTCAATATTTTGACCTCCCTCTGTAGCAATTCATTGTCTTTTGATTCTGTAATGGATGATTTATGAAATCATCCTACTTGCTCCTAACCTTAATTTATGTATTTGGAAAAGTAGGTCAGGAGGAAAACTAGTAAGTGTCACTTGCAAAGGCGACTGTCTATTAGTTCAAGCTAAAACAAGTGGTGCCAGGCACAACAAACCCCGCCTCTCGCACGTATTGTACCTTATTTTGGCATCAATCCAGCTGATGTCAGCATATCAATTGCCTCTATATATGTGTCAGGTTTGAAGTAGATTGAAACAAAATGGATGTTTTTATAGATATTTGAAATGTTGCCCATTATAAGTAAATGGGAGAAAAAATATTTTAAAAATTCATTAAAAAAATTGAACTTCGACCTACTTTTCCCAAAATGTAACCACATCTATTCTGGGTTACTGGCAATTTATAAACTCAATTTGGTATGAATTCAACCAATAGTTTTGATACTACAGGCATTGAAAATTTCACCCATTATAAGAAAATCGAGGGGAAAAAAAGCTTATAAAAATTCATAAAAAATTTAACTTTGACCTGCTTTTCCCAAAATGTAATGACATCTATTCTTGACCAGTGGCAATCCACAAACCCTATTTGGTATGAATTCAACCAATAGTTTTGCTGCCAGAGTGTTAACAAACAAACAAACGAAGTTACAAGTGGTTCCAGTCACAACAAACCCCGCCCCTCACACATTTTGTAGCTTATTTTGGCATTGATCCAGCTGATGTCATCATGTCTATGCACGTGTTGATGTCAGCATATCACTTCCCTCTACATACGTATGTGCCAAGCTTGAAGTAAATTGAAACTAAACTGATGTTTTTATACACAGTTGAAATTTCGCCCATTGTAAGTGAATGGGAAAAAAAAAATTAAACTTTAACCTACTTTTCCCAAAATGTAACCACATCTATTCTAGTCACTGGCAATCTATAAACTCAGTTTGGTATGAATTCAACCAATAGTTTTGCTGCTAAAGTGTTAAACAAACAAACAAACAAACAAACAAACAAATCGAACCAAAACAATACCCTTGCCTCCCTTTCGGGGGGGCGGGGTAATTATGACAAGAGCCAGACATGAACTAGATTTGTGGACGTACGCTAAGTTCGTAGCAATGTGACAAAATAATTCCATCACTTTCAGCATCATCTGGTCTTTCCTTTCATCAGTACTGAGTTAAAAGTTCGAACTCTACCAGTGTAACCCGTGCCGGTTCACCTCTTCACTGACTGGGTGACTCTTCGTTCAAAGAAGGACGTCAACCACAATAGAAGTCAACACTATATTTACTTTCAGTTGGAAAACCGCAACAAAAGTTGATTTTCTTGGCAATAAAGTGAGCCTGTGTGTGAGTGTTCCTCACCTCCTTGGGTGAAGCTTCTTCTTCTGCATTATGGGTAATGAGCTCTCCTTGCTGCCCTTTCTCTCCCCTGTGGACCCGGTGCATTGCCTTAATCACTCCCCCCGTGGAACAGACCTTTGGTTCCGCCTGCCCTGCTGCGCTCTGCTCTTGATTTGGCTACGTTCCAGTGTCTTAGTCTTCTGCTCGCATATCCCCACATTCACACGCACATAACCACAGAACACACATTTTCCCTCTGAGCAGCAGTTAGTAAAAGTGTGGAACCTAAACTCCCCTTTCCTTTAAAGAAAGCGCCTGGCTCGTGTCTCATTCAAATTGCTAAGACCGTAAACACTCTGTCTTCAGTTTAATCTTGGCGGCATACAGTAGATCAATCTGCTGTTTTGACGCGAGCCATTTGTTTTAATTTGACATGCGTCTCGTTTATTCTTCGTCTTCCATCAAACCTAACGGCGTTGTTTCTTCAAAAGCAGAAAAGTGGCGAAGACAGAAACTGTTCTGCCTCTTGAATTCCATGATTGTCTGAAAGAATTGTTTCAAACCTGGTGGTGTGGAACCACTCTGTATCTGGACGCAAGGTTTAGCTTCAAAGCTTCAGTCCACAGCATAAAGGGAGTCAGGGCCCTATGCTGCCTTCATGTGCTATGAGAATTATGGTAAATACAACTTCTGAACTTGAAAATTGCACATGAATGCTCCTTTGTGTTGTATTTTCTGCTGTTGAACTGGGAAAAATTTTGATACACGAGTTGCCCAAGATGAAAATAACCTTTTCAACCTCACTTTTCAACATGGTGGAGAGCAACAAAGGCATAATCGCTAATGATGAATACTGCCTTTATTAACATTCCACTGCTGTTAGCTAATGATTTTGCCCTTTTATAGTATACACAATTTGCAAAAAAAAAAAAAAAAAAGAAAAAAGAAAATCAAATTACAAAAAAACTGGAGTTTGCATGTACTCCCTGTGTGTGACATGCATTAATAGGTTCAGGTAAATTGCCCATAGGTCTGAATGTTAGTATGACTGGTTATTCGTCTCTATATATGTCAGTGTATATATGTTCCTGCGACCTACTCGAGGATAAAGTTCAGAAGAATGAATGAAATGAATGAATCAAAAAAAGCTGTAGCAGATGAATTAACACGTCCAAACTGTCTTACCTAAGTACCAGGTCACGATAACTTGTGTGTCTGCCATTTTTCATTTCAATACAACCAATAAAGCACTTGAACACAACGCACTGGTAATTTAAATTCACAAGTTCAAAGGCTTATCTTCCCAACAGCACATGAAGGCAGCATTAAACCAGAAGCTGTTGAACTGAAGGACAGTCGACTATTTGCCTTACACTTGTTTTTCCATTTACTTCCTACACCTCCTAACCGTATTTAATGTCACACCAGTAGACAAAATAACTTAACAGGTGTCAGTTGCATCTTTAAACCAGTCACCTCCTCTTCAAAGAGAATCACATCCACTGCCTGGCTGTAATTACCTCTAAACAAAACTTATTTCTATAAAGATCAGAGACGACTTTGTTTGAAGTGTAAATTAGTATCATGTTTTTTTATTTTATTTTTTTTAATAATAAATCTGAGCTTCCTCTTACAACCGCAAATACACTCTCACCCAAACAGATATTATGCAGATGCATTTAATGGTGAGGTTAATTCATGCGTGATCATGAAATACCTCCAGAATTTGGGGATTTGAGCTCAAGACTGCTGGTATTTTACATAACACGACTGGGAACTGTTTATACCTGCACCATATGTGGTACTGACCGCTGTGGGAGTCCTTAGACTTATCAGCAACTGCTCAACACAAAACTTTTTTGCTTCGTATATTAATTATATTTTATTCAATTTATAGCAATATTTGAAGAAGGACATCTGGAGTTTATTTATCTTTGTTTATGCTAATTCTATTTAGCAGATGCTCAACAAATGCTACCACTGTTACATACTGTCACTATTACTTCCAAATGAAGTACTGTTGCTGCTTTAAATACACAAAATAAAACTCATGTTAGAAATAGGTTTTGTTTGTCTAAATACTTGTTTTCTTAAATTTCTTTACATATGTTTGCAGTAGATGAAGCCCTGAATGTTTAAAACCTGATCTTTTTGTATGTGGATGCTTCTATGAAACTGGGTTCTTTTTGGTATCTGGCACTTTGCCAGCTTTTTTAGACCTAATAATAAAAGAAAAAATTAGACATACTTTCCCCAGGATGTACATAATGATGACCTCAGATAAATGCAAGGGAAAAAAAAAAATTATACTCTTGCTCTGAGCCATCCCAACATTAATGATTTTTTAATAAAATATTGGGGCTGAAAATATGAAAAAAAATTAGGACATGAAAAGCTACCTAGGTGTCAGTGCATTTGATCTGGAAAATATAGCTTGAAATTGTCTTACATACTACTATAAATACAGACACTGTGTTAAATGTGATGATCCTAGTGGTTTTTCTAATCCAGACATGCAGGTTTTTAATGAATTGGCAGTCTCATTCCAGGTTTTGTGTGTAACCCATCGTGTCCACTGGTGTTACATACAGAACCTGCCCAGTTACACACAAATAAATCGTGAGTGATTTTGCAACAGAGGTAATTTTTGTGAAACACTCTGCATTGCAATATTAGTTTAAGTTACAAAATGTACCTGCGAGAGAAAAAAACAATATTAAAAAAAATAAAATAGTGTGTAATTTTCAAGCCCTTTTTACAGTGTTACATGTGGATTTTTGTATAAAAAATAATATAAAAAAAATATATAAAAAATTTGGTTTAACTGAAAAACAGTTTCTGTTTTAACTCAGTAAATACTTTTTTTAAAAATAGACCCAAAATGCTTCAAACTTGCTTCGTAACATTACATCTGGTTGGAATTTTTAGCCCATCTGTCCTGCTTTTAGGGACCAGTTTCATCAAAACACCCATGTATGCATCAATATACCATACATATATGCATTTTATGAACCATAGCAGATACTTTATAACAGTATTCTTGATAGCTAATCTAACTTTAAATTAGTTTTGAGAAGTTTGATGGCTCTAGAAGCTAGTTTTCCTGATTTTCTCTGATGCTCTGATCTCCCTCACTCCCCTTTAAAGATGTTAGACACGACACTCGGATACTAAGACGGCCAGACAGGCTGCAGGCGAACGGGCAGATTTAGAGCAACCAAAACGAAGCATCAGAAGTGGGATTTTGACAACAAGGAGGTCTGATCTATCTGACATGATAGGCGATTAAACCTTTACACCCGGCGCCACTTTCCCGAGAGGACAGTGAAGAGTGCTTTTCTATCGTGTTTGCTCAACTGTTAAATGAGTGGAAGTCTGCAGCGTTTTAACATAGAATGACTGGAGGGGGGGGTGATTATTTTACCCATCTAGTTTCATCCTCGCTAGCAGATAATGGCTGTCATGTCCTTGGAGTCAAGACACTCATTTTGTGGCAAGGATGAGATAAAAACATGCCCGAGGTACACCTGCACTACGGACACGTGTGTGTAAGGATACAAATTAACCGACAAAAATTGTTGTAATCAGAATCACACACTGTATTCTACATACTGCTTATATATAGCATCTATATTAACCCTGTAAAGCCTGAACCATTCAATAATTTGCAGAAAATTACAGTTCTTTGAAACGAGAGCCTTCAGTGGTCCTTCCGAACATCTAAAAAAAAAGTTTTCAAATATCAGTTTCCTTGTATGAGTTTCAATTTTCTGTCATATTTGATACATCAGGTCTCAATGCTCAATATTATTATTTTTGAACAAACAAAAACATAATATAACACAAACATGTCTAACAAAGTGGTAATTCCAAACTTCTGCCTCCTTCCTCATTAATGACAATCTTGTGGTGTCACTGGAAAGGCCTCTGGTGAACAAATTCCTCCCCCCAGTATATTATCAGTGTATTGCATGTATCTAATTGTATACGTTAGGTTTTTTTAATGGCTAAATTTTACGTAGGGGGTCAAATGAGTGGCCATTTTTGTCAAAAAAAAAAAAAAAGTTGTCATAAATGCATAGAACTGTGTTGAAATAATGCTAATCCATTTGTGCACAGACTAATGATATTATTCGACAGTGGAAGCTCTATTTTCAGAAATATTGGATTTTGAATAGCACGTGTATGTGAAAACTTTTGCTGGTGGACGGACATGACATTACCCATGATGCTCTGGTCAGTACCAGTACTTTATTAGGAATAAACTTATATACTTACTATTGCAAATTCTTCTCTTATTCATAAATGTTAGTATTGTGGATCTAAAACAATAACAGCTGACACAAAAACACTAAATGTGGCAGTGGACGGATGTGACATGGTTGTTGTGGATCCCATCATACTGATGCTCTGCAGCCATGTCACCGTTTACACTAATGATCCCTGTGCAAAAACTAGGATCACAATTGTTTATTGTGTAGTTTATCATCAGACTAAAGAGTAAATAACAATATAGAATTGTTATTTCTTTATAAAAATGCTTATTATTAGAAAACTGTTGATTTAAAAAGTGATGTGTGACATTCTTAATATATGTATTGGTGTAACATAAGCAGGATGGATCAGCACCACACTCCAGATTGAACCTGTACAAATAAAACATGTGATATGTAGGAGAGAATCTGGTAAGATAAATTGGGGAATCTAAAAGAATAGAATATTTGTTTTTCAGGTACATTCAGTTCAAATATAACTTGGCCATTTGTGACATGAAAATACTGTATAGCATTAATTGTGATGAAATTGGACATTTTTGAGCTGAAAACTTAGTTCTTATGAGCATCAACATGTTGAACAGAACTGAAATCCTGTACATTTGCAGAACTTGCATTTACCAACACAAAGTTCCTTTAAGACCTCTGAGCAAATTTTAGCCGTTAAGAAAAAAATATATATCACACTGATCATGTAGAAGGCTTCAAAACTCATGTATCTAATATGACTTGTTCAGCGTTATAAGGTTAAATACTACATGCTATATTCTGGTGCCACATATGATACATACTGTATGACCTCTGGGTTTATCACAGATGGATGCAATTACCTGACAAGTGTATATTGTCAACAAGAAAATCTCCCTGAAATTGTTTGATGCACATCAGATTGTTCATAATAGTTTCTGGTGCAGTTGTGCACTCATGTTTTAAACTACAAGCGCAATTTTTGCTGGAAAAAATCATTTGAGAAGTACTGATCATCCATATTAACACTGCAAGGATCAGTGTCAGTGTCGGTGTCAGCCTGGAATTTTGCCCTTCAAAACTTCCCCAGACTTTATCTCCAGTATGTTAAACAGATAATGCACCGTCAGTACAGCCTTAATTACTGAGTAGTACCACATACTGTTTGTCACATACTGGCTGCAGTCGTATGAACATTGCTTCAGGGTGAAGGCAGCTCCCCATGGCCCTTGTTTTGTCACATTTGGACATTTTTAAGCTGCTATCATCTCAGTCTGAGTGGTGGTGTTTCTGGTGCGGTACGGTGAGTGGGCGTTGCAGAGGGATCGTGCAGAAAGGGATATAGCAACCTTGCTGTTCTGCCCTGCTGCTCTGTGTCCTCTCCTCCTGTCCAGGACCGGAGCCAGTGTTTGCTTGTTGGCCATCAGCTCATCATGTAAACTGGACAAAAGCCCAGAGAGATGCACAAGAGAGACAGAGGGGCAGAAGAAAAAAAATAAAAGCAGATGAGAAAGATGGAGTATGAAAGGGAGACAGGTGAGTGAAGTGGTGAAAAAGAAGAGCCATCTGCTGTTAGGGCTTTTATCGAAGCTTTAGCTCAATCCAGGCTGAATATCAAAATGGATTTATACAATTTAATACTCCACAGCTATAGGCAAAGTCGATGAGGGAAAAGTCACATGAAATCCTCGTACAAACTGGTATGTTTCGTCCTTTCTCTTAGGATTTACTACTGTTTTGTTTTAGGGTTCATGTCATTTCTGGAGAAAAATACGCTGATTGGTGCATAACCACCTCTGACACTCCAAAGTGCATTTGGAAAACAAGTTAAAATAATCTACACTACAAACAAAAAGTTAAGGATATTTTTAATTTTTGGGCTATTCTTTTTTTTTTAATTTTTTAAATTTTTTTTTCTTCATTTGGGATTCTTGCACAGCGGTTTTTACTTTTTTGTGTGTGAATTGAATTGAAACACATTTTTTTAATGACTAGACAGATTGATTTACAAATGGCAAAAATGACACAAAAAAACTCAAATATCCTTAACTTTTTGTTTGTAGTCTATGCTCGGGATCACTGAAATCAGTGGTGGCACCAAGGGGGAGCATGGGGGGGCAAATGCCCCCCCAGTCACAACCTTTGCCCCCCCCCCACCCAGATTTGGGCAAATCTTTGGGAAAATTCAGGCAACGAAGAAATATGAAAATCCATCAATGAAAGTGTACATAACACATTTTGATACACTTATAATACAACCAGGCAGACAGCCCCCCCCCCCCCAATGCACGCATCTATAGAGGGTTCTCTCAAAGGCCACCTGGCTGTTTGTTTGCTGCATGTTTTTCAGATGTGTTCAGAGAAATATGTGAAAGTAGATTGTACCTATTAAATAATCATAACAGAAAGTCTGAGTTGTTCATGCTGTAGTTTTTAACCAATACCTTGAATACATTAAGTATTAACTGATTTTACCTAAAATTGCCCTCTATATAAAGTGTAACGGACAGGCTATACATTGTGTGTGTGTCTCTCTCGCTCTCTCTCTCTCTCACTCTCTCTCTCTCTCTCTCTCTCTCTCTCTCTCTCTCTCTCTCTCTCTCTCTCTCTCTATATATATATATATATATATATATATATATATATATATATATATATATATATATATATACATATATATATATATATATAGATAGATATAGATATAGATATAGATATAGATAGATATAGATATAGATAGATATAATAGCAGCCGCTAAAGCGAAAAGTGTTAATTTTGGGCTATGCGTGAAATTTTTTTGTCCGCCCCCCCAAAATTTTCTTTGCCCTCCAGTTGCCCCCCACTTTTAAAATCCTGGTGCCGCCACTGACTGAAATGTTTTGTTGGTTTTACAAATACTTATTTGAGCAATGATTTCTGGCTGAGTTCATTGTAACAGCTTAAGGCATGTTGATGACCACTGAATTGTGACCATTTTTGACTTCCTCATTATGCTGCGATGTGATTGGTTGAAAAATTGTTAAGATGATTTTCCTCAGTGGTCAGTGCCCATACTGTTCTTATAATCCTGGGACTGATATTGTCTATGAAATGCCCCCAAAAGTGAAGAATAACCAGTCCTCACGAACAACAGTATGCCAAGATTATTGAGAATGAACATCACCGTGCTTTGGGTCCACAGTGACCACCCAAAAATCCAGATCCTGCAACATCCCCACACTGGTCGGGTCACTACAGCCTTCCTGGAGCCATGGTCAGCCTTTTCGTCTAATCTGTCACCCACTGAGCATCTGTGGAAACAACTGGGATGATTGTTTTCTTTTCAACAAAATTATTAGCCTTGATTGTGCAATAAATACCCAGCATTCATTATCCCATAACGACCCAGTGCTGCTTTTGTGGCAGTTCCTAAATGTATTTTTCTCTTTATTTTAACCTTTCTTTAGCCATTTATCACTATTTATTCTCCTCTGTATTTTGCTTTTTTCAGTGAAAATCAGGTATTTTACTATATTTAATTTCCTGATCATGTAGATGATCATAAAATGCTCAAATTAAAGTTGAGGGTTATATCAAAAACAGAGAAAACTGAAGAAATAGTAACTTTTTCATTAAAATATATCATTAACTGAATGTAAAAACAAGTATCTCCATCCACTGTCGTTGATCCAACTCTGTGGGTTTTACTGGTAAATCAATGTTATAGAAGATAACAGTGTTTTCGTGTTCACTATATGGAGCCTCTGAAAGTTCAAATGGGTCATATCTGATGACCATGAAAAAATGACAAACAGCATTTTACACAAATTATTTACATGTATTGATAGGATTAGTGGATAAACAGGTATTAAACATTTTAGATCAGTAGATGTTTTTGGTCGTCTGCAGCTGTTTGGGTCTTTATGGGTTAAATTTCATGTTTAGAATAGTACAGCCTATAAATCAAAGTAGAATTGATTTAGAAAAATATATAATTATCAAGCTCCCACCAAAAAAAAAAAAAAAAAAAAAAAAAAAAAAAAAAAAAAAATCAAGTGTAAAGTTTTCATTGATGCAGAGTGTATGTAATGTCTATATTTTTTTTGAGAGTGAAAAAGACAAAAAAGGCAGGGAGGATCAAATGCAACATAGGGACATCTGGTTCACAGCAGTATAAGCTTCTACTGGGGAACTTGCTCTGCTAATCCACCAAGATATGACCCCAAACCCCCCTTCTTTATGTAACCCCCACCAAACCCACATATACTCTCTGACTCTTTAGTCCCATCCTTTGAACTTTCAAGGTTGAAAAGGAAGAAAAACAAAAAAAAAAAAAAACATGGGATTTTTTTTTTTTTTCTTATCGTAGATGGTCTTCATGTCTCTACACTGTGAGATCCAGCAGTGTCCAGTCATGAGTGGACACTAAAGGATCAGGGGGGATTAAACTCTGTGCGTCTCTGTCTGTATTTGTTTGGGGTTTATGTGAAGGTCGCATTAAGGCAAACCAGGCAGTTCTTTAGTCTAGGAATGGACAGTCATGAGTAGAGAAAGAGAAAGAGAGAGAAACTGCAGAGACCCCTCCAGAAATGTCATAACCCTCCCTTACACTTCATATGTTGCCCTTTTTCTTTTGCTGTGTTAGTCATTTGTCGTCACTGTTGTGCTCATCTCGTGATTTTTCAGGAGGTCTGGTACTCATAATGCCTTGAAACCATCCATCCATCAACTATACCCACATGTGCTATAGTTAGACAAGCATTTAGCCTCACATTTAATTTATAAATGCCAATTAACTTAACAGCATGGTGCTGGACTGAGGGGGAAACTACAGTACGTGGGGAAAACCACGGGTTCATAAAGGATGAAACACAGAAAGACCTCCAGGAAAAAAAAACAGTACAATGGTTGCCCAGTTGCACTGATTTCTGGGAATTTTGTTGTCATTCAGGGGTTACCAGGCAATCAGTGGAGACAGACCATACCACAGAAACAGGAGAGTCATGTCCCTCTAGGAGACGGGTGTCAAAAATACGGCCCGCAGCCCAAACCCGGCCCACCACAGGGTCCAACCAGGCCTGTGGGATGAATGTGTGAAATGTAAAAATTACATTGAAACCATTAACAATCAAGGATGTTAAAATCATTTTAGCGCAGGTCAATATGATCTCCAATGACACAGACCAGTAAAATACTATCATAATAACCTATAAATAATAACAACTCCAAATATTTCTCTTTATTTTACTGTAAAAAACAGAAAATTACATGAAAATGTTTACATTTATAAATGATTCTTTCACAAAATATGTGAATAACCAGAACAAATAATGAACAACCTGAAATGTTTTAAGTGAAGTTAGTGCAATTTTAACAATTTTCTGCCTGTTATTTAATGTTTTGTGTATTTGTAGATCCACTGTGATCTGTGAATTATTTTTCTTAAGACATTTCAGGTTGTTTATGTTATTCATATTTTTAAGGAAACTTTGTTGATGGAATCATTTTCATAATGTACTTTTTTTCATTCTTATTATTTTACTGGTCTCGCCCACTTCAGATCATATTGGGCTGAATGTGGCCCCTGGACCCCTGCTTTAGGAGGAAGACCCAGTCCCAATTAGTACATCTGTAGAAGGGAATGTGATTTATAGACTTGAATATTCTTTCAACCCAAAGGAACTAAAGTAAGATAACATAACATAACATAGCAAAAGGTAAGATAAGATAGCATTACATAACATAATTTAAAATAAGGTAAGATAAGATAAGATAGCACAACATAACATAATGTAACAACATAAGATAGCATAAGATAAGATAACATAACATAACATAAGGTAAGATAAGATAGCATAAGATAAGATAAGATAAGATAGCATAAGATAAGATAAGATAGCATAAGATAAGATAAGATAGCCTAAGATAAGATAACATAAAATAAGATAGCATAAGATGAGATAAGATACAGATGGAAATTAGCTACTCTGTTAAATTTGGTGGATACATCTTGTTCTTTGGAACTAATGCCAACACACACTGTCCTGTAACTAAATAAATGAATACAAATAAGATAAAATCAGATAAGATAGAACGTTATTGTCCGCAAAAATGGAAATTTGGTTCACATGTCTGTAAGATAAGCCCAAGATATAAACAAAAGCATAACAAAGAAAACCAACTTTTAACATTCAGCATTCATGTGAAAACCAAGCCTGTGGTGCAGTGTTCCTGTGATCTGTCTGTATTTCAGGAGTGAGATGGAATATGGCACAAAAGTTTAAAAAAAAAAAAAAAAAAAAATTGGGTGCATTTTCTGTAAGCCACATATCTTCTGAACATCCTGACATTAAAATGACATTTCTCAGAGACACAGAGCTGGAGATAATTATGACTTTATGGAGTGTGAGGTCTGTCTTTGTCTCAGTAACAAACTCAGATCTTTCAGCAGAAATCTCTTTTGAAGAAGGTCAAAAGTAAAATAATGTTAGTTACTTGTAAAAAGCATGATATTTGCGTATTTCTGTTTTATTTAGACCCTCTCACTCTACTTTCATTCATTCACTGATGTTCTCAAATCTTATGACCATGCCCACTTTGGAGATGAAAGGTCATCTTTGTAAAAGGTGGAGTCTATTGACACAAAATAATAGGTGATATCTCAGCTTTTTTTCTTTTAGAAATCCAATATCATACTGCCACTATGCATATTATTAATGAAGTTATGTATCTTTCTATTTCAGAATAATTCATTTTTCTGTTATATATAGGAATGTGATTGTAAAATCCAGGCAGCGATATGGAATTAAGTCTGTGTCTGTCTTTATCTTTAGTTGGGATTACCCATTTTTTATTCAGGTGATAGGTAGAACAAGGTCTGTTTAATTATAACATTCATTAGTTTCTTATCTATGTGGAGAGGGTGCAGGACAGGGTGAGATATTTAAACATTTATCTGCTTTCTCCTTCGTTTCAGTCTCAGTTTCTTAGTTTTTACTTTAACCCATAAAGACCCAAACATCCACCATCGACCAAAATCATCTACTGATCTAAAATGTTTAATATCCGTTGATCCACTAATCCTATTAATTTATGTAAGTAATTAAGGTAGAATTCAGTTTGTCGTCTTTTCATGGTCATCAGATATGACCCATTTGGATGTTCAGAGGCTCCATAGTGAACATGGAAACACCGTCATCTTCTACAACATTTCTTCTTTTATGTTCAGTTAATGATATAAAACCATTTGTATCATATTTGCTACACCAGGTTGAGACCTCTATCTTATCAACAAGATCAATACTTTCCTTAAAAACCTGCCATATATGATCCGATATGTGTTTTCTACCAACTGGTGGATTGTCAGTCCACTGAAGCCTTTTTCAAAATGACTGCTATTGTTAAATCATCCCCACATTTTTTGCAGGAAAGTCTTTGGTAATTTTCAGAAAGTGACGTTTAGAAGATTTATATTATTCATTTTTTTCAAATAAATACTTAATGTTCTGAAACATTGCATAGTTACTTGATAATAGATTCTTCATGTTACAGTTAAAGTGTGTGCATCAAATTTGATACTGCAGGTGTATAAGGTGCTTTAAAGAAATGCCCAGTGTATCAAATGTGATACAAAAATATATTATAAACAAAATTATATAGCAAAATATTTTGTTTGGATGTCATAAAAGGTCGAATAAGTTCAAAAAAATAATAATTTTGTGGCTATTTGATGGGTCAGGTCTTACAGGGTTACTGATATAATTTGTTGAAAAAAAATCACTTTTTCCACATTTTTTTTCTAATAACCTTTGAATTTACTTTGAGCTTTTACGAATATCTACATCAGGGGTGTCAAACTCATTTTCTTCCAGGGGCCACATTCAGCTCAATTTAATCTGAAGTGGGCCGGGCCACTACAATAACAGTGTATTAGCCAATAAATAATGACAACTCCAAATGGTTTTAGTCCAAAAAATGACATTAAATTATGCCAATATTTACAAATTATCCAAACAAAAAGGATGTGAATACCTGAAAAAAAAGAAATTTATAAAGAAATATAAGTCCAATTTTGTCAGTATTATGCCTTGACTTATCATTTATACATATGCATTACAAATCAGATCTACAAAGGCACAAAACATTTAGTTACAGGCAGAATATTGGTAAAATTGCGCTTAATTTTCTTTAGACATTTCATGTTGCTCATATTTGTTCAGGCTATTCACATTTTATTGTTACAGGATAGTTTGTTAACGTAAACATTTTTATAATTTAATGTTTTTTGCACTAAATCAAAGAGAAAAAATTGGTGTTGTCATTATTTATAGGTTATTATGATATTATTTTTGAGTTTGATGCCCTAACTTGCACTTTGCGAATTCATCCCGCGGGCCGGATTAGAACCTTTGGCGGGGCGGTTTTGGCCCCCGTGCCACATGTTTGACACCTGTGATCTACATGGTAAGTAAATTAAATATAGGAAAACACATGATTTTCACTGAAAAATGCAAAATGCAGAGGATAATATTGTAATAAATGGTGTTAAATCACTTGAGAAAGACAAAAAAAAAAGATTCAGTCATTTGAAATTTGTGGCAAGAATAGTTATGGGTTTTTAAGGGTTAACCACAATGAAATGAATTTAACACTTGAAAAAAAAAAAAAAAAGAGAGAAAACAGAACGGAAGAAAGAAAATGAGGGATTTTTGTGCAGTCAAGCATAGAATATGATATTGATCTCACTTCCCATCCCTTCTCCTCTGTCTCCCCCCACCTTACCTTTCTGAAATGTAACATTTGCTGAGCGTTGGTGCTTTTTGTAGAGGAGGTGTACAGTAAAATACAGCTCTCCTTTGCACTATACCCTTAGACCTCATTGAATCCCAGGTGCAAAATGCTTGATGTGATTGTGCAAGCTTGTGCTGTGATGAATTATAGATTCACTTCCAAACTCCTACTTTCCTCCACTCCTCTCTCCTCTCGCCTCTGTGCAGCACAAAAGTGTGTTCTGTAAAGGTGATACTCATGACTCTAATTGCATGGTAATGATTTCAAATACTCTTTTCAGTTATTTCTAAAAGGTAAAAGCAGTGAAATGTAGGATATCTGAATTTCAGCGGGTGTGAATATCCATTTATCCCACCTCCAGTCGCTGTAGTGAGAAAAATATTATGACCTTATAGATCTAAAAGTTGCAGAGTTTCATGTTTTGGCCAAAACCTTGACGAAGTAAAGCTAATGTAGATATAGAAAAATGTTACCTTGAATGTATGTATGTATGTATGTATCATTATTTAGGTGGGACAGTGCACATTAATGAACACATTTATCCATTCCATTTCAGTATAAACATGTAAATATGCCAGAGTTAGCGCCAATACTAATTTTCATCCGCAGTCCCCACTTAACCCTCCGATATCCAGGTGCGCCTTTTAGGCACACTTTGCACTTCCTTTTAAAAAACTTCATATTATTTTTCACAATTTAAATAAGGTTAGAATTCAAAAGTTGTTCATTTGTACATGATCTTTAAAATTCTGGCCACCAACTAAAATGTGCACATTGTAAACAAAAGAAAATTACCAGACTAGCATCTGTCTCCCAAGTGTGCCTAAAACGCACTATTTCTTCCATTTGATCTGTATGATTAGGGCTGACCTGGATTTACAAAAATAAAATCAAATTAGAGCAGAAAAATAAATCAATATATAATATTTAATAGTTTGATTTATAGGTGTGCATTTTTCGCACACTTGGTGACAGATGCTAGTACATGCTAGTACATTTGACCTAGCGCCAAAAATAATGCAAATTGACCAATATTGCTGTTAATCATTGACATATGCCAGGCTGCAAAAATCAAATATGTGATCCACTTTTTATGTAGTATATGGAAAAAAAATATTTTTGTGTGTTTTTTGCATCCAAAAAAATGGTTTGTTTACATTACAAACACGGCATTTAAAGGGTTAAAAAATGTGATGATTATTGAGTATTAGTTTTTTTTTAATTTACCGCTCAAGTTGATGAAATAGAAAAAAGTGTAAAAGAATTAAAAACAAACTGTATGACATTTTTTGGACATTATTCCACACGTGTGCCAAAAAGGCACACTTGGTGCTTAGTAAGGGCCTTGCTGGACAGGATACTGGAGGGTTAATAAATAACAGAAATCCGTGCAATACAAAAAAAACAAAAAAAACAATACAGTGTAGTAAGTGTAGTACAGAGCAACACAGTGCAATACATTGCAAAACAGTGCAGTTCAATATACTACAATATAGTACATGTCAAAGACTAAAATAAGCATTTCCTACTTAAAGGACAATACAGTCCAATACCTTACATTACAGTACAAAATGACATTAATGCCTACGTGTCAGATTAAAATAAACAGTAAGATAGCAAAGATAATACAAACCTGCCATCATACTCCAAACAACTACAGTTATGGTTGATAAAATGACCAAATATGTTACAGCAACATACATTTTTGTGAAGTACTGTTGATCCCTGTAGGAAATATGCAAAACACCATCTGTGTATTTGCTTAGATAAAGTACACAGCCATAATTTGACGAATTCTGCAGCTGCAAATTGACATTTCACAATTGTACTGATGCATAATTTAACATGGCTTTCTTCTGCGCGCTCCCCCGTCAGTCAAGCATCTATGGCCGCTGCGCTGTTTAGACGGCAAAGAAACAGGCCAATATGGTCTCAATCCACATATCATCCTACTAAATAAAACAGGGCATGAGGCTGTTAGTTTATCTCACCGTTTTCTCTCACTTTTATGCTCAAGTTCCACTTTACTACACTCAACTTTACTGTCCCAAATGGGCACCCATAACTGATACACAACACTCCACACAGACCCAAGAGTCAACACTGCAAGATGTACAAACATAACTCATGGAGCAAGTGATTCAAACCAATATTTAGTGTACGGAACAGCTTTTCTATGGTTGGTTTTACTGTCAGAACAATATGTCTGCAGTAAGGGAGAGTAAATATTGATACACTGATAAACTGTTATCAATGTCCAGCATTTAAATAGGATCTATACATACATCATGTTTTTATCATTTTATATGTTCCATGTTTTATATTCAGATTCAGAATGAATGATGATGAAAATCTATCTATCTATCTATCTATCTATCTATCTATCTATCTATCTATCTATCTATCTATCTATCTATCTATCTATCTATCTATCTATCTAAATAAATAAATAAATAAATAAATAAATAAATAAATAAATATAATATAATATAATATAATATAATATAATATAAATATACCAGTTACCCTCTGCACATGCTTAACTCTTTCGCTGCCACAGCATTTTCCAGTGAGTTGCTAGCCAGTGCCAGCCTTTTTGGTCATATTCACTAATTTTTGAAGGCTGACTGAAAATGTTGTGTTAGGTGTATGTGAACACTGAATACATCAAAAGAAAGAACAGAACTTCAACTTTTAACCACAAAAAACAATTTTATTCTATCTTCATTCGTTCATTAGATATAAACATTAAATATTGGTCATTTTCAGGAAAAAAACAGAATTTTGAGCAAAAAACTGAGAAAATTGCATTTTTTTTTTCAAAGATATTGATTTTCAAGATCAAACTGATTTCCTATTTACATTTTTCGACTCTTTCTTATTTACAAACAGTAACACTGTATTCAAAATCACAAAATAAAATAATAATAACGGCAATAATAATAACAAACAGCTCTAAGATATCCCAACATTCCACAAAATGTAAGGGGAATCCACACCAAACTTTAGACCAGGGGTGTCAAACTCATTTTGGTTCAGGGGCCACATTCAGTCCGGTTTGATCTCAAGCGGGCCAGACCAGTAAAATAATGACTTAATAATCTATAAATAATGACAAATCCAAGTTTTTCTTTTCATTTTAGTACAAAAAAAAAAACAAACAATTAAATTATGAAAATGTTTACATTTTACAAAAAAAGATGTGAATAACCTGAAAAAACTGAAATTTCATTTGAAAAATTAGTGCAATTTTAACAATATTATGCCTCGACTTATTATTTATACATGTACATTTACATACAATGTTACATAAACATTTGGTAACAGACAGAATATTGTTAAAATTTTGGAGTTTGGAACTAAAATTTGAACAATTTCTACAATAGTACATCTCTTATTATTATTAACACAACTCCAGATCACAGTGAATCCATAAATGCACCAAACATTTAGTAACAGGCAGAATATTGATAAAATTTCACATTTCAGGTGTTTCATCTCTGTTTTTATTCATGTATTTATTTGCATTTTATTGTGAAGAAATAGTTTTGTAAATGTAAATATTTTCACAGTATCATGTTATTTTTTTCACTTCAATTTTTTCCACATAATTTTTCACAAAGAAAATTTGTCGTCATTATTTATGGGTTATTGTGTTGTTATTTTTACTGGAGATCACATTGGTCTGTATGTGGAACCTGAACCAAAATGATTTGGACAACCTGGACTGTTCAGGTTCATTTTTGCACTTTCATCCCAGGGGCCGGATTGGAACCTTTGGCGGGCCAGATTTGGCCCCCGGCTGCATGTTTGACACCTCTGCTTTAGACAAAACATCTTCTAAAGCACCAGGTTCCTTATAAGCTTTACACATTTACATACATTAATTATAAGTCTTCCACATATTAGATTAGCTTTTTCATATAAACACTTCAATATTCCTCATTTTCAAGACAGAAAAAAAAAGAAACAAATTCACTAAATACTGTAGATTTCTGAGCTTTCCTTGGCTGCACCATGTCCTCCTGTTGGACCACCTGCTGTGTTTGATCTGTAAATAATTATATGGACATCTAGGTATTTATCTATGTATGAATGTATGTATTTATTTATTTATTTCATACAAAAGCCAAATAAAACAGTGTCTTACCTGTGTCTGTGTTGAATCTGTTCGGTGTCCTCAGTCTGAATCTGAACTCACTCTAACAGATGCAGACTAGTTGTCCTTTGTCTTGTCCCACCTCTGGTTGTCTGTCTTCTCCTTGAACGTCCACTATAAATGTCTCTTTTCTCTTCCTCCTGTCTGTCATTGTCTCTGTGTCGTGCCGTGCCCCCCCCTCCCTCCCCCCTTCTTCCTCATCCTCCGTGTCGGACCCTCGCCGCTCCGTCCGTCTCCCTCACCTTCTATTTTACCGTTCCTGTCTCTAAAAGCTTCATCATATATTGAACTGTTGGACTCTGTCTCCATAATCATCTTTAAAGCTTTTGAAACTGCACGCTGTTCCTGCAGTCTGCATTTCCTCATTCAGAGTAACTGGCGCTGTATGCGTTGCTATGGGTTACCGGTGACTCCACTGCAAAAACTTTACACCCAGTCCTTCATTTTTCTGAAAAAGCTGCTTAATTGTTTGTTTTTGGACTAAGGAAAGTAATTCACACTATCTGCAACAGCTCCAACCACAACAGTGAAAACATGGATTGACGGAAAATCTCGTCATTGGTGGGGAAAGAGTTAATGGATTCTATTAAAAATGATTTACTTGTTTATTATGTGACAAGACTCTATCAATTTCAGTGTTTTATGCCTGATTGCAAAGTGATTTAAAGGTAATTTTATGTTTGTTTGAGTATGTTTCACTGTCATATTTTTACCCTCACCTTTGTGTGTTATAGTTGTATACTTCCCTAGCCATTCAAATACTAATATCAGCCCTTTTCACCCTCACTCAGGTCTGGAGGGCTGCGATATTTGGACAGCAGCCCTTCACAGTTCACACTTTGGTGGTGTACTGTCAGCCAAACAGCCCAACTTGACGACCTTGCTATTCAGAGAGCTGAAAACAGCTGTATGAAACCCTCTAACCACCTTGACAAGTCCTCGTTAAAACGGCCTGGAAATGTCACTCTGATTCAAACCCATTCGTTCCACCGCTGTTTCTCCCCCTGCGTTTACCTTCTGTCTCACATTGAAGTGCTATTTCTTTCCTGTACACTCATTTGGCAGAAAAGGTGTGTGTCATTTCAGACAAGAAAAATGTTTCTCCTTTCTCATAAAGGTTAGGAGAAAAGATTCATTATGAACATTTGCCCCCGCTTTCATAGTGACTAAACAGATTTAGTTCACTTTTCAGTCCAAAGTCTCTGATATTGAGCAAAAGCTAATCATTGAGTTTGCCTCAGATCCTCAGTTCAGATACTTCTTGGTGTTGGAGTCTTTGTTGTGCCGGGGGATGGACATGTGTTGACTGCATTTCTAAAGCTACTTTTACACAGATGTCCCAGAGAAAAGGTGAGATGGTGATCCCGCCTTTTTTCCACCATTGACTGATTTCCACAGCCAAGACAAAGGAGTAACAGAGGTGAGACAGGATGGACTTTTACACAGCGGACCTGCATTCCAGAATCAAAGGGGTGGTGACACAGGGCAGCGTATAGTGTGATGTGTAACTTGTGCATACGAAATACCCCGAGTATAGTGGTGTGGGCGCTCAAAACAGAGTCTTTCACCGTTCCACAAATGTTAGCGTGAAAGTGACAACAGCTCGCATATTTCAGCATCTCCCCAGTTTGCCATCTTTCTGGTCATGTTGATACGTTTGTTTAATGTACACGGCCCGCACTCATTTTTAGTTTACCGGCCGACAGTCGTCATGCGTCGTCTGTTGTCATCTGTCATCCATTACAAAAATTATTAATAAATTATTATTAAAATTATTATATAAAATTATCATCTTCTTCTCCGAAACTACAATTCCGATTGACTTCAAACTTGGTATACAGTTTCTTTATGATGATGTCAACAAAAGTTGGTGAAATTATTTGGATCTGGATCTGATTCTGGATTTGGTGCGACTTTAAAAAATGTCCCCATTATAAGAGATAGGAAGTGGATCGATGTGATAACTCAGTAAATATAAATGATATCCAGTGTAAATTTCTACAGTCCAGCCCTGATGGGGAGATGACCAAAACATAATGTCCACATGCTGATCAGGATCTTCTTCTGGATCTGGAACTGACGGAAAATTTAACATGTGCTCTTATGGGGAAAAAATTCAATCGTCTTCTTCTCTGAAACTCCAGTTCTGATTGACTTCAAACTTGGTATACAACTTCTGTATGATGATGTCAACACAAGGTATTGAAATTATTTCCATCTGGATCTGATTCTGGATTTCATGCCACTTCGAAAAAATTTCCCATTATAAGAGATAGGAAGTGGATTGATCCAATAAATCAGCATCAATGATATCAAGTTGGAATTGGAATTTTTTACAGATCTGATCAGAATATGACCAAAACATGGACTATTTCTGTATTATAATAAATACACAGAACTGGGTGATAATAAATGGCATCTGGATACTTTTCCCAACGCTTTTCATTTGTCCGGTAAGCTACAGGGCCATTGGTCCTATTTTTAAATCCCTCCGGCGTGGGGGTCGCGCAAGCAATATCAAAACATCACACCACCAGGAACACCCAATGAGACCTGTAGTTTTTTAGATGTTCTGACCCATTCATTTGAACATCACATTATGGCTGTTGTCATAATCTATGACAGTGTTTCTCAAACTGTGGGGTGGGCTCCCTAGGGCTTGGCGGGGGGGGGGGGGGTGGTTTTGGATTACTCCTGGGTGCTTTTTTTGTTTTTCTTCAGGTTAGAACATGCAGCAGGTGGAACTAATGTTTTAGTGTTGGAGCACCCTGGACTTATTTTAGGGACAACAATCTGACAACAATCAAAGTGATCTGTCACTAAACCAGACGAAGAGTTTAGGTTTGGAGAATGGACAAGGATTGGACTGGAAAAGAAAAATGTGCAATGTTTCTGTTTTTGCACAATTTGTACAGTTTGCACTTTAATGTTCTGAGATGTGCAATATAAATGGGCTTAATGCAGCCACTGATATTAAAATGTTCATCTTTGATACCAAAATTTGTTTTTTGTTCTAAAAAAGTAGCTTTATCGTCATAGTTGTAACATAATTGCTCATTTCCTATTTTTACTTGTAAAAATATTGTCTCATGGAGCAGTCTGGTTGAGTTTATTTGTAATATTCATGCAAAAATCTAAGTTATTTTTCAAGGAAAAGCAAAAAAGTATTGTTACGATATTGATGTTTCTTTCAGTGAAAGTTATACTTGCACCACTGTTACAATGTTGTTGGGGTTGAGGGGTGCCTGGAGATTTTTCACCCTCCAAATGGGGTCCCTACAGAAAGACTGAGAACCACTGGTCTATGAGATCCTCACGCTGCCTGTTTTGCTGCTTCCAACACATGAACTTTAAAGTCTAAATGCTCATTTACTGCCTGATATATCACCCCCACAGACATGTGCCACTGTAATGAAATAATCAACATTATTTCCACTTCATCTGTCATTGGTCAGAATGTTATTGCTAATCCGTGCATGAAAATTAATGAGATTTAGGCCTGAACAATTAATCAAAATATTATCAAATTATTATAATATATGTACTATCCAAAACACAGGCACTAAGTCAAATGTATGACAACATACTGTTATAAATGAGGCATTACAAGTACAGAGAACTATATACTCCATACATAAGGGAACTGGTTTGTTTGGGATAGACCCCAACAAAAATTGTATTGATTAATAATTCAATACTGTTATCAAACATATTTTCATCTTTTTTTTTTTTTTTTTCCACTAAAAATTGAATTCAGTTTTGACTCTGTGGATGTTAATATAATGTTAAAAGTAACTACTGTTTTACTTTCATCTGCAGAAACACTGATCTGCAGAAATGGAATTTAACAGTTATAATTATGCTTTTATTAGTGTATTTTTGTCACCTCAGGCCGAATCATTTCTATCTGCAAATGAACAAGTCAGCATATTTCTACAATAGCTTTTCCTTTTTTTTAATTTCATATAGATTGTGTTTAAATATATTTCTGTCACCTTGAGTGGGGACCAGAGTTAATGTCACCTTAAGAAAAACAAAACAAAACAAAAAAAAAAACAGAACAGATAAAACAAACACTGAATACAACAACATAGATATGCATTCAGTCACAATCTGCCACTTTAGGTCAACGTCACAGATGTCATACAGTACTAGAATATAATACGGTAAAAAGTAGAACATTTTCCTCTGCAGAGTATAGTGTATCATGTCAGGTCAACCTCCACCAACTGCAGTCTGATGTTTTAAAGTAGTCATATTTATTTTTGCCCTTTCTGAAACCATCTTGCATTAGTCTGTCATTTCATTGCCCATATTTATTTTTTTTTTGGTGCGAGAACTGTATTTCCTGAATGTGGGCCATCTCTGTAAAGGTTTTATATGACACTGTTATTATTTAGTAATCAGATTTTCAGTATGTGGACAGGAAATCTATATTAATCTGAAGTGTGAATTTAATAATGGCCAGACATGGTGTGGATATGACACTCACGCTAATCGACTGGTAGGTGACCTCCAAGGTTAGAAGAGTTTTGGATTTTTCATTGTAGTTTAGTTTTATTTAGTTTTGTTATTTTTTCTCTAATTCAGTTAGTTTTAATTAGTTTTTAGAACAGGTTTGCTAGTTTTTGTCAGTTTTTGTTTTTTTCTAAATGCTTAGTTTTAGTTTTGTTTTAGTATTAGTTTTAGTTTTTTTCATATCTTTTATTTTCCTCGCCGTTGTATTCAAATAAATCCCAGACAGGACTCTGCTGCTTTCTCCCAACTTTAGTTTCCATGTTTCCAGGTAGAGTGGGGGCGAGGAGCCGACTCTAAATGACAGGTGATGAGAAGTGATGGACTGTTAAGTGCCGTATGGCGATGCCAGCTGAAATTGCTTGAGCGAAATAAATTGATTTCATATCAATCCAACATCGACAAAAAGGAAAATGATCGGAATTTTATCCATCATTTTTATATGTTTTAGGTAGTTTTGTAAGCACACAATACAGTTTCAGTTAATTATCATTTTTTCTTTTAATTATAGTTTTTATTTCAGTTTACGATTTTTTTTTTTTTTCTCAGTTCCAGTTTTTCTCATTTTGTTTTCTTCTATAATATCTTAATATTGGATCGTTTTCCGATAATAACCTTGGTGACCTCTTGGACACAGAAAACCTTCAAGAAGTGTTGGACATTATAGTTCTAAATGGCAACACAATATAAACAAACCACACAGGTTTGTTTTTTGTGGCCTGCACACTTCTCGATACCACTGCCTCTTCTGAATCGACACATGCTTTTTGTCTTCGTTTCAATCTGCCAACCCTTTGCTTTGTGTTAAGTAAATGTAAAACAAGATGTAGTTTAAAAGGGAGATTCTGTGCCTTGTTCTGCTTTGACTGCAAAAAAAGAGGCTTTGACAATGGGTTGTAATAACGTCAGCAGTATTAGAGATTACCAGCGGGGACAGGATTATTCTGTAAAACATACCACAGTGAGCTATAAAACAAAATGGAATATATATATATATATATATATTTGGTAATTGTTAAGAAAATTGCTTGAGAGTGCGTCCCATTTATTGTCATTTCCTTCTAATGGCTGTAGAATGTGATCCCAGAGCAAGATGGGGATAAGTGAGATATACTGTAACTTGCAATTCTCTCTGTTCTGAGAGGAAAGCTTTGTGTGTGTGTGTGTTTCTTGTATAAGATGCAAACCTTTGCCAGCCTCCTCACTGTTCCTGTGTGTGCTCGTATGTGTATTTCCAGTTCCCTTGCACATTAAGTTCTGCAGAGCGCAGCATCTCATCTGTGTGATGGCGTCATGCCGTCAGTTCACCAGCTGAGGCACAAGAACACAGCAGACTCATGAAGTGCACTTTGTCCCATCATGCATTTGTACCAGTAACATGTTTGCCATGAATGTATCTGAATTCATCTCAACTCTAGTGTCTCCAAGAACTTCACTGCGTAAAGTGTTTGTTTTGTCATGTGATTAGATAAACTCCACACTACAGTACCCCAGCTCATCTGCATATATATAAGATTTTGAGGAATTAAGTAGTTTTGCTTGTACAGAATGTAAACATAATAGAAAATAAATGAGGTGGTTGGGAATCTTTTCTCTTTGAATCTTTGTCACAGATTATTAGATCAAATATTAATTACGCACAGCTTTTTCTGTTATGGTCAATCACAAGTTGTGAAATCACACTTTTTGTAGTTTTAATCACTGATTTTATCTGTAGGGATATATATATATATATATATATATATATATATATATATATATATATATACATATATACATATAGATAGATAGATAGATAGATAGATAGATAGATAGATAGATAGATAGATAGATAGATAGATAGATAGATAGATAGAGTGTACATATATGTGTGTGTGTATTTTTATGTGTATATTTATGTGTGTGCATTTTTATGTGTATATATGTGTGTGTGTGTGTGTGTGTGTGTGTGTGTAATTTTTCCAGAAAAAAAATTCAACAATTTTTCATTGAAAACGATGCAGTGTAATGTCTCAGTGTACTCTGAAATCAAAGCGTAGAACAAATAAACAATTGAATTTAAAAACGAAATCATGGAATCAATTTAGAAATCAAAATGTATTCTAAACTTTTGACTCATCGAAGTAGCCGCCTTTGGCAGATATAACAGTTGAACACACTTGTGGCATTCTTTCTACAATGAAAATCAAATTTTCCATTTTTCCAAATCATTTTCATCCATTCCTCATTCTCAAAAACAACCACCAGTTTGCGGTGTAGTGACATGATACAGTTCCTTATCTGAAGATATTTCCAGAAATATTCCTTTCCTTTCAGTTTATATTTACTCAGTACATCATTATAAGACATAAACACTTTACCATCATACAAATTATCCAGGGTACATATTCCATGGTTGTGCCAACTCCTCCAGTAGACTGGGTTTTTACCAACACAAATTATAGGATTTTGCTACAAGAACAAATATAGCTGCTTATAATGAGATAATTTAAGCATTTTGTGCATCTTCATCCAAACTTCCTTTAAATGCCACATAATAGGGTTGGAGATTCTACCTGAACTTTGAGAGAGGAGCTCTATGGGTGTGAAAGGGGAAGCGAAAGATTTTTTATATAATGGCCCAATCTAAATGATACTGGCCAGTCCAATGGAGGGACAGTTTCACCATCTCAAAGGAGATATAATACAGTCTTGGGTCAGGTACGCCCAGTCCACCCTTGTCTCTGGGTAAACATAGTTTGGTTAACTTGATCTTGCACCGTTTCCCTTCCCAGAGAAACTCCTTAACTACTGTGTCATATTGATGAAAAATGGATGGTAACTGTAACTGGCAGCATCATAAGAGGATAGCTGAACTAAACACATTTTATTTGATCAGAACAGGATCTAATATTATATCACAACATTTTTTCTAAGTCTCCTAGTTTCCAAAGGAACTAACATCTGCCTCTCTGACAGTAAAAAGTGCTTTTAGGATGCTTCAAATAACCATTATTTAATAAAACAATGTTAAATAATGATAAATAAGATATAAACAATAAAGAAAACCAAAAAACAAAAATGAACCTCTGCTATATCTGCTTTTGAATAATACTTAAAAATATTGATACAGTACTTTTTAATATCGATACAGTATTTTGAAATGAAATATCACAATATATTACAGAACCGATATTTTCTAATACCCCTAACAATCATATATAACACACTTAAACTGGCACATGTGCACATACCCACACAACCACACATGCACACACACACACAACTCAACAGAACGCTGTCAAAAAAAGGTACATTTTTAACCTGTTTTTAAAAATCAAGTCTGATTGTATCTATGTACGTCAGTAAGACGCTTTGTATATTAGTTCAATAGGCAGAAATATAACTCTTCTTGTGAGGTGTAAATGCATAATTATTGTATTATTAGACTCATACTTCAACAATGACATAGTTCAACAGAATCATCAACATTAATCATTAACATAAATTTCAATATCATGACAGACCTCATTTCCTCTTGAGTTACTCTTACATTCTCTCCCGTAGTAAAAACAGGTCACATTTAATGTCATTATCGTAGCACATTGACAAGTTTCACAGTCAAAATCAGCCTAAGTACTTTGTTAATTCACTTTCCATTTGTCAGACCAGTCTTCTGGTTTTCCTTAAAAGTGTCAGACGTTGCCTGCAGTTATAGCAGTTTGTCCTTCATCTGTGAAATCTCCTGCATGAGAAAAACATGATATTTTCTCCGTCGAGGGGAGCTGTGTTCCTGCTGTTTGTGATGGATGTTAAAGCGGTCGATAATGTTGCGTTTGCATGACGGCTCATGGGAAGTAGTGTGATACCTGCCTTCATACAGTGTGATATACAACGGACTGACCTTCAACTTGTGCATGTTTGTCTAGTAGTCAAAAAAACTAAAAATGAGACGAGGCATTCTTTATTCTGAAGAAACCCAGGAGGACATGAGCACTGTATTACATCCGTGAGAATTTTTTTTTTTTTTTTAAAGTCTGTCGATATCAGCTAGCACATCTTTGAAAATAATACATATTGATTTGGCAAAATGGATCTGATATTGTTCTTCTGAAGGTCTCAGTGGGAGAAGTCTGTTGTACTACACAGTGAAAGCTTCCTTTTGAAAAATTAAACAAAGGCAGGAGTTGTGCTGTGTGTTGGGAGTGAATAGCATACTGTCAAGATATCAAACATGACCTCTGCTCTGTGAAAGATGCCATTCTTTGTCTTTTTTCCTATCTCAGGTTGTCTCCTAAACTCTTCAATGAGTTTTTACCCACTAAAAAAAAAAAAAAAAGTTGGAATCTGTTAATTTATTCTTTCTAATTCACTGGCCACCAAATGCTCAGCTGGGATGCCAGATGCCTGATGATGTTCAATCCGACTTTTCACAAAACACACACAGCAGCCAAAAAGATAAATAAATAAAAAAAGGAAAAGATAATCACCTAATCATTTGGTGAGAAGATCAGGACCTTTGTTAGGATCAGGTCCAACTGGTCCACAGCTGGTTAGCCTTTTATTGGACCTGCAGCTGTCAAATAATCCTTATCGTCGACTGTTGCAACATAAAAGCACTGTGATTAAATAAAGGAGGAATGTGCTGCCTGTAGCCTGTGGTTCTTTCCACTTTGGTCCAGTTCACTTCACTCAGAAAGGAATTTCAGCAGATGTTTAAACATGCTCAGAATCAAGGCTTTTAGGTATGTTTTCATCCAGGACAGGTGTGATACAGTGGTGGCTGCTCGTCTTTCAGACAGGGGAGGCTCATTGTCAGCTTACATTAAAAAATGTAAAGTTATTCAAACATAAATTCAGCCCTCCATTCCTTTTTAAGAAAATGGTCAGTGACCTTATCGTACCAAGTAAACAAGAAAACGCTGAAATTATGTTAAATTGAAACAAGGAAGTACAATGAGTGTGTTTTATTCACAGTGCAAGAAATGAACAAGTCATTTCGTAGTGGTTTCTCTCTTGATTTCACAGCAGAATGTGCGACGGTATTAAACTGAACTGTGTCAGTGAAGGAGTAGATCTCAAAATAGCTGTCAATCAAACAAGATTCAGCCTTTCCACTGATCCTCCAATCAGCACGTGGAAGCCCAGCGTCCAGCCCGGCCAAGCTCCGCCCACAGCTCCATTCACCCCCAGAGACGCTGAGCGTCCGGGGGCGGGACAACATTGTGGCATTTATCCAATTACCGTCCAGTTTTGAGGCAATGAAAAAACCAGTTCCACTCAGTCCCATTGAAGTGCATGGACGCTGAGCGTCTACGGACAAATGCACTGAGCAGAGATCGAATGAGAAAACAGAGACATGGGAATGGAGGAGAAGTGAACAACATCAAGTCTGATGATTTGTGATAAAGCTGATTCTGAACGAACTCGTCTGTGAGATGAACGTGTTCTAACACATTTGGAGTCAATGAAATATCAACACAACCGAACATATTTGACCATTTAATTTGAGTAATTTTAGGGGAAGCCGGGCTTCCGTTGCAGTCTATGAGAAATCGCCACTGGTGTGATACACAGACCAACCAAAAAGTCCACATCTAGATTAACTGAAAAATACTGTACTTTCTGGACTATTGGCCCCACCCACGCTTCACGCTGCCATCTCCAACGTCTCACCATTGAGCCATTAATGCCAAGCTTATGTGCAGCAGCTCTATTTCCTTCTTCGACAGCCGGATCGACTGTTAGCCTGTGAAACATAAATTAGCTGCATCATGGGGTTCAGTTGGTAGAGCGGGACATCCAGTGACCGAAGGGTTGGTGGTTCAAATCCTAGCTTCAACTGTCCACATTTCGAAGTGTCCTTGGGCAAGACACTGAACCCTACATTGCTCCCAGTAGGACCTGGCAGCACCTTGCATGGCAGCAGCCACCCACTGGTGTATGATTGTGTGTGTGAACAGGTGAATGTGAGGCTTTGTGAAGCACTTTGGGCACCATGATGGTGTGGAAAATGCACTGTGTAAGTGCAGTCCATCATTGTTTGAGCTGCGGATTCACAGCTTGTGAAAAAAGTAGCGGCTTATAGACCAGAAATTACAGTAGCTAATAGACTTCCATGGGGTAATTACTGCATGATCAATATGTTTCAGGTGAAAACAAGTTCTTTAACTTTAACTGATGCAGGGAGGAGCTTCTCATTTCTTCACAACCATCAGTTTGAAAAAGAGCGTAAAGATTGGACTGTATTTCAGTGGAAAAAGGTCATGTGGTCTGATGAGTCCAGACTGACCCTGTTCCAGAGTGATGGACAGGTGGATGAAGTGATTACTAGGGGTGTAACGGAGCACTTGTTTGTACCGAACCGTTTCATTTCAGGGCCATCCATACAATACGGATGTGTACCAAACAAATACATGTAGCTGCATGTATGTGAAGAACGCAAGCATTCGGCTTAAGGTTCCACATGAACCTTGAATCGGATCACACACAGTACAAGCGGAGTGGACGGACGTCTAGGCGGTCCACGCACCGTACACATGCTGAAGGTAAACCAGTATGTTATCTTTAGTATCAGTATGTTAGTATCTTTAAGGTCTCCGATTTGGGAGCATTTCAGATTCCCTGTCAGTTATGTCAACGGAGAGAGACAAGATGACAAAACAAGAGTTTCATGAAGATCGGTTATCGGTGAAGTTTTGTTTTTTTTTAAAAATGAAACTGGTCTCCTTCATTGTACCAAAAACATATCAAAAATATATTGAACCAAAGACCCCAACACCGACCCCAAGTGATTACCCATCATACCTCGTGCCTGCAGTACAAGCCTGTGGGGGCAGTGATATAATCTGGGGTGGATTCAGCTGAACCTGAACCTACAACTTTTTCATTGATGCATTTTTTTCTTCCCAAGATGATAATGCCAGGATTAATCACACTCAAATTGTGAAAGAGTGGTTCAGGAAACATGAGACGTCATTTTCACGCATGGATTGGCCATCACAGACCTGAGTCCAGACCTGAACCCCGTTGAGAATCTTTGAGATGGGATAGAGAAGATGATGTAAAGGTCTGACTCTCCCCTCATCAATACAAGATCTTGGCTAAAAATTAACCCATAAAGACCCAAACATCCACCACTGACCAAAACCATCTAGTGTTTAATACGTGTTGATCCACTAATTCTATCAATACATGTAAATAATTGGTGTAAAATACAGTTTGTCATCTTTTCATGGTCATCAGATACGATCCATTTGGGTGTTCAGAGGCTCCGTAGTGAAAGTGAAAACACCGTCATCTTCGAAAAACATTGATTCGCCAGTAAAACCCATGGAGTTGGATCAATGACAGTAGATGGAGACACTTGGTTTATGTTGAGTTTGATGACATATTTAATTGAAAAAGTCACTTTTTATTTAGTTTTTTTTCTGTTTCTGATATAATAACCCTCAACTTGAATCTAAATTTTCCAGAACATCTACATGATTAGTAAATTAACCCTTTCATGCATGAATTGTGAGAACCTTAGTCAAGATTTTTTTCCTTAGTGTTTTTATTCCTCCTTAGGCATGAAAAAAACAATGCGATCAAGTTTTTTTTTTTCTTATGGAATTACAAAAATATCCATGAATTTAATTTTTGAAGTAAAGAAACGTGTTTAAAACCCAATATCAGAAAGTGATATGAAAACAATAAAATAAAAACATTTTTAATGCTGCTAATCTGATGTCTTCTCACATTTTAACATATTCTAATGCTAGTAATTACTCACTTCATGGAGATAATATGCAAAAAAAAAAAAAAAAAAACGCTTCTTGTCTTACAAATAACAATTGATTTACACTTAAACATGTTATTGCAGATCAGGTTTATCAAGAACAGCAAAGTTACAGTAATGGTCTGAATGTCAATGTATGGGATGGTGCATAAGTGTCCACTGTGTTGGCTGATATGGAACTAAAACATCAAAACCCATGAATATACAAGAGAACAACTGGAGAATAACTGTCCACTGGAGTGGCCTATGCATGAAAGGGTTAAATATGGGAAAATATTAGATTTTTAGTGAGAAAATGCAAATCAAAGGGGGTAATATTACAGTAGATGGTGATAAAGCTCTTAAGAAAGGTTAAATACAGAGAAAAATCTTTGGGGGAGCTGCCACCAAAGCAGCACAGGGTCTTTATGGGTTAATGCAACTGGAGTAAAATAAATGTTGTGGCATTTATTGTGACACTACGCGGCATAAACAATGTCACAGCACATATGGTCTGTAATCAAAGCTGAAGGCGGTCCGACAAAATATTATGTGTGGGCCTTTTTTCGGCTCAGGCTGTGTATAATTGTATGTATGCCTGCTTCATAGTCACATTTATTCTTTGTTCTTTCCTCCTCCGGCAGCCTAAATTTGCCAAAAGCTTAGAGCGTACATGTCCAATAATGTACATGTAGCTCCACAGCCGCAGCTCAGTGACATTTGACCCAACCACGTGGAATGAAAAAGTGCAGGCATACGACGGGACTAATGGGGATTAAAGTAGCTTGACCTCGCTGACATCAATTCATTCCTCTGCTGCCTCATGGAGTCATACCACAGGCTCAGATGTAATGCATGTTAAAGAAAAGCCTACCTCTATGCAGTCCATTCCTGATGTTTATATGACCACAAAGAGGTGGGAGGTGGTTTGTTTCAGCGACTCGCAGCGATTTGAGACAGTGTGTCCATCGCTAAGGAAGCAGCCGTTCAACCCTGACCGCTGCCTGTAATAGGTTCGTGCTTCCTGTCCGGCCTCACCTTCTGCTGCTTTGTTTTTATCATCTTTCTGCCTTTCATGAGCTCTCCTTCCTCCTGTCACGTCTCGTCTCATTCCACCTCCTGGCGTCGCCCACAGAGAGCGCGGTGGTCGCTGATGACTCAGGGGAATGCGTTCGTGTTGGAATCAGAGGTAATTCAAGGAATGATGACCAGTCTCCCACGTCCTCCTACATGATGGATGACCAGACTGGGCAGAGAACTTACAGAGCCTAAATAACAAAAAAATAAAAATAAATAAATAAATACAGTAATACAAGTCTGTACATTTTAAAATTTCATCAAAAATTTAACTGAGATGTCAATGTATTATGTGTAGTTTTAATACAGAGCAAACATACGGTAGCACATAAATAATGCCTCTGGATAGTCTCTTAGTTTCAGCACTGGTAGTTGCGTTGTTAGCAGAATTCATAAATAGTTGTCAAGAGAACATAATACATTTGTTTTTCTTGCATTAACACTTTTGGTGTACCACTTTGGTCAGCATAACCTCAGGTCATAGTTGCTGTGTGTGGATTACCACTGAGACAAACCTGTACATATAATAGAATAGTTTCTGACTCCTTTGCAATAATAAGAGCTTAAAAATATATTTAGTTTCCCTGCATTGCAGTTATTTGGAAAAAAAAAAAAGAAAAGAAATAAAATAAAATAACTGCAGCATGTACAAACACAGTAAAAAACTTGATTTGATTAGTAGGCTGATGATGATGATGATGATGATGATGATGGTATTAAACTGACAGCAGTGTCTCTGATTCTTTAAGATAATACATAAAAAAAAGTTCATTTAATGACAACAAATAAACCAAATAAACAAAGCCTTACAAAATTGCTTTTGGGGAGCTTTTTTTTTTCTTTGTATCATGTCAGAAACCATAGGAAAAAAGCCCATGAATTAAGTTGTATTTATAGATTTTTTTTTTTGCTTGTGAATAATGAAAATAAGGAAGCTGCCTGCTGTGAGCCTTTCAGCACCAGAGAGGCATGGAGAAGGGCATTTACTTCAATAATAGAACACTTTATTGCTAATACAAAAGTATGTCCAATAGAATGTATTTTATTTTCTGTTTTCCAAAGGCTACAATCAGTACAATCAGGTCCTTTATCTGAAACGAAATGTGGCTTTTCACGTATGGATTTTCAGTCCTTTAAATACTGCCTCTGAAAACATGTTCAGAAATTAAAAAAGAAAGAAGAAAAAACACTTCACTGAGTTTTTATTTATGTTTAATCTTATGAGTGATGCTATAAATAATAAGAATAAGAAAACACCCTTTTCCCAGCTCTGTTTTTCAACTGAGTTAGTGATGATTTACCCATAATGCATTTGTTGTCCATTGATAACCTGTACGTCAATAACCTAACTTGCGCATGAGCCATAATGATGAAAAAAAACAAAACTGTGTACTGTCAGTATTTTAGAGACAACCTAAATTTCACAAATCATGTTTTCAGGTGGGTCCTGGTCCTTACAGAAATGTCACAATACACGATATGTCCTGAAAAACACATAGAAAAAACACTGTTGTGTCATAAAAGAGATTAATAATGATTTTTTTTTGCATGATAGAAAAAAGCAGTGAATTTTTATTTATTTTTTTTCCCCCAGTTGTTATCTTCTACAACACACAACCATGTCCAAACCTTTACTGTAATGCTGCGTTTCCACTGCATGGTACCAGCTCGACTCGACTCGACTCGGCTCGGCCTTTTTGCGTTTCCATTACGAAAAAGGACCTGGAATCTGGTACCCAGCACTAGTTTTTTGGTATCACCTCTGCCGAGGTTCCAAGCAATACTAAACTGTGACGTATAACACTGCAGACCACTGACTGGTCAGACAGTTTTCTCTGTGACCCGCCCTTTTACAAAAAACAGATGTGGAAGTTGACAGTAAATATAGCGGTACATTAATCCACATGAGAACAGCCCAAAACTACACCATGGTCGGTCGAGGAGATTCAGTCTTTGGTGGCTGACGTAAAAATTCAGACAAGACAACACGCAACAAGCGAGTTTTCAGCAACTCTCTGAACAGACAGCATAGAATGCACCGCATCGCTATGACGACCAGGTACTGTAAAGTCAGTAGTATCCTGGAATGGAAACAGTCTGCAGGAATGTCGAGCTGAGTCGAGTCGAGCTGGTTCCACATAGTGGAAACACGGCATAAACAAAGTTCTAAGGGGAAATAAAAATTCCCCTTCCTTGTTTTAAGTGAATGCTTATTCATCTGCTCATGTGAGAACTGCAAGAAGGTGGCGGCATGTCCAGGGTGTACCCCCCCCCCCCCCCCCCCCCCTTTTTGCCCAATGGTAGGTGGGATAGTCTGATTAGGTTGATACTGTCTACTGAACTTATAAAGATTTCTTTTTCTTTTTTGTCAGACAGTTGGTAGCTGGGATAGTCTTAATCACCCCTTGCAACCCTCTCCGGACTGAGTAACTCAGAAAATGAATGAATGAACAAGAAAAGCACTCGGAGAGCGCAGACCTCCACCAAGACAGATCAGCCCCCCCCCCCCCCGATCACCACCAAAATTTTATCATTTCTTCTTTGTTCCAGTATCAACATTTCCTTAAAATGTCATGAAAACCTGTCCATATCTTTTTGAGTTATGTTGCTAACAAACAAACACACACGCACACAAAGCAAAGCGATCACAGTACCTCCTGGCGGAGGTAATGAATGAATAATAGTCTAGGTATGATTTAACTCTTGTAAGCAAACTTTAACTGAACTATAGTTGAGGCAAAAACTCAAAGTAGATGCCTTTCAGGACACTTCCTGTCTTTTGTTAACTACCAGTTTGTTGAAATGATTTGTCTTAAATGTTAATGTCAAATAAAATGTCAGCTTCAAACAGCCGAGCTAGCACTGCCACATACCGTAAAACCCCATAAAACTGTACTCAGAGCTGAATGCAGACTGTTTTAGTCTGCTCAGTGGGATGTTATCATTTCCTTCCTCATCGCTTCTTTTTTCTTTTTTCCCTGTCATATGTATGACCTTTAAAGCGTTGCAGAATGGAGGGCAACTTCTGTTGGGGTTTAATTATAAACTGACCCAGGGTCACATCATATCACCGAGGGCCTTTTGCATATTATTCAAGGATTTCATAGCAGCGACGGCCTGTTGCCGGCCGACTGCTGGAGACTAATGACGAAGCAAAGCATAAAACAAAGGGGAGCAGGGCGGCAACATGCAATTTATCACACGTGCTTTAAATCAGGCCAGTGTAATAAATATCATGCGGTCCTGTAAAGTATCCTACCATCCTAGCGTACCTGTGTTTGGTATTAAAACTCACAGATTTGCTCACTCGCTAAAAGGAAATCTGTACTGTAAAAAAATGAACTAATTCACCCAAATCCTCTTATGATCAAACCAGTTCTGATCCTCTAATTCCAAAACAAAGATATTAAATCAAATCCATTATAATCCACTGTACCAAACTTTTTTTTTTTTTTCTGCAAACGATACATCAGTGTAGGGTTTTAAAGGGGTTTCCCTTCGATTTGATGAAATTTCTAATCTTCACTTCTTCAGTTTTTAATTTCACAATAAAAGTTAATTGGATTGTTGATTAGAAGTTTCAGCTGTTGGATACCTTTACTCCATTCTCTGTTGGAGGAGTATTAATAAAGAAAGACGAGATAAAATGAGTAATTTGCCTTTTATTTGGCATGAACAAAATCGATCTATGAATATTCCAGCCTTAGTGTTTAGCAGATGGCAAGTATAATTGAGCAATGTGGGTCATTTTTCTATAGAAAAGATTATCTGCTGGTGCTTTTATAATGTCTTTGTGTTCTTTGGATATTTCTGCTCACAGACTGGTAGCTGTTGCAGTTCTCTGCTTAAGAATCTAACCTTCTTCATTTCTGCCGACCCTGGCAAATTGCTCTTGCTAACGCCAGCATACCTGCAGCTACTGTTTTCAGTGCTTGTAATTTACTTCGAAACAAACTAAATAAATGAGTCCGAGCGTGCAGCGTTCTGTTATTTACATTTTAATTTTCCTCATGTTCACTTTGAGTTCTGTTCATAGCCCGCAGCCTGTTATCATTCCACGGCTTCTGCCACCATAAAGGGGTATAATTTTGCACATTTTTAACATTTAAGGACAAGGACAGATGGTGGCAAACTAATTTCTCACGGCATCCTGATCACATTCCAGGACTCCAACCCTACTGGGAGCAGTGCTCTAATTTTCTACACAGCGCTTAATAACACACGCTTCCTCAACAACAACTAACCAGGTGTAGAAGTGGTGTGAAAACACGGGGGTGACTGACCTTAATGACATGCTTGTGAATTATTTATTTAGTCACATTTGGTGCATTTACATATCAAACTCAAAGGTATAAAGCGAACTGCAGAGGGAATTTTTTTTTTTTTTTTTCAGCCAGATCCCCTTTTGATTGTATTGATTACCTTCTAAATTAAATTCCAACCTGTTATCTGTGTTGTTTTCGCTTTTATTCACCCCATCTGGGTAGTAACACTCAAATATGAACATTAAGCTCCGTTAGTGCTGAATACGTGGGATATGTAGAGCAGCTGCCTCTCTCTTGTCAGCGCTTTAATACATTTGCACCAGATTTTCAATGTCTGCTCCCGATGGGGAATAGTGACATTTATTTTATAATAACCTTTAGTCAAATGGCCTTCAGTATCTCACAGCCGTGGCTCAGTCCTATTTGGCTTATCATATAGAGAGGGTATAATGAGGATAGCAGATAGGAGAAGGCTTAAGGAGAGGCCCCTTAAAAAGCCACAAAGCACCAGCGGCATCGAAGCCTGGGCTCTTTATAATAACAGGAAAAGCAGACCGGGATGAAGCATGGAGGATTGTTGCTAAAAATGGCAAGATTCAATAAATATTGTATCATTATTATAAACAGAATCCACTGCAAAGGTGAGTTGGTTGCTTGGAGACTCGCATTCATACCTGACAAGCGTTCATTGGATTGGATTTATTATTAGCACCGATATTGTTTGTAAAGCACCTGTTAAAACCTATTGATACATGTTTAATGAAATGCAGTGCCTTGTTAACACATGGATTAAAAGTGACAGGCTCTCGCTCACCGCACATTCCCTGAAGTTTGCAAGTGTGTTTGCACTGAGCAGCCTGGGTTCTCACACACAGCGGAGTAGTTCAGTTCTCGAGCAGTGTTGTTCCGAGTTGTTATTTCAGTTATTTAAGAAAAGTCTAAAGCCGTTGTTTCCCTTTAATTCTCTTAGCAGTTCTTTTGATTACAATGAAAAACAATTATATGGAAACCAGACATGTATGATATCAACACAGATGCACACTGATCAGCCATAACAGTCGGAGCACTGACAGGAGACGTGGTAATAATATTGATTATTTCACTACAATGGAACCTTTCACTGAGTTGGATATATTAGCCAGCAAATGAGCATTTAGTCCTTGAAGTTGATGTGTTGGAAGCAGCAAAGTTTTGTATATTTCACCCCGGGAGGTAAGGGGTATTGTTTTTGGTTCGGTTTGTTTGTTGATTGATTGATGTATTTATTTGGAACATGAATGTCAAACAGAAGAAAATAAATAAACAAAACACTTAAACATAAGACATATAATACATATTCGAAAAGGAGTGAGAAGAAGTACAACTTATAAACTCCCACCCCTTCTCCTTATATAATTAATAACAATACAGGGTGGGGAAGCAAAATTTACAATGAACATTTAGTTGTTTTTTCTCAGCAGGCACTACGTCAATTGTTTTGAAACCAAACATATATTGATGTCATAATCATACCTAACACTATTATCCATACCTTTTCAGAAACTTTTGCCCATATGAGTAATCAGGAAAGCAAACGTCAAAGAGTGTGTGATTTGCTGAATGCACTCGTCACACCAAAGGAGATTTCAAAAATAGTTGGAGTGTCCATAAAGACTGTTTATAATGGAAAGAAGAGAATGACTATGAGCAAAACTATTACGAGAAAGTCTGGAAGATACTATTAAAGAAGAATGGGAGAAGTTGTCACCTGAATATTTGAGGAACACTTGCGCAAGTTTCAGGAAGCGTGTGAAGGCAGTTATTGAGAAAGAAGGAGGACACACAGAATAAAAACATTTTCTATTATGTCAATTTTCTTGTGGCAAATAAATTCTCATGACTTTCAATAAACTAAGTGGTCATACACTGTCTTTCAATCCCTGCCTCAAAATATTGTAAATTTTGCTTCCCCACCCTGTATAATACATATTTGAAAAGGAGTGAGAAGAAGTACAACTTATAAACTCCCACCCCTTCTCCTTATATAATTAATAACAATAATAACCTTCCTCGTCTAATCATATCTATACACTATGCCATAATATGACTGATACTTACTAGTAAATAATTAGGTTTCTGGCTTTATATTATTATGAACACATATAATATGATTTACATAAACACATAATACAATAACACATATATGTAAATGTATATTCATACACAGATCTATACACACATATACACTTACATATACACACACACATACACACCTATACATACATTTACATACACTTACCACATACTTGTACATCTTTATCACACCCAGTGATCCCCAACACCTCCCTCATCCCTGTACCTCTGAAAAACCGTGTCTTTGTACCTCTTTTTAAATTCTTTCATGCTTGGACATTGCTTTAACTCTATATTAAATCTGTTCCACAGTCTCACCCCACTGACTGAAACACTAAAACCTTTCCTAGTCGTGCGTATTAAGTGAATTTTAAAGTTAATTTTCCCCCTTAAATCATAACCCCCCCTCATGAATACTGAATAATTTCTGTATATTTGTTGGTAAAAGATTATTTTTAGCTGTGTACATTATTTGAGCTGTTTGATAGTCCACAATGTCTGTGAACTTGAGTAATTTTGACTGTAAGAATAATGAGTTTGTGTGTTCCTGGTAGCCAACGTCCTGAATGATCCGTATTGCTCTTTTTTGAATAATAGTTAGTGGCTGTAGTGAGGTCTTGTAGTTGTTACCCCAGATCTCAGCACAGTACTGTAAATATGGTGAGACTAAGGACTTTGTTTGTTTGGTAACACTCTAGCAGCAAACCCCTATTTGTTGAATTCTTACCAAATTGGGTTTATAGATTGCCAGTGACCCAGAATAGATTTGATTACATTTTGGGAAAAGTAGGTCAAAGTTCAAATTTTTTAATGAATTTTTATTTATTTATTTATTTTTTTCCATTTACTTACAATGAGTGAAATTTCAAATGTCTGTAGTAGCAAAACTATTGGCTGAATTCATACCAAGTTGAGTTTATAGATTGCCAGTGACTCAAAATAGAGAGAATCAAAATCACTACACTTTACCTGTCAGTGGTCAGAATGTTACAGATGTTTTGTGTATATTAGCGTTGTTTGTAGCGTTTTATCCACTGGTGACTGTTCAACTGTGTCTCCTAAAGATTGTTAGATTCAACCACACATATCTTTGAGAGGGTCTTTCCATTGATGATTTAATCTTTCTTCATTATGGTTCATCTGTAATATTTTACTAACATGTGGGATGTGTTCAACCGGGTGAGCTACCAGGGATAAGATGTCTTCAACTTTGGTGTAAACATCCACTTGGACTCAAGGATGAACAGGAAGTAGTTTGGTACCCAAATGTCAAAGGTTCGGTTGTGTGTTCAGTTTACACAATGGCCACTTTTGGTTTAAGGTGATGAAAAGATGCCAGGGCTAGGTTTAATACAGAAAAAGTACACAAAGATGTGATCAAAACTGAGTCACAATTTTTCAGGTAACATTCAAGTCTAAATATAACATATCATGTCGATATAAAATGTTGAAATGGCATATATTTGATTCTGAAACCATGAAATTAGACATGTCTGTGGTTTGCAGAAAAATGTTCTCTTTTTTCTGTTTCTTTGACTAATTAAGTTATCGATCCCCAAATTCAATTCAGTGTAATTTCTCCTAATTGCTCGGTTTCTACTGTTTGAAGGTGCTGAGGCTGATATATTGTCCCACTTGGTTCATTTGTTTTCGGGAATTACTTTTACATTGGGGATTTTTCTTTACCTTCTTCTGAGATGATTCTTCTATTATACAGCATTTTCACATTGTCTTGTAATTCCACTGATGTCTATAAACAGATATATTTCCTACTATCCATAAAGAAGCAAAAAATTGAGGGGGAAACATCAGCTCACCTTCCTTTTGAAGCTTTCTCCTTTATGTCCAAATCAAAACACTAAATATACAGATAGATGACCTGGCTGATTTCATTCCAATGTGGAAAATTACACCCAAAATATCACAGTTATAGGAGCAGCCATGTTGCAACTGTGTTTCCAATCATTCTTCCCACAGATTAAAAAACAGATGCAGATGTTTTGTTTGAATTGCAGTTTGCTCAAAGCCCAGTATTCAATACTCAATGATTCATACTGTAGTTTTAATAAATTATTTTCTGATGCCCTTTTAACCCATAAAGACTCAGTGCTACTTTTTTTGCAGTTCCCAAATGAATTTTTCTGTGATTTACCACCATTTATCATAATATTATCCTCTCTATTTTGCATTTTTTCATCAAAATCAGGTATTATCCTATATTTAGTTTACTGATCATGTACTATAATCATCATGCTGATATTTCATTTGAGGGTTATTATAACAAAAATAGAGAAAACTGAAGAAAAAGTGACTTTTTCAGTAACATCTGTCATTAACTGAACATAAACCCAGCGTGTCCATCCACTGTCATTGATCCAACTCCATGGGTTTTACTGGTGAATCAATATTGTAGAAAGTGATTGTGTTCCCACGGTAACTACAGAGCCTCCGATCGTCCAAATGGATCATATCTGATGACCATGAAAAGATGATGAACTGCATTTTACATCAATTATTTACATGTATGGATAGGATTAGTGGATCAACAAGTATTAAACAATTTAGGTCAGGGGTGTCAAACATGTGGCCCGGGGGCCAAAACCGGCCCGCCAAAGGGTTCAATCCGGCCCGCGGGGTGAATTAGTGAAATGCAAAAATTACACTGAAGATATTAACAATCAAGGATGTCAAAATAAATTTACTTCAAGTCCATCTAAAGTGGTCAGACCAGTAAAATACTATCATAATAAAGTATAAATAACAAAAAACACATTTTTCTCTTTGTTTTAGTGTAAAAAAAAGTAAAATTACACAAAAATGTTAACATTTACAGACTAGCCTTTTACAAAAAATGTGAAAAACCTGAACGAATATGAACAAACTGAAATGTCTTAAGAGATTTAAGAGTAATTGTACCAATATTCTGTCTGTCATTAGATGTTTTGTGTATTTGTAGATCCACTGTGATCTGTACGTTGTAATGAACATGTAAAAATGAGAAGCTGAGGCCAAATAATGGCATAAATTGTTAAAATTACACTTTTTTTCTAAATAAATTTCATTTTGGTCATGGTTCATGTTTTTTCATATTTTTTAAAAAGATAGTTTGTAGATGTAGAAATTTTAATAATATAATTTTACTTTTTTCACTCTAAAACACAGAAATTAGACATACAAATTTTGGAACTGATATTATTTATGTATTATTATGTTATTATTTTAATGATCCGGCCCACTGCAGGTCATATTGGGCTGTATGTGGCCCCTGAACTAACATGAGTTTGACACCTCTGATTTAGATGCTTTTGGTCATCGGTGGATGTTTGGGTCTTTATGGGTTAAATATATAAATATCCAGTATTATAAAGTAAATCTGGAACATCTGCAGCCTTGGGGAGTGATTTCTGATTCCTCAGCTCCTCATTGATTATTTTCATCACTGTTCAATCCTTTCTGTGGAGCTTTCTTTTCTCGTCTTCCCCACTTGGGTAGAATATTCCTCCATCATGGTCTCCAGTATGTAAACACCGGTAAACAGGTGCTGACAGCTGGAGCTCAAACTCCAACGGAGGCACTTGACGGATCGTTCCTCCAGGAGCGTTTGAGCAGTCAAATAAAACCATCAGCCAAAACAATCCCAGCATCTCTTGAGGAGTCGTAGCCGAAATACAAAACATTAGAGCAGATCTTGGGTGAAGGAGTTCGCTGAAGAACATTCCTCAATCGAATTGGATGGGATGGGCGGGTAGTCCCTTTGGACGGATAGCGCATCGGTCCAAGACAGAAGAGATGTGCTTGGCTGCCAAGGACTGAAATATGTTCTGTCCTGCCTCTGTGCCATATAGAGCAGTTGCAGGAAGTGGTTTATGGTTCAGTGGACATATTTGAGATTAACCACTCCACTGGGTTGATTATCTTTCCATGAGTGAAGGTGAAGCACACAGCATCCTACTCCTACTGCCAATGTGCTGGATGACTTTCTACTGCCCTATACATGGGAGGAGATGCCACTATGCCGCAAACATCTGCACCCTGTCATTCAGTCTAAGACGACGTCTCTGCTGTAATTACGTTTTATTGAGAGTGTGTCAGAAAAGGTGTCAGTTGAACATAGTAGCTGGTGCTGCTTTTCCTTTGTTGTTTCAAAACCATGGCGCATTAGGTACCATTCGTTCCCTGTAATGCTATTCTTTTTTGCATTAATCTTCCAACACAGCGGCAGCATTTTCTTTCATTATAGTATTTAGTCTCTAAAGACGTACAGATAGGCACCGATTATCATAATAGTGTGTTGTTATTGTGTTGTATAGCTCCTGTGAGTGTCTCTTTGTGTGAATATTATACTCTCTGCTGCATTTTAGGCAGAAATAATCAGTCTGTCATTCCAAACTTTGCAATCAAGTGTTACATCTCCTCTGCCCGACCAAATAAAACTGATGAGCGTTATGTTTCTGTGTAATTATGCGTGTGTATGTACAGAAGCAGCAAAAGTACAGACTTCCACGCAAAGGGAAAGTAGAGTAGACAGGAAGAAAGTAGACTTAACCTTTAAACTTTTCTATGATTTATAGGGAAGTAAATTGTGCAAGTGCAAATAAGAGTTTATAGGATGAGAACAAAATACAGTTGGAAATAAATGATTGTCTGGGGAATGAAAAGGGAATACAGATAGCCAGTTTAGCAAAACTAAATCACCAAGGTAAGATGAAATGAGTAAAGACAAAACACTAGACCTGTTCTGAAAAGGTCACTGCCACCCTTTGTTCTTTTTTTCTTTTCTTTCTCCCTTCCTGTCTTTTCATATTGTAATTTTTATTTATTTTTTTATTTATTTTATTTGAGTGGTGACAGTAATGACAGAGCATTTGGCTGGCAATCGCGCGGGGACAAAAAGACAGCCGTGAAAGAAAAATCTGATTAAAAAGCCTCGGTTAAGTTATGTAAACAGGATAAACCGTGGACTATACAGTCACAGAAAAAATTATTAGACCATTAAGTCATCAAAAACAATGGTTATGCAATCCAGTACTAACTCCTGTGTGTATCATGTGACTAGAACAGACAGAAAAGAAAACATGGAATGCCTAAAAGCACTGTTTTTGTCAGTACAATGCCATAGCTACTGATGTAAAAACTGAAGTGATTTTGGTTATTATCAAGAAAACATGGAAAATGGATAGATATCAGCTCTGAAATTAAACTATTACGAGATATTTTTGTTGTTACTATTATATTTGTCCGAACAAATGTACCTGTAGTTGTACCAGGCATTAAAATGAACAAGAAATTGAAGAAAACAAGGGGTGGTCTAATAATTTTTTCCACAACTGTATCCGTCTGTGTCTTAAACGTTTCTGTCAGTCAGCGTTACTTTTGTCACCGTCATTTATTTTGAAAAATCTCCACACTGCTGACATTACTCCTCCACCATGTACCTACTACACTTAACTGTGAATGTCACGCTGCTGCAAGTGGTATCAGTGCGGTTGTATCAGAGCACTTTTACGAGTATGAGTTAAGGTTATAATAGTTTTGGATTTTTCATTATAGTTTAGTTTTATTTAGTTTGGACTTTTTTTTTCTCTAATTCAGTTTTAATTTGTTTTTAGAGCAGTTTTGCTAGTTTTTATTAGTTTTCATTTTTTTCTAAATGCTTAGTTTTAGTTTAGTTTTAGTATTAATTTTAGTTTTGTCGTATCTTTACTCCTTCTCCGTCGTATTCAAATAAATCCCAGACAGGACTCTGCTGCTTTCTCCTAACTTTAGTCTCCATGTTTTAAGGTAGAGTGGGGACCAGAAGACGACTTTAAACCACAAGTGACGAGAAGTGAAGGACCATTAAATATTGTATGGTGCCGCTAGCTAAAATTTCTAGAGCGAAATAAATCGCTTTTGTATCAATCTGACATTGACAAAGACGAAACAAAGATAATTTTATCCATAAGTTTTATATGTTTTAGTTAGTTTTGTAAGCACACAATACAGTTTCAGTTAGTTATTGTTTTTTTCTTTTAATTACAGTTTTTATGTATTTCAGTTAACGAAAATGTTTTTTCAATTCTAGTTTTCGTCATTTCCTTAGTTTTCGTTAACAATAATAACCTTGGTACGAGTACAAGCACACACACTGAGTAACGGACCCGATCCCCGATACTGGTATTGGTATCGGTGCATCCCTAATGCCTAATAATAATCTGTGTCGTGTATAAAATGCTGACCGAGCCCATATGCCTCAGATCAAGATGGAGGGGATGTAAGTGACTGAAAGTGGGTTCACTGCTGGGTTACAGGCGGCAGGTGCTTCAATCATCATGACCGCTGTTGTTAATGCGTCCATATGAACAGCGAGGTGGCATCTGCCTTTAGATCTAAGAGAAACACCTCAGTAAACAGGGTCGGAAATTGCAGTCAAACAACGCACATTTGATGACAATACCAGGTGCGATCAGACTGTGTCAGCAGCAAATGTCTGTCGACAATTTCACAGAGAGGGATATTAGAGTGGAGCTACAGTGAATAAACCGCTCATTACAAAGATGAATACACATTTAAGAGTTCAGTGCAGCAGCGGCTGGTGACTCACAAGGAAAATTATGTTATTTTACTCAAGCTGACTACTTAGTTCAACCTTCTTATGTTCAAAGAAAAACCTTGGAGAGCAAAAAAAGGTTTCATTTTCTACTAGAGGAAAAGGTCTGTTTGACTAAATTGGGCATGCTGATTCCAAACCTGAAACCAGGATTTCTGCAGCATGTCACGGTTTTGTGTTGCATGAACATGGAAAACACTTCTAATTTTCCAGTCTTGTGCCAACCTGTGCTTCCTTTATGGTGTATTCACAATCTGAGGATAGTATGTGTTAAACTGGTCAAACTGGCCTACGATATTAACATTAACATTATTGTAGTGATCTTCCATTTGTTTCCAAAAACCACGTATGAAGGACAAACTGGGAGAATTTGAAAAAATGTGGAAACCAGTGATGTCATACAGTATATGGAAGGGCCATTTAAGATCCACTATACCGTATAAGCAGTTGTCCACAGTCCACAGACCTATCTTAATGGCTCTGGGGATGGAGAGGGAGGTTGGGGGGGGGTGTTAAATTGTATGTTGCTTTTTTTTTTTTTTTTGGCTTTTTTTTTGGTTTTGTTTTTAACAAACTCCTTGCAACCAGCTACAAAAATACCTGCTTGTGTGCAATGTAGGGATGCACCGATACCACTTTTTTCCAGACCAAGTACGAGTACTTACATTTGAGTACTTGCCAATACCGAGTACCAATACGAGTACTTAGTAATCCCATTCCAGTTGTTAGTTCCTTTTGTAAATGTGCTTTATTGTCATTGTCATTAGTCTGACTGGAACAAAGTGCCGCTACTGACATTTAATGTGTTGGAATGAGCGTTTCTCAATTAATCCACCAGGGGGCGCCGCTTCTAATTAACCATACTGGACAAATACCATGAAGAAGAGTAAAGTTTTTTTGAGAAGAAGAAGAAGAAAGTCAGTAATAACAAACATAGAGACGACAGAGGTAACACTAATGTGATACTAATATTACAGCATTTTCTCTGGTAAGGTTTAAAAGCGAAGCTTCAGCAGGTAGAGAAAAGAGAAATGAGCAATAAGTTTCATTTTCACTTCCGCTGGCGGCGGTCTGCACCACTCCGTACTCCCACTGGTATTCTCCAACTGGGTACTCATCCTCCAGCACCTGGAAAACAGATGGAATGTACGCAGAGGACGGACAGAACGCTGTGTCTGTATCTGTCTGTGTCTTTAACGTTACTTGCAGTCAGCGTTACTTTTATCACTGTCATTTATTTCATTAAATCTCCACACTCTTCACACTCCCCACACATTATTCCTCCTCCTTGTACCTGCTGCACGGAACTGAACTGTGAATGCCACACGGCCATAAGTGGTATCGGTGCATTTGTATTGGATTAAATTTACAAGTACGAGTACGAGTACAAGTACACACACTGAGTATCGGAGCCGATGCCCAATACTGGTATCGGTATCAGAGCATCCCTAGTACAATGTATGTGAAACTGTACACATATACTATATAATTAACTGTATTTAATTACATTAGTTTATGTATGATACATGGGTCTGACTGAAATTAAATTTGGATCTTTAACTTTTTTTTATGTGCTTGGCCCTTCCATTTAGTTTTTCATTTCTGTTTCTGTGGCATCACAGTCATTGTTTTTCATCTCTCAAACTCGGCATCTCCACTCCGTCAGCGCTGAGCTGAATACGTTTCAGTCCTGTTTGATATTGTTGAAGCGCTGCTGCAGCACGTCTCAGCCTCACTGGTGTCTTTCAAACATCAAAATGCCTCTGAATTGTTGTTTGCCCTCCGCTTCCATCCTTAAAACGCTCATGTGAGAAAATGCAGTAAATATTCCAGGATCAGTCGTAGCTGTAGTAGTAGTAGAAAAGCCTATTTAGGTTTCTGCAGAAGTACATTTAGTGATGTTTCCTCTCTGATGTACTCACTTGATTGTCTGCAAATCAGAAAAAGTGGATTTCAGTGTTGTACATTATTACAACAGATGCACCGAGGTTTTCTTAATCTTACCTTGTATATACCCCACATTGCCTGTATACATCCTTATTATTGTACGTATTTGTCATCTGTAGCATAGAGTTAGCTTTTTGTATATTTCAGTAGTTTTTGTAGTACTTTAGTAGTATCGTGTATATTGAATATTTTATCTTGTAGGTTTAGTGCATTGCTTACATTTTTCAGTACTTTGTGTGATATTTTATACCAGGGGTGTCAAACTCATTTTAGTTCAGGGGCCATATTCAGCTAAATTTGATCTGCAGTGGGCCGAACTAGTAAAATAATAACATAATAAAATATAAATAATGACAACTCCAAACTTTTCTCTATGTTTTAGAGCAAAAAAAGTAAATTTACACTATGAAAAGGTTTACATCTACAAACTATCCTTTCAAAAGATGTGAATAACATGAACAAACTGAAAAAATAAGTGTAATTTTAACAATATTCTGCCTCAGTTTATCATTTACACATGTACATTAGAACTTACAGATCACAGTGGATCTACAAACACACAAAACATTTAATAACAGGCAGAAATACTGTTAAAATTGTACTTACTTCTCTTAAGACATTCAGGTTGTTCATATTTGTTCAGGTTATTCACAGTTTTTGTGAAATTATACTTTGTTTTAGTGGAAATACATGAAAATATTTACATTTACAAAGAGAAAAAATTGGAGTTGTCATTATTTATATGTTATTATGATTGTATTTTACTGGTCTGACCCACTTGAGATTGAATTGGTCTGAATGTGGAACCTGACCTAAAAGGATTGTTAATATCTTGGTGTAATTTTTTGCATTTCACAAATTCATCCCAAGGGCCGGACTGGACCCTTTGGTGGGCCGGATTTGGCCCCCGGGCCGCATGTTTGGCACCTGTGTTTTATACAGTCCTTTTTTGCACTAATTGTTTGAGCTGCTAAACAGAACAGAGCAGCTAAACAAATTTGCATTGTTCTTGTGACAGTGACAATAAGAACCTATTCTATTCTATTCTATTCTATTCTATTCTGTTAAATCAGTGCTCTCCAAATTGGCGGATGATATGAGTGGATTATATAAGGTGGAAAATTAAACCAAAAAAAGTGAGATATTCCTAAGCAGTCTGGTGGTGTGAGTACTTAGAGAGTGTCGAGTTTATTCTGTAGTGGGTGTTTTGACATGAGAAGTGAGATTCTGCATATGGATTAAAATGCTTCAAAGGGAGATAAGTACGAGTAAATTTACACCAGACGTTGATAAAGAAAGATGATATTATGGTTCAATTAGTCCGTCATATAAATATACTTGATACTGACAAGAATGAAGTAAGTATAGGTTTTTATTAGCTAATGGATGAATAATACATGTGATGTTGCCATGTGATGTTGCATTTTTCATAAGTAGGCCGCGCTGTGTGTTGATGTCAGTTTGCTTTAGCTCATGAAATGCATCTAAAAGGAGTGTTTTCAGCGGACAATATCTAGCAAGTGAATATCATTGGAGACGTATTGAATTACGACATGTTTTGTAGCGTTAGTTGAATTGTTGTGATTCCAAAAGCACTAGTGCCAAGTGAATATAAAACAAAGAGGCCCCCGGGGAAAGTAAAATTAAACAGCTTAATGAAAACGCTAAGAGCTGCTTGCAATATTTCTCACATATCTTTGTTTCGTTAGTTGAACAGCTGTTGGCTTTGGGTTTTCTACAGCTGAGTTCAACTAACACCTGAAAAGATAACCTCGGTTTGGCTGCACATTTCACTCAGCCTCATTACTAGGTTGTTCTTTTTCTTTTTGTTTTTGTTTTTAATTCTCCATCTGAATCTGGATATATACATCAGGACATGCATACTGACAGACAGTTATGTATGTGTTTTCATGTTTTTTATGCAGTTTTTTCTGCACTTTAAGTGTTTCCTGCTGAACGGATTTTCATTGTTCCTGTAACAATGACAATAAAGATCTATTCTATTCTATTCTATTCTATAATGAATGGATGAATGTATATCAGCTAAAATTTCCTTAGGGGGTCAAATGAGTGGCCATTTTTGTCAAAAAAAAAAAAAAAAGTTGTAAGAAATGCATAGAACTGTGTTGAAATAATGCTAATCCATTTGTGCACAGACTACTGATATTATTTGACAGTGGAAGCTCTATTTTCAGAAATATTGGATTTGGAATAGCACGTGTATGTGAAAACTTTTGCTGGTGGACGGACGTGACATTACCCATGATGCTCTGGTCAGTACCAGTACTTTATTAGTAATAAACTTATATACTTACTATTGCTAATTCTCCTCCTATTCATAAATGTTAGTATTGTGGATCTAAAACAATAACAGCTGACACAAAAACACAAAATGTGTCAGTGGACGGATGTGACATGGTTGTTGTGGATCCCATCATACTGATGCTCTGCAGCCATGTCACCGTTTACACTAATGATCCCTGTGCAAAAACTAGGATCACAATTATTTATTGTATAGTTTATCATCAGACTAAAGAGGAAATAACAATATAGAATTGTTATTTCTTTATAAAAATGCTTATTATTAGAAAACTGTTGATTTAAAAAGTGACGTGGGACATTCTTCATGTATGTATTGGTGTAACATAAGCAGGATGGATCAGCACCATACTCCAGATCGAACCTGTAAAAATAAAACATGTGATATGTAGGATAGAATCTGGGAAGAAAAACTGGGGAATCTAAAAAAAATAGAATGTCTGTTTTTCAGGTAAATTCAGTTCAAATATAACTTGTCCATTTGTGACATGAAAATAGAGCATTAATTGTGATGAAATTGGACATTTTTGAGTGGAAAACATAGTTCATATGATCATCAACATGTTGAACAGAACTGAAATCCTGTACATTTGCAGAACTTGCATTTACCAACACAAAGTTCCTTTGGGGATTCACTTAGATTGATTTCTTATGCACAAAGACAGAAATAAGACCTCTAAGCAAATTTTAGCCAATATACACCAAAAGCTACTTTATTACATACACCTTACTAAATTGTAGCATGTGTGTCTAATAAAGTGGCCAGTGTTAGTATATGCTGCTGTAGCACAAATTAGTATCATCTCCTGCATACTTTGGTTGTAACCAGTGTTTATTGGAGTTTCTTCTGATTTTCTATCAGCTCCAACTAGTCTGACCACCAGCATCAACATGGCATTTTCATTCACAGAGCTCACTGTTTTGTTTTGTTTTGTTTTTTTCTCCTTTTTGGACATTTCTCTGTAAACCCTGAAATACCCAAACCAGACATTCACAGTCACTAAAGTTACCTTTCTTCCCCTTTCCTGTGCCTTTTTTGAACTTCATATCTAAATGCATCTAGTTTCTGCCACATAGCTTATCAAATATTTGTGTAAACAATTAGGTCAGTAGACGTACCTAATAAAGTGGCCAGAGTGTATATTTTCTTGTGTTCATCATCATCATCATCATCATCAGGTTTCTATGTTTTTCAAAGGCATCAACCAATTGTGTGGCGAGAAAAAAATACTACATCACATCAACAATAGTGGACATGTTGACTTCTAGGTGCACTATTTCATAAGAAAAAAGACTCCAAAATAATAAAGACAGTGAAATCAAGGTTAACATGTGAAGTAGGGATACAATTCTTCACATTTAACTTACAGATCGCAATGGATCTACAAATACACAAAACATTTGGTCACAGGCAGAATATTGGCAAAATTGTACTTACTTCACCCAAGACAGTTCACATTGTTCATATTTGTTCAGGTTATTCACGTTTTTTGTGCAATGATGGTTTATAAATGTAAATAATTTCATGTCATTTTATGATTTTTGCCATAAAAACAAAGAGAAAATGTTGGAGTTGTCATTATTTATAGGTTATTACGATGTTATTTTACTGGTCTGACCCACTTGAGATCATATTGGTCTGAATGTGGAATCTGAATTAAAATGTTTTTAACATCCTTGATTGTTAATATCTTCAATGTAATTTTTGAATTTCACAAATTCACCCCATGGGCTGGATTGGACCCTTTGGTGGGCCGGTTTTGGCCCACGGGCCATATGTTTGACACTTTTGGTTTAGATTTAGGTGAGTATTTGACACTGTCCCCCAGCATATAAAGGTCTTAAGTCTATAATAATGTGTATTTTATTTTTTGTTTTGTTTTGTTTATTTTGTTTTTTTATTTCAAATATATACAAAAAAAAGGGGAAAAAAAGTTAAAAAATAAAATAAAATAAAATAAACATTCAAAAAGGAGCGGGATGAAGTACAATTTATGTACTCCCGCCCCCTTACCCCATCTTTACCATGTCAGTTCCTCAAAGTACCTTAACAAATTTTAATAATAATCAGACACATCTTACAAATTGCACACATGACAAAATAAATTCTAAACAATCTCGCACGAAACGCAAAAAATATTATACATTATCAAAATAAACTGTCTATTATGCATATAGACTTCACTTCAGACATCAGTAGGCAGTGTAGAAGCACTTTATAATAGCATAGTTTGAACCATTTTATCTCAAACGCCACAAAAACATGATGAAAGAAAGCATGATGTGATAAAAAATACTTTTGTGAATAATGCTGACTGATGAGAAATTAGCTTAGAATAAAGCGGCTGAATATAAATTCGGTCTGAATATAATTTTGGTGTCTGTAGCTCATTAGCGATTGATCCTCTCGGGGCAATTTTATCATAATTTTTGTCACAATTTAACCAAGATCATCATTTATAAGACTTTCCTACAGATAAGTGCTAATTTGCATCATTTTCCTGTTTTTTTTTCTTAGTGTTGTGGATTATTGTGTTTTGTTTGCTGACTACTGCATCATTACCTCTAATACACACATGCATACACATCCTCTGCACAAACACAAACCGTCTTCGTGTGCTAGAGGCTGACTGTCTACATTTTGGGCTTACGTGCCCCATGGGGTTCTATTCTCACAATACTCCGTTGAAAACTTCTTATCTCGTCCCGGTTCTTTATCTGGGCTCTGTGCTCGGCTGCAGCAAGGACAAACTGCAGGCGTACCACTTTACCGGATGACAGGTCAACATGCTTCCATCCAGTAACGAGGCAAAGGTTAACGGCCACAAATGGATCCAAAACACATCACCATACATCATTCTGCTTCCCGTGCGTCGTTGTTTTTAATGGAATTTCACTACAAAACAGAATGAGGATGTGGTTCTAGATTTTTTCTGTGATGGTTTAAAGAAACATCCCTCACTGGGATTAAAGAGGGATGCTTTGTAAAGCTTATGGAGTGACTGGAATTCACTCAAGTGTGTCAGTCCACTGGCAGAAACTACTGCAGATGTAGTATAGTTCAGTTGGATGTTTTAGTTCATCTGTATCTAAAGCAGGGCTGTCAAAGTCATGTTAGTTCAGAGGCCGTATTCAGCTAAATTTGATCTGCAGTGGGCTGAACCAGAAAAATAATAACATAATAACCTATAAATAATGACAACTCCAAATTTTTGTCTTTGTTTTTAGTGTAAAAAAAAAAAACATTAAATTATGAAAATACTTACTTTTATAACCCCCCCACCCCACCAAAAAAAAAAAAAAAAAAAAAAAACCTGAAAAAAATGAAATTTAAATTAAAAAACGTAAGAAAATTTAGTGCAGTTTTAACAATATTATTCCTCAACTCATCATTTGTCCATGTGCATTATGGATCAGATCTACAAAGACACTAAACACTGAGGAACAGGCAGAAAAACTGATAAAATTGTGCTGAATTTTCTTTAGACATTTCAGGTTGTTCATATTTGTTCAGGTTATTCACATTTTAGTGTGACAGGATAGTTTGTAAATGTAAGTATTTTCATAATTTAATGTTATTTTTTGCACTAAAACAAAGAAAAAAAGTAAGTGGTTAATCCTAGATTTTTTTTGGCTTAATTCAAGATTTTTTTTTACTTAATTGAAGATTTTTTTTTTTTTTTTTTTTTTACTTAATTGAAGTTTTTTTTGCGTAATTCAAGATTTTTTGCTAAATTTGAAATTTTTTTTTGGCTTAATTGAAGATTTTTTTTACTTAATTGAAGATTTTCTGTGGCTTAATTCAAGATTTTTTGCTAAATTTGAGATTTTTTTGGGCTTAATTGAAGATTTTTTGGGGCTTAATTGAAATTTTTTTTACGTAATTGAAGTTTTTTGGGTTTTTTTTTGGCTTAATTCAAGATTTTTTTCTTAATTCAAGCTAAGTTTTTTTTGCTAAATTCAATTCAAGACTGTGGAATTTTTGTACTTGGCAAAAACATCTCAGGGGCTGAACTGGACCCTTTGGTGGGCTGCATTTGGCCTCCGGGCCGCATGTTTGACACCCCTGATTTAAAGAAAGGAGTAGATTATAACCAAATTACAAATGAAGAAGTGGAATTATTAATGTCTGGTAACATTAGTCCCTCAAGTACTGGTCTTCAGCTGCTCCATGTCCTCCTGAGACCCTGAAAGTACAAGTTTTAGCTTTTTTTTTTTTTTTTTTTTTACATTAAATAAGGGCCTTGATGGGAAACAGTATGATGCAACAGTCTCTTAATGCAATGTCCTTTGCAGTGGACAGTGTTTTTGTTTTTTTTATTAAGTAAATATGTGAAACTCTTGTTATTGTGGTTTCTTTTGCATTTCTGTATTTATTATTTTGACTCTGGGCGCTGAGTCTATAAAGTTTGATTGATTTTTTTGACAGTAGTTTGTATTTGTCAGTCATAAGATAAGTTAAGATGTGACTTTATTGTTCCCACCGTGGGGAAATTTCAAAGTTTTTAGCAGCAAAATTCAGAAACAAGGCGCACAAAGACAGGCAGAATAGAATAGACTTTATTTGCCATTTGCACAGATACATAGCAGTATAGGTACATCGCAATTCTTGTGCATTTCCCTGAGTCAGAATAAGAAGTTAGAAAAAAGGCAGAGATATGATAAGACAGATACAAAACATAAACACAGCTAAAAACATATAAAAACAGTTATTGCACAGACAAGCACAAATACACATTTGTAAAGTAGACTATTATAAAAAAAAGAGTAATAATAATAGGAAGAAGAATACTGAGAGGTCACAAGTTATTGCACATTTGAATTAGAATTCAAATTCAAATGTGTAATGACTTGCACTTGCACTAGAATTAAAAGTAAAGAAACATTCAAGAGTGGAACATTCAATATAAAAGACAATCTGCTATTTGTATGACTTGTTCTGTACATGCATACATACATGTAATTTACATATTTGCAATATAGTTGCACATTGTAACTGAATGACATCAGTCTGTCATTGATATATACAGCAGTTTTGTGTTTTTTCACATAGTCAGAATTTAGTCTGATATGTGAGGATTTTTGAGTTGCTTAGGGAATCTGACATAGGAAGGGGTAAGGGGTGGGAGATTATAAATTAAATGTCATCCTGCTCCTTTTTGAATGTTTAATTTGTTTTTATATCATTTTTTTGTTGTTTGATTTTAATGCAGTATTCGAAATAAATAAATAAACAAACAAAAACAAAACAAACATTTATTTTGCCTTCAGTGTGGAGTAGCTGGTCAGAACCATTTTTTTTTAAATCTAATGTTCATCTAAAAGAACTGCAATGCCATTCATAACTCTGAGCCAAGGAAAAAAAAAAAAAAAAAAAAAGGGGGTGGGGTGGGATGGGGGGTGTCAATCCAGATTTATGATGGTTGTGGCACAGAAAAAGAAAAAAAAAAAGAAAAAGGCAAGGAATAGGTAGGTAGGTAGGTAGGCGTAAAGCTCAAAAACTCAGTTATAAAGTGGTTAAAATGAACTTGAATGGAAATGAGAGGATGGAACGGTATTGCTACCTCACCAAAACAACTGGTCATAACACCTTAACCCTGGGGTGTCAAACATGCGGCCCGGGGACCAAATGCGGCCCGCCAAAGGGTCCAGTTCGGCCCCTGAGATGTTTTTGCCAAGTGCAAAAATTCCACAGTCTTGAATTGAATTAAGCAAAAAAATGTAGCTTGAATTAAGGAAAAAATCTTGAATTAAGCCAAAAAAAAAAAAAAAAAACTTTAATTAAGTAAAAATAAATAAATCTTCAATTAAGCCAAAAATCTTCAATTAACTAAAAAAAATTTTTGAATTAAGCCAAAAAATATCTCAAATTTAGCAAAAAATCTTCAATTAAGCAAAAAAAATTCTTCAATGAGGTAAAAAAAATCTTCAATTAAGCCAAAAAAAATCTTCAATTAAGTAAAAAAAAATCTTCAATTAAGCTAAAAAAAAATCTTCAATTAAGCCAAAAAAATCTTCAATTAAGTAAACAAAATCTTCAATTAAGCCAAAAAAAATCTTCAATTAAGTAAAAAAATCTTCAATTAAGCCAAAAAAAATCTCAAATTTAGCAAAAAATCTTGAATTATGCCAAAAAAAAATCTTCAATTAAGAAAAAAAAAAATCTTGAATTAAGCCAAAAAACAGTCTTCAATTAATTTTTTTTTTTTTTTGGGATAGTTTATAAAAGTAAGTATTTTCATAATTTAATGTTTTTTTTGTTTGTTTGTTTTTTTTACACTAAAACAAAGACAAAACTTTGGAGTTGTCATTATTTATAGGTTATTATGTTATTATATTTCTGGTCAGGCCCACTTCAGACCAAATTTAGCTGAATATGGAACTGAACTAAAATGAGTCTGACACCCCTGCCTTAACCCTTTCATGCATGGTGTTATTTAAGCTTTATGTAAAACCATAATATCTGCAATAGTTACTACAAAGTACAAAACCAAAATTACTACATGGATTATTTCATTATTTTTTTTTTTTTTCCTACATTATCAGATAATTGGTATCACCACTTATGTGTAACATCCACTACAGTCACAATTCAGATTAAGTTTTCCTAAATAAACCATATGTTATCTTTATGGAGAGATGCTTTTGGATACTATGTTATTTTATTTTATTTATTTGCACATCATAAACAGCAAGATAAAGAAAATATCCAAAAATATGGCCAAAAAGTTGTGTTTAAGCAAACAGTCAACTGCACTCTCATCCAGCTGGACACATTAGTTGTTTGGGGAGTAATGATCCCACACAGTTTCATAATAATTCGTGCATGAAAGAGTTAATATACGGTGGTATAGTCGGACTGATATTTAGACAAAGACAGGACATAAACCGACAAGGACACGCAGGGAGGCAACCTACAAAATAAAACAGGAAATAAACCACAGATGGTGATAACTGGTGGCAAAAAGGCGGGGATTTGACATTTAACCGGTGGAACCCGATCACGCTGCTGAGCTGAAACGATCCATTACATAAAGCTTTATCATCCGGTGTGTGTGCCTCGTGCCGCGATTCACGAACAACATTCCGGTAAGCGTCGTGCTCCTGCTTACAAATCCAAACACAGGAGGTTTATGACCCTTTCGGCCTCCCGTGGCATTGTGTTAACATGTGGCACATAATTCACTTAGAAGAGATTGAGCTGAAGGCAGTAACATTTATCTAGAATGATCCGGTGCTTTTAGACCTCTCATTCCCACAGCGGCCAAGTTGTTGACCCCAGCCTCACATAGCTATGAATAATTTCAAGCAGCTTAACATCTTTATATCGTACCGCCATTCTCTTCACAGTATGTCCGCTACATATTTCTTAAAAAAATAAGGTAACACTTTATAATAAGTACACACTATGAAGCATTAGTTAAGCATTAACAAACACTGAATTCATTATTTATAAGGCATATTTATGACATGAATACTCATTAATATATGTTTTATAAGCGCAGTTATAATGGTTTTACTAATCATTCATAACACTGGTCAACAACAAATTTATTGTTTAAGTTTTTTGAGCTGATTTAGGATAATTTTGGTGTGCTGAATCCAAAAATCACATTAATTTTGCTCAATCAGGTCAACTTTCTGAACTATGCTACATATTGGCTTTTCAACATTTTTGCTTACATTTATGGGCATTTTCACATCATATGATACAAAATTCTTTCATATTTCTTGCAATAAACGAGTTCTGAAGATTTTACTTTTGCCAATTTATGATTAGTGTTTTTTTTAATATTACAGGTGAATGAAATGGCTTCGACTAGAAGATCTTGCATAAATAAGCCTGACGTATTCTGCAACATCTGCGGTGAATACACCATTGTACCTAACATGACATGATTTTTTTTTTTTTTTTCTCTTAAAACCTATTTTGGGTGAGAACTATATAAAAAATCAACTGATAAAGTCACAAAAATATAATCAATTTTGTGAGAAGATCAAATTTTTCAAAATCAAATTAGCAAAAAAACCTGACCTGATTGAGAAAAACAGATGTCATTTTTGGATTTAGCGGTGCAAAATGGTCCTAATTCAGTTGAAAAAACCTAGACAACTTGCAAAAAACATTTTTTTATAACCCAGTGTAATCATTCATCATTCACTCATGCAGTTTGTTTGATAATCCCATGTGCTGTGTCTTTCTTTTGTTAGAATAACTGAAACTTTTGTGAGTCTTTAAGGCATCACCAACCTTTAAATCTTATTTGTAAATGCTTTATATGGCATAGATCAGGGGTGTCAAACTCATTTTAGTTCAGGGGCCACATTCAGCCCAATTTGATCTCCAGTGGGGCAGACCAGTAAAATAATAACAGTGAAAAAAGGAAAATTATGTTATGGTCAGGTTTACATCTACAAAGTTACCTTTAAAATCTAAATAACATGAACAACTTGAATTGTCTTAAGAAAAACAAGTGCAAGTTGAAAAATATTCTGCCTCAGTTTATCAGTTTATCATTTGCACATGCATTACAATCACACAAAACATTTAGTAAAAGGCAGAATATTGGTAAAATAGCATTTACTTTTCCTAACACATTTCCGTTTGTTCATATTTGTTCAGGTTATTCACGTTTTTTGTAAAAGTATAGTTTGGTAATGTAAATATTTTCATGTAATTTTACTTTTTTACGCCAAAAAAACAAAGAGAAAATTTGGGGTTGTCATTATTTATAGGTTATTATGATGATATTTTACTGGTTTGACCCATTTGAAATCTAACTGGACTGTATGTGGAACCTGAATGAAAATGATTTTGTCACTGTTGATTGCACTGGGTTACAAAAAATGTTTTTTGCAAGTTGTCTAGGTTTTTTCAACTGAATTAGGACCATTTTGCACCGCAAAATCCAAAAATGACATCTGTTTTTCTCAATCAGGTCAGGTTTTTTTGCTAATTTGATTTTGAAAAATTTGATCTTCTCACAAAGTATAATAATTAATACCAAAATAAGATTGGTAAGCACAGAGGCCACAACAAAAAAGGGGAACACACCATAAATGAAGTTTAACACAAGAATATTTTATTAAATCAAAATAAGCCAAATTAAACCAAGTTAGACCAAATTAGGGAAAAGCAAACTGAAGTATTTTACAGAATGTGAATGAGCCATCAGTAATGTCAGTAGTGTAGGTGTGCATGAGTGGACGTGTGCTGATGGGAGTGTCGAAAAGTACAGAACAGAACAAAATATCAAAGCAACATAACACTGGGTTACAAAAAATGTTTTTTGCCAGTTGTCTAGGTTTTTTCAACTGAATTAGGACCATTTTGCACCGCTAAATCCAAACATGACATCTGTTTTTCTCAATCAGGTCAGGTTTTTTTGCTAATTTGATTTTGAAAAATTGGATCTTCTCACAAAATTGATTACATTTTTGTGACTTTATCAGTTGATTTTTTTATATAGTTCTCACCCAAAATAGGTTTTAAGAGAAAAAAAAATCATTTTCTAGCAGGATTCCTGTTTGGTACAATGGTGTATTCACTGCAGATGTAGCAGAATACGTCAGGCTTATTTTTGCAAGATCTTCTAGTCGAAGCCATTTCATTCACCTGTAATATTAAAAAAAACATTAATCATAAATTGGCAAAAGTAAAATCTTCAGAACTCGTTTATTGCAAGAAATATGAAAGAATTTTGTATCATATGATGTGAAAATGCCCATAAATATAAGCAAAAATGTTAAAAAGCCAATATGTAGCATAGTTCAGAAAGTTGACCTGATTGAGCAAAATTAATGTGATTTTTGGATTCAGCACACCAAAATTATCCTAAATCAGCTCAAAAAACTTAAACAATAAATTTGTTGTTGACCAGTGTTGTTGATCTCTTCTGTGTAATTTTTGCATTTCACAAATTCATCCCACGGGCCGGATTGGACCCTTTGGCGGGCCGGATTTGGCCCCCAGGCTACATGTTTGACACCTGTGGCATAGATAGTCCACACTTTAGATGAGTTCACACCATATACTTAATTAATGAGTAGTAAGTGCTTTAGAACTACCTGAAATAATGAATTCTTGTATGAATAACTGTTTATAGGACATCTATTGGTAAATAAATGTGTGACTTAGTATAAAATACACACTAACATATTCACTAACCATTAGTACATGTCTGAATACAAAATTTTAAATGCTGAATCCATAATTTATAAAATATGAAAATACAATCATTAACCACATTGTAGATGAGTTTATGAATGATGAGTAAAACCATTATAACTTTGCTTATAAACCATATATTATGAGTATTCATGTCAGAAATATGCTTTATAAATGATGAATTCAGTATTTGTTTAAGCTTAACTAATGCTTCATAGTGTGTACTTATTATAAAGTGTTACCAAAAATAAAATATATATCCCTTCATCCCATGAGGAGCCTGTCTACATCCAGTGACATGTCAATTAAAAAGTGGATTAGTTTTGTAATCGTTTGACATAAAAAGAATAGTAATAGAAGATAAAGCAGGGGAAAAATAGAGCGAAGTAGCTAATTGATGTTATTACTCACGTTATTCTAATTAGCGCTGATTGCTATTCATAGCACATTACACCGCAGCCATGTTTCCCAAAACCTTGACAAGTCCCAGGCTCTCCATGCTTCCCTCTTCTCATACCAACAGACTAATTAATAAATCCTCCTCGGACAGCTATCGGCTTTGATTAGATCCCCATCCTTGTCCTCACACACTCACCGCAAAGGAAGAAGGGGAAACAAAAAAAAAAGTCGATGTAAGCTAAATTTAATTGTCGAGAAATATTGCAAGCTGCGCTATCTCTAAGTTAAAAAAAAAAAATTAATAAATAAATAAAGTGAATTGTTTCTGAAAGGTGTCATAGGTTAGCTGTCGAGCATTTGCTTGGAAGCAGCGAGGAATGGCAAACAGTTTTAGGTTGTTTTTTTTTTTTTTTTTTAATACTGAAAGATGAAGCGAAGGACGATGATGACTCTTAATCACTGCAACAGAATGATGATATGCAAATATGTGCTGTCGATCTAATGAAGCAGAGTGCAAAATGTAGTCGTCAAATGAAGCGTACAGATCATTAAAGATTTGGGGACCTAAAAAGTTGAAGCGCTTGACCCAGAACTGTGCACAAACTTATCAAAGAAAGAAAGAATGAAAACAGGAAGGAAATAATGAAGGAAGGAAGAGACTGGGGGGGGGGGGGGGGGGGGGGCGGGCAGTTATGGGGTAATATGGCTTGTGTGTGTGTGGCCTTATCCCTTATCTTTATGAGATAGTATAATTTTATTCACTCTCTGTCTCAGTGCCAGTAGTACATCATGTGTTTTTGTTGTCCATGTGGCAGACTTTCTTCACAGTCCTGCTCCTTAATGGGAAATATGATTTCCAACCGTCGGGTCACCCTCTTCTCTGACAACAGAACCGATAAATTTTCATGGGACATTCCCACAGGATGAGGCCAGTGGGTATTATAATGAAACTGAACTCTACCGTCAGCCTCTTTGAGCTGAAACAGGACAAATCGCTGAATCGCAGAGGAAAGTTTTTTATTTATTTCACTGCGTGGACTAAAACTATGTGACTTTCTAAAACTCACAGGTTTGACATGCATGTGGAAGTAATAGATAGGTCATTTTTTTTAATACTCAATAACACAGCAACAGTAGACCGACTAGAGCATGGAAAAAAAAAGAGCGTTAACGGCCATTTTGTCACAGATGAGACAGTTCATGAGATCCAAATGACATAACAAACAAGTGCGGCCGGGCCCAACAAACCCCACCCCTCGCATGTATTGTAGCCTATTATACACCTGTGTGTTGTGATAATGTTTATGAAGTTGAAAAAACAAATGCACAGTATGTTTTCAGGACTTTTTTCTGTTTTGATGTTATTTACTTGATATTATTTCGAGGTCACAGACTCTAACCTTCACCCCCAGAGCTCAAAATTTTAACCCACAGCAAATTTAATCAGTTCCCCAATGGCATTCATTTATTTTAATCTAATTTTATTTATTTCATTTATTTATTTTTTTTTTTTGCTTGTTTGTTTCAGAATGAGTTGACTAGAAATAACAAACTCTTTATGTTTTTGTTTTTTGTTTTTTTTTTACTGACTTCCATATCTTTTGTAAAGGTGGAGTATGACAATGTTAGGTAAATGGTGGGGGGAAAAAAATTGAAAAAAAAATTTACCCAAAATCTGAAAAGGTACATGTGCCTTAGCTTTATTGTCAGAGTGATGTATAACAATTGCCTGTATATATGTGCCAAGTTAGAAGTAAATTGAAGCAAAGTAGATTTTTTACAGACATTTGAAATTTTGCCCATTATAAGTAAATGGGAGAAGAAAAAAGATTTTTTTTTTTTTTTTTTTTTTTTTTTTTTTTTTTTTTTTACTTTTCCCAAAATGTAATCACATCTATTTTGGGTCACTGGCAAGGTATAAACCCAATTTAGTAAGAATTCAACCAATAACCAAAATGTTCAAGACCAAAAGCATGTTTCAGCAGATGTAAAATAGTTGAAAGTTTATTTCTGCAATGTCAAAAAGTTTCATTATGGACATTTACAGTTGTTTCTGGTTATAACTATGCTAAAAAAAAAAAAAAAAACTTTGCGTCTTTTTCTCTTTTTTACTAAACCACACTGTTTTAAGCATTTATTTCATATAAGAATGATAATTAATGGCCAGATATTGAAAGTTAAGTTCTTTCTGAAAGCAAAGACTTGGCAAAAAAGACATTTTCTGACACTTTCATTGCAAAGAAAACATGAAAACGCCTAGATGTCCTGTTGTACCGGCAGTCTTAAAAGGGTTAAAAGTCTATAAAAAAGTTCTTGCAGTGGATTTTTAGTGTCTTTCATTCCCCTGTGGGTGTTTGACTTCCTTTAGTGAGAGTTCAGTAGTCTTATGGTTTGAAGGATGAAGCTGTTTGAGGGAGTGGGAGTGGACTGTGTTTTTTTTATGAAGTGTTAGTGTGTGCTAGTGTGGGATTTTAAGGCTTAAGCGTTAAATTAAACATCCATATTGCTCATAATTGATCCTGAAGTTAGTTTGAAGCTGCTCTAATCAATATTTTTATATTAAGAGCAGGTCAGATGACTGTGTGTAACATGAATGCGGTGGCTCACAGACAGAAACCTCCAGAGAGTTATTACCCGACATTACCTTCAGATGTGTCGCAGTTTTAAAGCATTTCAGCTCTGTGTTTGGCATTAAAGCCCACCACCTCCGCTTTCATCTCATACCCACCTATAAAGTCGCTTTAGCTGCCTCCCCAGCACCAAATGAAAAGTTAACAACTGGTAACTGAACAGAGAAGCAGATTTTAAAGAGCTAGAACTGGTGTCAAGCAAAGCAGAGCCATGAGGAGACGGGATATGGGGAGATTCATTATAGAGACCCAGCAGGACTCCAATCAAACATAAACACCCGGGAGACGCTGGGTTCTTTATGTGTGTGTGTATGTGTGTGTGAGAGACGCCTGTTTTACACATGCATGTGTGTCCACAAAACCAGCGTTAAGGCTGCACAGCTACTGCCACAGCCCACTTCTCCTCTGGTAATGACCATCAATAAAAGAATCATTTCACTTGGGTTTCAAGACCAAAAGGTTAAGTATGTACTAAAAACTGATCACCACTGTCTAATTTAAATAATTAAGAAAAATAATCTGATTTTTAATGACACATAATGAACAAATGAATGAACATGATGGCTGTTATTCTAGAAAAGATGAAATTCTAATGTGCTGTTTACATGGCTTATGACAATGAATATTCTACACATACTCCTGTTTACATGCAGCTGTGCATAACCCATTAAAAACAACTTCAAATTTTTTATGAATTTTTAAAATCAATTTTTTTTTTTTTTCCCATTTACTTATAATAGCCAAAATTTGAAATGTCTGTAGCAGCAAAACTATTGGCTGAATTCATACCAAATTGGGTTTATAGATTGCCAGTGACCCAGAATAGATGTGGTTCCATTTTGGGAATAGTAGGTCAAAGTAAAAAAAAATTTATGAATTAAAAAAAAAAAAAAAAATCTCCCATTTACTTACAATGGGCGAATTTTCAAATGTCTATAAAAACATTAATTGTTTCAATTTACCACAAACTTGGCACATACCATACTTTCCAGGCTATAAGTCACACCTGACTATAAGCCGCAGGTGTCCATGTTTTGACATGAGATATTTACACAGACAGATGGTAAACAGACAGATTATTTAAGTATTTATTTCCATACCTTAACTACTTTTTTCAAAACAGTGCCTGTAACACGGCAGTAAAACGGCAGGAACAGGCTGGTACAAAAACCCAGAAAAGTCATTGATCTGTATCTTCATCTTCCTTCTGCTCATTAAACCACTGCAGTCGTCTTCTTCAGTGTTGGAGTTGAACATCCTCAAAGGCTCCGTCACACACCTTCTACGTCTCTCCTCCGTTGTTGCTCAATGGCACTTCCATGCAGCAGCTCTATTTCCTTCTTGGGCAGACACATCGATTGCTTTTAACTTAAAAGCTGCAAAATATGCATTTCTTCGTGTGTTTTCCATGATGAGGGTTTGTGCATGACACGCAAAATGACTGTTAAAAGTTAGGATTAAAACTTCTCCTCTTCATCACCTCTTCCACCTGTCTCTCACTTTTGCACTTCCTGCTAGAGCGCCCCCTGGCGGCCATTAGCCTGTATAAATCTATACTCGAGCTGCATTGCTGTATAAGCTGCAGGGTTCAAAACGAGAAAAAAGTAGCGGCTTATAGTCCGGAAAGTACGATATATAGAGGCAGTTGATATGCTGACATCGGCACATGCATAGACATGATGACATCAGCTGGACTGATGCCAAAATGAGCAACAATACATGTGAGAGGCGGGGTTTGTTCTGCCTGGCACCACGTCTTACAAGCTGATTTATCTAGAATCAATGCTGTGTCAATATATACGTGTGTCATACTGTCACGATGAGGGATGGACATGTCAAGCAGAAATAGTATTCGATAATAGCTGGTAATTAGTCACCACTATTCAAATATTTTGTTATCTGATGCTGTGGTTATGTTATAGAGGTTTTGCTGTCTTCAGTGAGATGTGAGTGAATCGTTGTTTGATAATTCTTCAAATCTCTGCCAACACAGATTATATGTCTGTGGAGGACAAACAGGAGGATTGGATTTAACCGAATAAGACTTGACTTTGTTACCTACGACGTCTTCTGCGTTTCATGAACTTACATGACATCAGATGTGTCACACTTCTACATTCACCCACAATTTTAACAACACTTAAACGTCACATTCTCACCAAATGACAGATAAGACCTGACACAAAGCGCTGGTAAAGACAAAGTAAAATATATTTAACAAACAGAATGATAATCACATGAACTAATGTATTTTTATTTTATACATGACCCAAACCTTGTTGTGATGCGAGACACAACAAAGATAGTGGGAAGTCTCTGAAAATGTCTACGTCTCTATTATGATAAACTAACCATAGATTAGAGTCTAAACATCTACAGCGGTACCTTGACTTGCAACTGCACTAACAGTTTTCTAAGTTAAATCCGAGATACGTGCAAGCTTCAGATACGCCACCGCTAGTTGTCATAGCCAAAAAAAGACAAATGTTGGAGGATAGCTAGTAGGTATTCTGGTGGTGGATCCTCCATGTCTCTGCTCACCACAGCGTTTTGAGGAGAACTGACGGGTTTCTCCTGTCAACCCCATTTTTATATATCCTACATCCCTCTGCTGAGACTCCCAGTGGCTTTAATTTTAATTTATTTTAGTTTAGTTTGGTAGTTTTTCAAATGTAATTCTATCACATCCAACACATTCAATCACATTTAATTTACGATGTAAAACTGATATTTTTACTGAAAATTGGTCAAAGTGGCTCACTTATTGTAACTGTGAGACCAGACTTTGTATAATTTCAAAGGACCCTCAAACTTTTCTATAAAGGAAAAACATAATATGGATATACGAGTATATTGATGAATATGTGTAATGTATGTATATGTGGACTAGATGCTGCTCTAAGGCTGGACTCTCCCCCCTGTTGTTTGTTTTGTATTGTTTTGTTAGTGTAAGTATTTGTGTTATGGTTTTCTCAAAAACAAAATAAAAACTAAATAAAAAATTAAAAAAACATAATTCTAAATTTGAGGATTATGGTGACGTTAGGTATTACAGGTATTATTTCCTGCTGTACAACAAAGTCCAGTCGCTGTCCAGAGGGGAGGTGCTGAAACGCTTTACTGCGTGTCTGGAAAAGGTGAAAAGAGGTCGTCCAGAACACGTCGAATATGTCTACATGCGCCAATATGTGCTGGAGATAGGTTCGATATAAATTACACATAAATTCAAAACACATTACTCATAGGTTAGAAATAAGTTTTGAATCCACTGGACATTATATATTAACATTGTATATCCTCCTGAGACCCAACAGTGGAGTTTTGTCCTCTGTAGGGGGCAAGAGTTTCACAACTTTACTTTAATATACCTTGAACCTTGTACCTTTTAGGATCACACTTTTTAATCTCGTTGTGCAATGTACAATGACAATAAAGATTTATTCTATCCTATCTTCTATTCTAAGCTTTTCATACAATTATTTGAAAAAAAAAGCCAAAGCTTGTACTTACTGGGTGTCAGGAGTTTACAATTGTTTATTATTAACCCTTTCATGCACGAATTATGAGAACCTTAATCGATATTTTTTTCCTGAGTGTTTTTATTCCTCTTTAGGCATGAAAAACAATGCAATTGAAAAATTTCTTATGAAAAAAAAAAAATAAATAAATAAAAACTATATAAAAAAAAAACAAAAAATAAAGTTAAAAAAGACATACTACTACTACTACTACTACTAATAATAATAATAATAATAATAATAATAATAATAATAATAATGATCTTATGAACCTATTTTACATGAAGTTGCAAAAATGTCCATTCAGCTGGACACCTTGCATTTAATTTTTGAAACAAAGAAACATGTATTTACAGATAAATTGTGTGAAAACTGGGGGGGGGGGGGGGGGGGCTTGTAGTTCTGGGGGTCAGAGTATGCTCAGGGGAGATCTATACAATGTTACCAATTCATGTCAGAAAAGATATGTAGTGTCTTAAAACTTTAATAAAGATATGTGCAAAAACAAACAAACAAACAACAAAATCCATGAATATATGAGAACAGCTGGAGAATAGCTGTCCACTGTAGTGACCAGTATACATGAAAGGGTTAACAAAATATGGGGTTGGATGGGTTTAGTGGCATTTCAATTAATTTTGATGGGGAAAACTGATTGGATATACGAGCAAATTAAGTCACGAGCTTGGTCACGGGATGATTTGAACTCCTAAATCAAGGTGCCACTGTATATCCTCACCTGAAATAACCTTTAAAAAATGTGGTTTTGGAAATTATAACTACAGCTTTAAGTTTCCTCCTCCAGCATTGTTGCCTCCCTTGTAGCTGCTATCACAGTAAAAAATATATGTACGTTGTGTTGTTATGACAACTAGTTTCACTGAGAGAGTACAATACCTGTCATGGAAGTGTAGCATTGACAAAAGCCCAATCACGTCAAGTGGAGTGGAGGCCAGTACCGTCAGTGGAACAGTGAGATACTCAAGAGGAAAATCAAGACGTTCTGTGACAGTAACACTCATGTGAAAACAGCCGTGTGCATCCGGCTTTAACGACTCAGTGTGCTGGACGTATAGATAAGAAACTGTTTGCTAAAACATTAGTCAGAGCAGTTGGTTTCAGTACGTAGTGGTGATGCCCAATGCTGAATGTCTCTGGTATGTGAAACTTCTGAGATTTGTTGAAACTGCTTGTTCCCAGCATTAACAGCCTGAAAGAACCCGACAGGAAAGAATGATGATATCATTATTAGCCTGTCATATTTCTGTCGCCAAGTCCATACACCAACAGAGGGATGGTTCAGGATTTTTCCAGTGAAATCGGAGCCTAAGTCATTCTTCATTTGCTTGAGCATAAACTCACAGACCCTCGGTAACTCACACAGACTGAACAATATCTCAGAGTGATAGGGAAACCGGAGAAGGCTCTGTCATTATTAGGGCGAGGCAGATGGTGTCCCATATTGTTCCTGATGGGAAATGGGGAAGGATGAGTCATCTGATGGGTATCGAGCTGTAGGTTTGAGGGACACGCACCGTGTAATTTGGCCTATGTGTGAGATAGTATGTCAAAAAGAAGAGCTGGAAACAGAAGACCCAGGAGAGAGGAAAAGTTTAGAAGTGAGTCTTTCAGATTTCAGCAAGTGTGTGTTTCTGTCAGCTGAAATGAAATGTTGCAGATACACCATATGGACAAAAGTATTGGGACATGTTGAATTCAGGTGTTTCTTTTCTAACAGGGGTCTGGGATACAAAACAGTAATCACAAATGCCATTATAGTTTTATAAATATCATTGCATTGGTTAGTTTGGTTTGTCGTCATGCGGCGTCCAGCGGCGGCGTCTGTCGTCTGTTACAAAACTTCCAATCGTCTTCTTCTCCGAAACTACAATTCCGATTGATTTCAAACTTGGTATACAGCTTCTTTATGATGATGTCAACAAAAGTTAGTGAAATTATTTGGATCCGGATCTGATTCTGGATTTGGTGCGACTTTGAAAAATTTCCCCATTATAAGAGATAGGAAGTGGATGGATGCAATAACTCAGTAAATATAAATGATATCCAGTGTAAATTTCTACAGTCCAGCCCTGATGGGGAGATGACCAAAACATAATGTCCACATGCTGATCAGGATCTTCTTCTGGATCCGGGAACTTACGGAAAATTTAACCTGGGCTCTTATGGGGAAAACATTTAAATCATCTTCTTCTCCGAAACTACAGTTCTGATTGATTTCAAACTTGGTATACAGCTTCTGTATGATGATGTCAACACAAGGTATTGAAATTATTTCGATCTGGATCTGATTCTGGATTTTGTGTGACTTTGAAAAATTTTCCCATTATGATAGATAGGAAGTGGATTGATCCAATAAATCAGTAAATATCAATGATATCAAGTTGGAATTTGAATTTTTTACAGATCTGATTGGAATATGACCAAAACATGGGCTATTTCTGTAAAAGAATAAATACACAGAACTGGGTGATAATAAATGGCATCTGGATACATTTCCCAAAGCTTTTAATTTGGCCAATAAGCTACAGGGCCATTGGTCCTATTTTTTGGTTTTACTGTAGGCACAAGGCATGATGGGTAATCACTTCATCCACTCTGAAATAGGGTCTATCTGAATCCAATCCAATCTTCATATTCTCTATCAAACTGATGGTTGTTTTAGAAGTGAGAAGGGCATCAGTTAGAGTTAAAGGTCCAGTGGATAACTCCCCTACCCTAGGTGGCAGAAAATTACCTGAATCAATGCAAAGAAAGCACGATTTCTCTTTCCCGATGTTGTGCTTACCTTACCTGGCACTTTGGGACAAAAAAAACTTGGTTGTATCTTTCGTGATTTTCAAATACTTCGTTTCTACAACCGGCCAAATTGGCAAGCACCTCAACTTCTCTGTCATCACTTCCATCAACCTGGTCTCACACAATTTCATTTAATGACATGTAATGACCATGGACCCCTACCTCAAAATCTGTGGTGGTATCCCAGAATTGTCGAAAATTCCATAATGGGCCCATAGAAGTGATACCAGTGTAAGTCAGTGACAGGCATCAGCCCTGGTCCACGCACTGATCCCCTGATTCAAATATAACTGTGCGTGGACCACATAAGATGAGTGATCCAGATAGTTATATTTTAACCAGGGGATCACGCGTAGACCATGGCTGACGCCTGTCACTGACTTATATTGATATCACTTCTGTGGGCCCATCAGGAATTTTTGGCGATTAAGATATGGAGAAGCCCGCCCCGTTCTGCAGGTGGCTACTTCGATTTCTGTCCTCTGTAGGCTCATGGAGGGAAAAAATGGTGTTGATAATGGTGGCACCCAGCTAGCAGTACCCGCGCTATGTATAATTAATTTTTCCAGGTTAAAGGTAATCAAACAAAATTGTTGCTTTGACTAATTGAGTACTATTTTTCAATTATAATCAATAATTAGACTGATTGTTGGAAAGAACATTTTAAAGAACTTGTTGCAGCAGAAACAATATAATAGTCATGGCAGTAAATACCCAATGAAGGGAACTGAGCTGAACTGAACTGAACTGAACTGTTTGCCGAGTTAAATCCATGTGACCCAATCAGAACAGCTCACCAATCGATTTTTGGTCCAAACCCAGAGACTAGAACCTTGGGGTCACCTGGAATTCAAATGGGGCCACCTGAAATTTTTAGTAATTGATAAAAACAGAAACTTACTAATAAAAAAAAAATATGGTGAGTTGAGAGAGACAATCAAATTATATAAAAGACATGACAAACTGTGAGGCTAAAACTGAAGCACTGTGGTTCTGTTTATCTGTCAAATGTTCATTGTGGTCGATTTCAGATGCTGCAGTTCTTTCATAATTCATAGTTTGAGTTCTTGTTTGTTCAGTATTAATTGTCAGCCTTGTAAATCCAAGCTGGACTGACTGTACATATCCTGACCAAGGAAAATCAAATTCTCACTTTGTGCAGTAATCTACACCTGGCTTTTCTGCCTCCGTCCATAATAATATACATTATATAGACTAAATGTTGTCTACACTGTAAGCCCAGACTTTGTATTTACTAAAATGCTTTAATTACAATGTACTTAAATGATATAAGTTTTACTGCATTACTGTATAATGTTAAGTATATTCTACTAATTTGCTGACATAGTCGAAAATATGAAAAAGTTTAAGTTGAATGGAATTAAATTGCTAAGTTTTAGTCATGACCACACCTTTTTATCTCTGCATTGCATTGTGGGTATTGGGCATGTTGTTGAAAATGTGTTATTTTTATGTGCAGGGCTTCAGTGGGTTGTGGTGTTAGTGTAAATTTGGACCTAATGTGTGTATGGCAGTATTTATTGGCCTTTTTGTGTTTGTTTTCGTATTTTTGTCAAGTTGCACCATGAGTCAGAGCCATAAGCCGAACAATGGCTTTCCTGTTCATCTAGGATTGTTTTAGTGAAATATAATATTTATCCTTTCCCAAAGTAAAAACACTTCCTGTACTAATTACTCAGAGCTTACTTCCTTCCTAACTTCCATCCATGCTACAATATATTAAGCTGAATAATTACACATAGCAATTTATTTTGCAAAAGATTTTAATTTAAATCAACTTGGAATTGAGTACAATGAACTGATGATATTAAGTCTAATGATTGTACATAGTAATTAACATTGCAACAAATTTTAAGTGAAATTAACTTGGCATTTAGTGTGTTGTACTTAAAATAGCAATTCCATTCAAATCAATCATTTAAGTTTAATACACTCAAGTTTTCTTTACTCATTACTTACATTTTTTAAGGCAACGGGTTACCTCAGATTTTTTAAGTAAACTCAACTTATCCATTCTTACAGTGTAGAATTAATGTTTATTTGCAATATAGTATAGCAAACTATTACATGATCAAAAACAAATTAATTTTAGCAAAAAAAAAAGTCTCTGTTTTGAATGTCTGGGGTTGCCAGAAATTTGTGATGTTAAAATGGGGTCACGAGCCAAAAAAGGTTGGGAACCATTAGACTAGAACCAGCAGAGTCAATCAGTATAATAATATAATCTCTATTTTTCACCAGTTTCTTTCATTTCCCCTGGTGGCTGTTATCTTGTTCACGCTCAGATCCTTAAAATTTGGACTTCATTGTGGATGTTTTTTTTTTTCTTTTATTCAGTGTGAGAACATAAGTCAGGTGTGAGTCATGACTGCTGCGTGAAGCCCGATGCCGAACACTGTAACAAAGCTAGCTTGGAGGAACAGATTTTCCAGCTGGTAGTGTTACAGTGTGTGTGTGTATGTGGAGTGCCCTTGGATGCTGGAGAGGTTAGATGTGATGAGGCATGCCAGAACAGTGATGCCTGAGAGACACAAACACAGAGAGAGAGGGAGATTCCCTGAGGATGTTGCCTCTCTTTTGGGTTTTTACAGCATCGCGGTTGTTTTTGTCACAACCGGAGCCCCATATGTTTATGGGAGCTGGTCTGGCACAGCAGGTCAAAGCAACAAGCCACAGCAGCCATCTGGCCCCGCATTTGTCACATTGTCAGGTGGGCTTGCTTCTCCGCCCTTCACCTCCCTGCTGCCCTCCTTTGCCGTGACATCTACCCGTGTCAGGTGACGGATTCTAACCACAGTGTGGACGTGTACTTTCTGCAGGAATCTGCTTTTTCTCTGAGTGACACATGCCCAGCAAACCCCTACAGGGCACCGCTAACCTTTACTGTCATTTCTCTTGGCAGATACTCTGTCATTATCATCGTTGTCATCTTTTTCTTTCTGCCTTCATCTCTCCATCCATTTTTTTCTTATCCATCAGTCTTTTGTTCTGGCTGTCTTTCCCTTCCTGACCATCTTTCTCTGTGGCTCATGCTGTCATGTTGATATATTTGGTTCAACGCTGGTCATTCTCTTTTGCTCTCTGACTTATGCCGTCATGTCAGGGTGCTGCTAAATGTACACTGGTTTGTCACTGTCTGATCGAACAAAACACACTATCTCTATTTCCATCTCTGCTTTGTACATATTTATTTTCTTTTCTGGCAGTCAACAGGTTGTCGTGCTTTGTTTTGTCTGAATAAAACCTGTTTTGTATGCTCTAAATAAGTAATGACAGTTCTTAATAATAGAGATGGGTAATCTAGCCAAAACATCATATCGTGATATTTTGTGGTTGAATCCCAATCCATGATCTGAATCAAAATGTTCTTGCTTCTTATAATAAGCAGGAAAGTTACAAACTATAAGTATTCCTTGCTTTTACTCTGGTTTCTTGAGGCATTTGTTGTTGAATCTGACCATAAAGTCTGTGGATTGACATTATATTATATTATTCATTAATTCATTCGTTATCTGAACCTGCTTTATCCTCACTAGGGTCACGGGGGTCACTGGAGCCTATCCCAAATACTTATGAGTGAAGGCGGGGTACAACCAGGACATGTTGCCAGTTCATCGCAGGGCTGACATATAGATGTACATACTGCAGTGTTTCCATTCATTATCTAGAATGTGGTGTCCCACTGTGTCTGTGGAGTTTTACAGTGAATCAAAATGTTTTCACACTGGTGTAACTCTACAGTACCTGTGTAAGTCAGACTCACTGCACGTTCAGAGGCCAGGGAGACAGATTTACAGTTATTCTTATTACCTCCGCCAAGGAGGTAATGTTTTTGCCGGCGTTGGTTTGTCTGTCTGTGTGCAAGATAACTCAAAAAGTTATGAGCAAATTTGGATGAAAATTTCGGGAAATGTTGATACTGGCACAAGGAACAAATGATAAAATTTTGGTGGTGATTGGGGGTGGGGGGGGGTTCCACGGGGGCCCACTGATCTGCCTTGGCAGAGGTCTGCGCTCTCTTGTGCTTTCTGGTTCTTATTCTTATTCTTATTCTTATTCTTATTCAAAAACATATTAAAATCTTTGCAAATGAACATAAAACTGAAAATGAACGAGTAAGTGCAGACAGACGCTAAATAATAGACTAATAAGATAAGATATTTTATTGTCATTATACAAAATGTACAGTGAAATTTAGCTGCACTATCAGGATGCAGATTCATAAATAGTAATAAATAGTAATAATAACTATGAAAATATATAGGAAAGCACAGACCAGTGCCGTCCCCCCCGATCACCACCAAAATTTTATCATTTGTTTTTTGTGCCAGTATCAACACTTCCTGAAATTTTCATCCAAATCCGTCCATAACTTTTTGAGTTATCTTGCACATGGACAGACAGACCAACGGACAGACAGACAAACAGACAAACAGACAGACAGACAGACAGACAAACAGACAGACAGACAGACAGACAGACAGTCACCGGCAAAAACATAACCTCCTTGGTGGAGGTAAAAAACAAAATATGCATCACTCACATATCAACATCCATTCATACATTTCCTCACACATCAACCTCCCTCATTTATCACACAGTAATACGTCTCACACACATCAGTGCCAATGTATGCAGTGCAATGTACGAAATAGTGCAAATAAAAATGTCTATACTCGATTAGCTCAATAACATAGCGACCTGTACTAGCAACATTAATATGTAACTCCAGTGATGATCAGGTTATTTACAACAAAAGTAAAATAAGTAGAAGTGTGATTGCAGCACTGTTGTGTGTCTTTTTGTAATGACATGGATTTGTACATTTCATGTGCAAAGTATATCACATGCCAGATTAACATTGATCACAATCCAAGATCATGACATCGCCTGGGTGTAGTTTTTAACAGTGGAGACAAAGTAACACTAACATAACAGGAACAGTGATGTGAGAAACATGGCTGTTTATATCATTACAACAAAAGTTCAAATTATATCAAATATTTGAGTCTGAATTGCAGAGAAATTATTATAAAAGAATCATTTGTGTGTGTTTTATTCGTTGTAAACATCATGTTGTGTCAATGGAGACCTTGAACTACGCCCTACAGGGATAATACTTCCTGTAAATCCTGAAAACATTGTGCACAAAAATATCAAGTCCAAACAATTTTGTATTTGTATATCCAGACATATAAACAGAACAATCAGGCTCCATTGTGTTCTTTTCAATTTTAAGTGGTTTGAGTGAATTAGCGCTACTCACTGACTGATATTGAAATTGTAGTCTTTTGTGTTATTTAAGAATTACTCTCTTGAGAATATTTGACCTTTTCAATGAACCCTTTAAATAACTGTAACCTTTAATTAGGAATAAAACCATTTCATTTAGTGTTCGTGGCAGTGTACCGTGGAGTAGACAGGATAATTATATTACAGTACATCCGCTCCTTTTACTTGGATTATTAAAAACGATACGGTACCGTTTTTTTTTTTTTTTTCCTGCTGCAGGATGTTTTAATCAGTTCTGAACCCTCTATTCAATATCCCAAAACTAAAACAGAACACAGTGGACCGAACAAGAGTTTCACTTTTAATTTCCACGTGGACATCTTGATCCAGATTCTTGCAATAAAACAGCAGTTACTGTACAGTATATTGGAGACCTGTCCTGTACTTATTTACTCACAACAAATTACTTGCTTCATTGTTTCAGTGCAGCAGAATAGCATATCATCGCAGGCTGTTGTGTTGACGTTGCCCTGATCTGCAGCCATCGACTACACAGAGGCAGACTAGTAATTGAATTGCCCGCCGTGGCCCAGCCTTTCGCTTTATGTGGGAGCTCCTCTATGTCTGAACTGCCAGAAAGTCATTACAGAAAATTAGTGATTCTGGCCACTCGCCAACTCTGTCACACACTTCCCTCCTCACTCTTTGTGTTCGCTGCCAAGCTCTCGTAAAGCGGGAGACACACTGACGCGAATATGACTGAAGACTGTAAGGTTATGAATTATATACATAGCGCTTGTGTGTGTTTGTGCGTACATGGTTGACTGCAGCATCTAATCAAGCTTTGATGAGCCTCCTGTTTCCCAGGTGGCAATGCAATGAAGGGATCATCATCTTTTATTAAGAACGCAAGGGCGAGTGCATCCAGTCACAAATGTTCATGGAGACGCTCATGAATACAATAGCTGTCTTTCCACTATTCTGCTCACATGTCATTTCTCTCCAGTTTATTTGCTCACGTACAGAATGCACTCCCACATACATATGTGCACATATTAACACTTCCTTAAAACAATAGGTTTTAATATTCACAATCTAAAAATGTCTTGGAACGTCTGGAATAGTGGGAGGGAATGTACAAAAGGTTGAGTATGTAAGATTTTTTTGTGCTTATGTGAAATTTGTTTTGGAGTCTATTTTTTGTTAAATACATCAATTTAGCATTAACTCCATTTCTAAGCTAACAGTAAACAATAACAACATTTACACTTAGGGATGCACCAAGACCGATATCAGTATAGGGTATCAGCCCGATACTGAGCGTATGTATTAATACTTATGCCCCGTTTCCACTATGTGGTATCGGCTCAGCTTGACTCAACTCGGCTTGGCTTGGCCTTTTTTGCATTTCCATTACGAAAAAGGACCTGGAATCTGGTACCCGGTACTACATTTTTGGTATCACCTCTGCCGAGGTTCCAGGACTGGGGACCAGATACTAAAATGTGACGTATAACACTGCAGACCACTGATTGGTCAGACAGTTTTCTCTGTGACCCGCCGTTTTACAAAAACAGATGCGGAAATTGACAGTAAATATAGCAGTACATTAATCCACATGATAACAGCCCAAAACTACACCATGGTCGGTCGAGGAGATTCAGTCTTAGGTGGCCGACGTAAAAATTCAGACGAGACAACACACAATGAGCGAGTTTATCAACAACTCTCTGAACAGACGACATGATTACTGATTCCTCTATTGCCACATGTCCACTACATGGAACTGGTTCAACTTGGCTCGGCTCATCTCCCATTGTTGTGCACCTCATTTCCTTTCCCCTACTTTCGGAAACTTGTATTTGAGGGGGTGAGACGTTTGTTGCCCACACCGGAACCGGAACTGGGCCTGGCGTTCACTCTGCTGCTACATTCACAAGCGTCGCTAAGTAGTGAATCAAATACGTGACATTCCTGTAAATGTATCACATGCTGTGGACAAATGTTTGAACATATTGGAAGCGTTGACAGTGTTCCAGTGGACCTGATGTCGTCTTTTTAGACCGTTTCTGCCTCAACACCATGTCGGCTACATTCTGACCAAAACAATGCAGCACACATGTGACGTCTTCGCGCATGCGCAACGAAGATGGAATCGTTAAGCAGAATCATTAATCAGGCAGGCAAACAATTCCAAGGAATCAAGCTACTGGGATCCGGTTCTCAAAAAGAACCGGTTCTCGATTCCCATCCCTACCTATGATCCCCACATGCTCCCATAGCTCCACCTCTTTTATCTGAATATGGTCACTTCTGGCCCCAAAAGGCTAAATCCCAAACTATTGGCTTTAAAATGATAGGTCACCAACACATGGGTGAACATTACAGTTCTTCTAATCACTAATAATGTTCAGTCTATAGGCTGTAATGTACAGATCAGTGATTAAACCCCATCTCTTTCTCTTCAGTGGTCCCTGCACTGACTTGTCCAGTAAAGTGATAGCATGAGAGGCCCCACCTCCGGCCATCTGCTGGAGACTGATAAACCCTTTCACACACAACTCACACACACACACACACACACACACACAGTGAAAATGTGTTCATGTAGTCTCCACATGCACCCCACCGTTTGGCGACGGTCACTCAGACAGTGCACCGTCTCCATGGAAACAGTCCAGGTATGTCATACATGTGTGTTCGGGAGAAAGTTCTGAGTTCATTTTCATCGGCCAGCATTACATACTTGCAGACACACACACACACCCGGGGAGCAGCTATTGATTGATTTAGTGATACTCTGATAGGGCTGATAGGGTTAATTGGTTTTCAGGGGGCATGTACAGAGACCGGTTTGGATCGGCACACCAGAGACAGAAAGAGCAAAGAGCACAAGAGAGGCAGAAAGAAAATAAATGTAAAGGACATCACAACAGGCGAAGTGCAAGAAGGTGTGGGAGCTGAAGAGACGTGTGAGTGAATACAAAACAAAATATCAAATATATACAAGAACAGAGAGACAAGGACAAAGAAAAGAAAAGTTCCTTGAATACCTCTTTAAATTCTTAGTGTCATTGTGTCGCTGTTTTGTGCTGCATATTTTTCAGCAGATGTTTCTGAAGGTCTACTTCTCAGCACTTCTAATCTGACACAATGGTCGGAGTGTTTGATTTCTATTTTCTTTTATCTACCTTGTGATTTCCTGTAAAAATTGCAGAATTACAGTGGATGGATTTATAAAACTAAGGAAGTCCTGAGTGCACTGAGCTTTCAAGACGACAGATACAGGTTGCACCACTACTTCAGAAGGCTGGTAATGACATTTCCATGATGATATTTGGATGGCATTTGTTTCATACAGTCAGTGTTATCTTTAGGCCTGTTGAGATTGTTAATTATCTATTTCACTGAAGTTGAGAACCAACTCCAGATGGTCTCATATTTTGCAATAAGTAGGCTACATCTCGCAAGGATTAAACGACTTTTTACAGATTCTTAAAATATTTCACATTATTTCACATTGTTTCCTCAGTCTGCTTTGTTTTGAAATATTTCCAGTCGGGACTCACTGAGCACACATTTCATTGTATAGCACCCCATCTCACACACACACACTCTTGCGTATTAAGCTGCCAAAACCACGACAGGAAGTGGCACAACCACAGTTTCCAGGTGTCAGTGACAGAGCTGCGGCAAAGACGACAACCAGACACTTCAACATAAGACATGTGACCCAGGACTGCAGTGATTCACCAAAGAAAAAAAAAAGAAACAAATAAAATAAAAAGAAAAATTTGGTATCATTTTGAAGCTTCGAGTTTGCTTTTTGGCCATTTGTTTTTTGGGATGTAGATAGTGACGGGAATCGTTAAAAATTTAACAATTCCGATTCCATTATCGATTTTGCTTATCGATTCTCATTGGGTGAGGGGATAAAAGAGTACAAACGGATGTGTTTGCATTAACTGTCTTTTGTATTTCCATCTGCACAGAAAATATAACATATGCAGAATGCACAAATAATAATAATAACAGATGACACATGGCCCGGTTCAGGGGGCGGCGGCGTGCAGTGAAAGTGAAACTGAAGACGCTTTAATAATTCCTCTATTGCCGCATGTCCATTACGTCGAACCAGTTTGACTCGGCTTGAATCGTCTCCTGTTGTGTTGTGCACCTCATTTCCTTTCCCCTACCTTCGGAAACTTGCATTTGGGTACAACGTTTGTTGCCTACACCGGAACCGGAACTGGGCCCAGCGTCCACTCTGCCGCTACATTCACAAGCGTCACTGAGCAGCATATTAAATATGTGACATTTCTGTGAATGAATCACATGCTGTGGACAAATGTTAGAACATATATCACCCTTTTGAAGACATGGAAGCTTTGACAGTGTTCCAGTGGACCTGGTGTCGTCTGTTTAGACCGTTTCTGCCCCAACACCATGTTGGCTACGTTCTGACCAAAACAATGCAGCGAACACGTGACGTCATCGCACATGCGCAACGAAGGCAGAATCGATAAGCAGAATCGTTAAGCAGGCAGGCAAATGATTCCAAGGAATCGAGCTACTGCGATCTGGTTCTTAAACAGAACCAGTTCTTGATTCCCATCCCTAGATGTAGACATGGCCGTGTTCGCTAATATTGCTTAGTTTTTGCTGCTGTGTTCAGGCCATTTCTGTTGTGTGTTGTTTTTTTGTTTTTTTTAACTTAATGTTTATTTAGATTTTTTAGATTTTATACAACCCATGCATCTTTGTATTTAGATTACAATTTCAGATACATTTTCAATCTACATCTCTCCAAAGACAAATCTTTCTAACAAATATAAAGCTGTCGGCAAGTGTCATAATGTCAAAGAAACAGTTTGCCTATAAAATAGTAAATGGGGGAGCAAACAAAAAAGGAAAAAAAAAAAAAAACATATATGAACATAATGGTTAAGCGTTGTACTTAACAGATGGTATTGTGGGGAAAGAAAATAAATAAAAATATGTACAGGAAGCACGTGTGTGTGTGTATATATAAGTAGGTGGGGTGCTGTATCATTAACGTAGTGGGAAAGGGGCAGTATGCTAGTAGCATTACAAGACTCTCATTGAATTAATAAGTGGATCATTGGGTTCCATCTGGTATAAAATAATTCTTTCTGCAGCCTTAGAGAGTATGTTATTTGTTCCATCTGGTAGACTTCCCATTTTTTATCCATATAGTGTGTTTTCATCTCCAGTCAGAAACAGCATAATGCAGGGATGATATAGAAACCTCCTTTGGACTGTACAAAGTTATATAACACAAATATCAGATGAAGAGAATGTGTCTGACACACATATGCACCCTCCTAAAGAAGATAGAAACAGTTTAGGCAAAATATGTCTATGAACATTGGGAATCTCATCTCAGAGTGTGCAGACAGCAGCACACCATGGCCTACTGTGGAGCCTGACCTCAGAACTAAGAGACGGTTAAAACCATAAGTTACGTAAATTTCTCTTAACATTTCAGAGTTTATGTTGCGTAGAAAAAACTATTTGTACCATAAATGTAATGGAATGTTAAAATACCATTATGCAGTGGTTCCTATTAGATAGTACATGCAGATTTGTAGCTCTCCTTAATTGAAATGCTCTCAGCCTCAGTTCAGTTCACATTTTATTTACAAATCATTTAAAAATACATATACAACTTGTATTCATATTTTACAGCAAGATATGATTGTGTAAAAAGGGTAACCCCAGAAGCTATCCATGGCTTATAAACAGGTCCCCAAGACATTAAGCACACAGTACAAATGATTATGAAGACAATCCCTATTTCTACCTAAGCTAAAACCTAACCCTTGCTCTAAAACAACTGAATGTAATTCCATAAATACAGACAGTATAGAAGAAAAGAATAGTATCATCACATCAACACATCAGGAACACCAGGCAAAAATGCAATAGTCGCTTTTCCATTGGACATCTGCGCAAAATGTTACCGATATTCACTAAATGTTGAAAAAACAGAAGTTCGTAATGTTGGTTTTTCATTCATTAAATTACAAATGCGATGATTTGTTTATTTTTTTATCATGAGATGACACAAGAAGTCATTCCATAAACATGGCAACGAATGTAAATATGGTGTGGATTTACAGATATATTCATTATTATTATACTGTATATTACCCCTCTATTTCGTACTAAATTAAAAAAAGATTGGGTTTCCTGGTGTTCTTCTTCTTCGCTTGTTCTAACGTACGTCAACATCCGGTTTTTTAATTCACCTGACTAGTTGTGAAAAAAGGTCTTTCCATTGCAGTTTTGTGTGATATACCATTTGCACTATGCCCGAAAAACCACCTCTTACCAGCGCAAAAACTTGTTTTTCCATTAGGTAAATTTTTATGTGCAAGTTATATTTGCGCAATTTGAGGGTCAATGGAAAAGTGACTAATGACCAGAGGCGATTTCTCAAAATTAAATGGTCAAATATGTTCGGTTGTGTTGACATTTCATTGACCACACATGTGTTAGAACATGTTCATCTCACGGACGAGTTCGTTCAGAATCAGCTTTATCACAAATCATCAGACTGGATGTTGTTCACTTCTCCTCCATTCCCGTGTCTCTGTTTTCTCATTCGATCTCTGCTCAGTGCATTTGTCCGTAGATGCTCAGCGTCCATGCACTTCAATGGGACTGAGTGGAACTGTTTTTTTCATTGCCTCAAAACTGGATGGCAATTGGATAAATGCCACCATGTTGTCCCGCCCCTGGATGCCTGGCGTCTCTGGGGGTGAGTGGAGCTGTGGGCGGAGCTCGGCCGGGCTGGACGCCGGGCTTCCACATGCTGATTGGAGGATCAGTGGAAAGGCTGAATCCCATTTGATTGACAGCTGTTTTCAGATCTATTCCTTCACTGACACAGTTCAGTTTAATATCGTTGCACATTCTGCTGTGAAATGGAGGGAAACCACTACGAAATGACTTGTTCATTTCTTGCACTGTAAATAAAGCACACTCATTGGACTTCCTTGTTTCAATTTAAGATAATTTCAACGTTTTCTTGTTTACTTGGTACGATAAGGTCACTGACCATTTTCTTAAAAAGGAACAGAGGGCCAAATTTATGTTTAAATAACTTGACAACTTTTGATGTAAGCTGACAAAGAGCTTCCCCTGTCTGAAAGACGAGCAGCCGCCACTGCGAATGACACAGGTTTAAATTAAACATACTTCAAGCCTATGTTTAAGGAGTTCTCGGAAATGCAAAACACAACCTTTATGATAAATACCAGCTTTGTATTCAAAAAAAGAATAAGAAAAATAAGGACAAGTGGCACTTCTGCTGGATGCAGGTGAAATGTCTGTCTCAGGATGTTGGTATTGAAGCATTTCAATCATTGCGCAGGTAAACGACACATGCAGTATTTGTCAGGGAACTCATTTACTCAAGGCTTCCCACATTCATATGCACACTGCATACAGTATGTACAGCCTGATAAAAAATTAATGGGGCAGAAATGTCCTTGAAAGTTAAAAGATGCCTGTGAAATTGCAAATGAGAGGCAAAAAAAACCCCATCTGTTAAACTGGAGATTCCCTTTTTGCATTTCACATTGTCAACATATAAGTTCTATTATTTGTCTAATATTCACACATGAACAGTTTTACTGTCCCCCCGTGGGTCACTGTAGGCAAACTGAGGCCCAGCAGGATTTTTTTTTTTTTTTTTTAAGTCCATTCCGGGTAAAAAAAAAAAAAAAAGAGTCTGGTTTTAGGGAGGAAACAACATCCTGAAGCTGTATAAAGAAGACAGCACAATGCAGCTGCCAGCAGCGTAAAATGCAGAGTCCACAGAAAACACTGCATCAACAAAATAGAACAGCCAGTGTTGGAGGGAGAAAAAAAAAAATCAACAATGGAGTGATGGGATGGGGACGGACTGGTCTCAACGCAGACTGGAGGACTGCACCGTCATTTTCTTTTAGCTCTAGAAAAGCTTTAACATATTGTGTATCTGAATTACAAAGCATGCATTACAGCATTAATATTCAGTCTCAAATGTAAAATAATATTATAAAGCAACAACAAGCTACAAAATTTGAGATAAAACTCTACAAATTAAGACGTAAATTCACTGCGAAGCTCCTCATGTTAGTCCATTTGCCTTGTAAACACACACAGCTTCAATGGTCTGTCCAATGTAATGGGCGTCAGTTCAGCACACATCCTGTGACTGATATGAACTTACATATGACAGGAAGTGGTTACAAAAGATGTAGAGCGCCATAAAGCAAGGATGCCGGGAGGTTCACACAGACATCTTATTAAAATAATAAACAATGACCGCAATAATGCCTAATGAGGTTAGGAGCACCAGAAGAGGCCAGGGGTTTTTGCTTAGACATATTATCTCATCTGTTTGGAGCTAACAACACAGTCTAGTGCCTCTTTCAGATCCATGTCTCCTCCTCTGTCCTTTGGTCATTCATTTGGTTTCTTCTGTTGTATAGACAGTACAAATGAAGGTCTGTACTCACCGCAGCACAAGGAGATGACTGTATTCACTACTGAGACTAATTATTTCAGAACATTTGAAAACTAAATGAACTATTGTAGAAAACAGATTGGTTGTAAACGCTTCACTGGGTTAAAAAAAAAAAAAAAAATACACAAAATATAAAGTGTATAAAGCAGGGGTGTCAAACTCATTGTAGTTCGAGGGCCACATTCAGGCCTCAAGTGAGCCGGACCAAAAACAATAATAGCATAATAACTTATAAATAATGACAACTCCTATTTTTTCTCTTTGTTTTAGTGTAAAAGAAACAAAACAAAACAAAAACAAAAAATCAAAAACATTAAATTTTGAAAATATTTACATTTACAAACTATCCAAACAAAAAAGATGTAAATTACCTGAAAAAAATGATATTTCTTAAGAAAATTAAGTGTAATTTTAACAATATTATGCCTCAACTTATACTGTGGATTATGGATCAGTTCTACAAAGGTGCAAAACATTTAGTAACAAGCAGAATATTGTTAAAATTGCACTTAATTTTCTCGAGGCATTTCAGGTTATTCTCATTTTATTGTTAAAGGATAATTTGTTCATGTAAATATTTTCATAATTTAATGTTTTTTGTGTGTGTGTGTTATTTTCTGCACTATAACAAGGAGAAAATTTTGAAGTTGTCATTATTTATCAGCATAACATTTTTTTTTTTTTTTCACATTAAACCAAGAAGACAATTTGGAGTCATTATTTATAGCTGATTATGTTATTATTTTCCTTGAGATCACAATGGTCTGTATGTGGAACCTGAACTAAAACTAGTTCAATACTCTTGGTTGATTATATCTTCAGTGTAATTTTTTACACTATCCAAGTTCATCCCACGGGCCAGATTGGACCCTTTGGCAGGCCGGATTTGGCCCGCGGGCCACATGTTTGTCACCCCTGGTATAAAGGATTCAGGTGCTCAGATGCATACAAAAACATTTTTCTTTTATGATTTATTTCTTTTATAACAGTTCTCTGTCCCCCCAATCTCACCATATTGAACCAATATTTGGAGTGATTTTAAGGATTAGTTACTGATCCCCAGGTTTACATCAGTCATATTTTGTTGTAATAACCTTATTCAGTTTAGTTGCACCTGTTCTTACAAACCTAAGCAGAGGACCGCTTTAGTGGATATTTGGATTTGTAAACAATAGATTTTTGTGCTACCTGTATAGGGATTATTCCTCCAAATCTCAGGTTTTATTGGGTTTGCTGAGGGGATTACACATTGTATTTGACTCCTGGTCAGTCCAACAGATAATGCACTAGTATGGAGTAGGACCTTAAAAGCACATAACTGAGGAAAGTCAGAAAATCAGTGCTGTCAAAATAGGTACTTCTCCTTAACTGGTCTTGGAATGCGTGATAGTCGAACAGTGGTTTATTGTCCTGCCACACACTGTAGATATGAGTCTATTCACCACACTGACAAAGCCTATTTTTATACTATTAAAAAGGGCGCTCCTCAACGGGACCCATTCATTTTCATTAACATAATCGTATAATCTTGTCATGCGAACACTTTGCATGAGTACTTAACAGCACCCGTCACATTTGCATGAAAGTCTTCATTACAGTGACAGTGAGTAGATTTCTGTGTAGCTGAATTTACTTCTTCTTGCACTACTCTGTACTGCAAACAATCCATAACTAATAACTCAATGATAAATTATTTTTCTTAGCTTTGGCTATTTAATTGCTAAATTTCCAACTTGGGCTGTAAATAATATTTATTTAGCCTGTGTTGTACAACTAGAACATTCAAAAAGGCACCAATATCCATTTAACTATATAAAAAATTGTTGCAAATAATGTATGTACCAGTCCTGTGGTAACTGATCCAGTTGGGTCCTCAGGTCTTAGAGGAGCTGATGCTATAATACATGACTTAAAGGGTTATATGTTGTATTAATATTCCCAACTCTCAACAACAGAGGGAAGTCATGTACAATACCACACATATGATGGCCAAAACCAACAACAAATTAACACCACATCTCCACAGACTGTGTCAAGCTCATTGTTGACACATAAGATAAAATAAGATAAAATGAGAGTGGGATTTACAGACTAGAACATTCTTTTAACCCAAAGGAACCAATTTAAGATAAGATAAGATAAGATAACATAAGGTAAGATAAGATAAGATAAGATAAGATAAGATAAGATAAGATAAGATGAGATAAGATAAGAGTTTATTTATCCCACCGTGGGGAAATTTCAGTTGACAGCAGCAACATATTGAAAAACCAGAAACGAGTGACAAATGAAATATAAGACAAAAAAAAAAAATTGGTATTTATAAAAATATTTATACAAGGATAGAATTAAAATGAAATATTATTTACATAATCACATTGTCGGTGCACATATGTATGATGTGATATGGGGTGGGGTGGGGGGTGGGGGGGTAGCTGGTGATTTTGTCAGTAGGTCAAAACACAATCTTCATGTACTGTGTGAGCTGATAGTTTACATTATAGCTCTGTTATCTTAGCTCTGTCTTAGCAAATCACCTGTATTTCCTGTAGTTTTCGTTGTCAATAGCTGTACTAAAGATGTGTTTGGAATCGTCCAACAAGGTCAGAACTGTCACAGTTTAGTCCAGGGGTCAGCAACCCTGGTCCTAGAGAGCCACTATCCTGCATGTTTTAGATGTTTCCCTCTTCCAGCACCACCTGATGGTTATTATCAGGCTTCTGCAGAGCGTGATGATAGGCTTATCATTTGAATCAGGAGGGTTGGAAGAGGGAAACATCTAAAAAAATCCAGGATTGTGGCTCTCTAAGACCAGGGTTACTGACCACTGGTTTAGTCTGAGCCGTGGATCAACAACCAGAAAACTTAGCAAAGACAATAACATAACACTAGAGGCACTTGGAGAGCGTAGACCTCCGCCAAGGCAGTGCCCCCCACCCCAATCATCACCAAAATTGAATCATTTGTTCCTTGTGCCAGTATCAACATTTCCTGAAATTTTCATCCAAATCCATCCATAATTTTTTGAGTTATCTTGCACATGGACAGACAGACAGACAAACCAACGCCGGCAAAAACATAACCTCCGTGGTGGAAGTAATAATAACATACCATAATAACTCACCAGTGTAGAAGAAACGCTCTGATTTCAGCATCAAACTCTATTTTTTTCATTTAGAGCTGTGTCCAGAGGTGAAAACAATAATGGTGCTTCTAGCATTTATCATTGTCTGTGATTATTTTAAAGTCACTTCTCAGAGGTTCTCTTCCTCTTTTGTCACCTTCTGATGCTTTGGTCCAAGGCTTCATGGCTTTCCTCATTGTCAGTCAGGCAGAGTGACTCACTACTCCCTCTAGTGGTCACATAAAAGTGCATTATATTTTACGTTCATATCTCTACAATCCAATACATCGGCTTTGTGGCAGAACCTCATGACTCTCTATTCATATGATACTTTTAGATTATATTTGAGTGTTTTAAAGTAGAAATACTACATATACTGTAGCTCCTGTAAGGGACTGAGAATGTTTGTACTGAAATGAATTATTAGTTGCGCAGTAAGTGGGTAATTTCCTGTAAAGTAAAAAAAAAGGTGACTCAGACTTAATATAGTGTATCTACTCTCTACATAGAGCACAAGAGCTTTGACTTGTGTCTCATTTCTACATAACAAACCTGTCTGTGTGTGTGCTTATCCTGGGTTTTCTCATTTTTTTACCTGTCATGAACTGTAAAATAGGATGGACTGTCAACATGTGTCAGAGAAGTGTGTGCAGGAGAGTGTCAGTACTGTCTGCTGACCTCCCTGCAGCTTGTCAAGGACCTGGATTTTACCAAACCACACAGTTGCTCTGCTTGTTTGTGTTGTCCTCTTATTGAATTTATATCCTCCATATATATATGAACCTCTACTATTTTACACTGCTGCGCTGCCTGAATGCATTTAATCAAAGTATTGAAGCTGAGCTTTACAGAGTCTGAAAAACAGATGCTTTTCACAACAGCAACCAGCGCTCACATACAGGTTTACTGCACATATGGTAAAAAGATCACTGCAGGCATTCAATACAAGTTTTTTTTTGTTTGTTTTTTTTTTGTAGTTGTTGTTTAATGCATATCAATAGAGTAAAAAAACAACCTTTTACTTTTGTTCAACTAATAATAATAGTAAAAAGCAAACATATTTACAATGATACATGACAAGGAAAGACATTAAGTACAAACTAAAGTAAAATGAAGTGGATTTTTTACATAAATATTTCCCATTCATTACGGAACTGAAAAGCAGATTCCAAGTAACACATCAGTTCACATTAGTTATGCAGAAAAAAACCAAACCTTGCACCTACAACTCTTCTTCCTAAATCAGGGGTGTCAAAGTCAGTTTAGTTCAGGTTCCACATTCTTCCTCAAATGATCTGAAGTGGGCCGGACCAGTCAAATAATAACAGTGAGAATGGTGCAATTACATTATGAAAATATTTACATCTACAAAGTTTCCTTAAAAATGTGAATACCATGAACAACTTTATGTGTGTGAAGAAAAATAATTGCAATTTTAAAAATATTATGCCTTAGCTTATCGTTTACACATATGCATTTAGTAACAGGCAGAATAGTGTTAAAATTGTACTTACTTCTCTTTAAGACATTTCAGGTTGATCATGTTTGTTCAGGTTATTCACATTTTTTGGGAAAGGATAGTTTGTAAATGTAAACATTTTCATGTAATTTTTTAAATTCTTTGCTGTAAAAGAAAGAAAAAAATTAAGTTGTCATTATTTATAGGTTATTAGGATTATGGTCTGACCCACTTGAGATTATATCATTGTCTATGTGGCCCTTGAACTAAAACAATTTTAACATCATTGGCAGTTAATATTCATTCATTCATTCATTTTCTAAACCCGCTTTATCCTCACTAGGGTCATGGGGGTCGCTGGAGCCTATCCCAGCCTGGACATGTCGCCAGTTCATCGCAGGACTGACATGTAGAGATAAACAACCAATCACTCTCACATTCACACTTATGGGCAATTTAGATTAATGGACTAACCCAGTGTTTTTCAACCTTGGGGTCGGGACCCCACATGGGGTCACCTGGAATTCAAATGGGTTCGCTTGAAATTTCTAGTAATTGATAAAAGCAAAACAAAAAAAAAACTTACCAATGAAAAATATATGATGACTTGAGAGAGACAATCCCAATCCATAAAAGACATGACAAACTCAGAAGCTGAAACTGCAGCACTGTGGTTCTGTTTATCTGTCAAATGTTCATTGTGGTCAGTTTCAGATGCTGCAGCTCTTTCATAATTCATAGTTTGAGTTCTTGTTTGTTCAGTATTAATTGTCAGCCTCGTAAATCCAAGCTGGACTGACTGTACATATCCTGACCAAGGAAAATCAAATTCTCCCTTTGTGCAGTAATCTACACCTGGCTTTTCTGCCTCTGTCCACAGTAATATACATTATATAGACTAAACGTCATCTAAAATTAACATTTATTTGCAACATAGTATAGCAAACTATTACATGATCAAAAACAAATTAATTTTAGCAAAAAAAAAAGTCTCTGTTTTGAATGTCGGGGGTCGCCATAAATTTGTGATGTTAAAATGGGGTCAAGAAGCAAAAAAGGTTAGGAACCACTGCATTAACCCAGGGGTGTCCAAACTTTTTTTAAAGAGGGCCAGATCTGATAATGTGGAGATTGCCAGGGGCCAGTGGTCCCTTCGGACGTTTTTTAAACAGTAAAAATTACATATAAATGTGCTGTTCTACAATAATTTTATTTTCATTGTCACAATATAATTTTTTTAAATGGCAATGTAACCAAATCTACGCCACTCAGGTGTGAACAAATTAAAAAAAAAAAAAAAAAAAAAAAAAAACATTTCTGCCTTCCTTTCACATCTGGAGTCAGATAACATAGAACAAACTGTATGGAGTATCTTAAACTTCCAAAAAGTTGATAAAAATCTTAACCCCACATTCATTTTAAACATGACTTATATGAGTAATCATTACTCATATATTACTCAGTAATGCAAAGTCTGTTAACGTTTAAGATGAAAACATATGACTCTTACTCTTGTCTTTCACAAAATCATTCAGAAAGTAATATTTGTATCACATCTACAAGTACATAATACCAGCAATTATAGGCAACTAACCTGGCAACTTGGTAGCCTGCCTTGGTGGTGAATTCATTTAACTCATTGGTTCACATGAAGAGTCACTGTAGTGAGTTTAAAGCAGCTTGAATTTGCTTCACTTTTTCAGAACGCTCACTCCCTGCTAGCTTGTCGTATGCGTTAGCATGTTTTGTCTGCTAGTGTGTCTTTACATTGAATTCCTTAAACAAGGCAACAAACTCTCGACAAATTAGGCAAACACAATCACCTCGATTTTCAGTGAAAAAAAATTGTAAATTCCCAACTCTCCTGGAAGCGGCGGCCCTCACTGTCAACTTTCCTTTTTTTTTATTTACAGGCGCCATGGTTAGAAATTAGCGAAAAGGGTTCACGGCAAAGTCACAGAGCCAGATAGAGTTAGAGTGGTGCTGCCACCATGAGGTGAAAGGAGGAACTGCATTTTGAAACTTTCATGATTCATGTACTCGGTTCAACAGTCCAAGCGGGCCATAAAGAATACATTATAAAACCCAAGCTGTGGGCCGTATAAAATCTGACCGCGGGCCGTGATTGGCCCCCGGGCCGGACTTTGGACATGCCTGCATTAACCTATCAGTGCATGTCTTTGGATGGTGGGAGGAAGTACCCGGAGAGAACCCACGAATCAACTGGTGTTGGAATCGAACCCAGGACCTTTTTTGACTATTAATATCTTCAATATAATTTTTGCATTTCCCAAATTCATCACATGGGCCAGATTGGACCCTTTGGTGAGCCAAGTTTGGGCCGTGGGCCGTATGTTTGAAACCTGTGTCCTAAAACGATGCGTGCATGGGACTGATAAAGCGATATGCAGTATCTGTTATCAGTAATCTGAGCGTGTTTGCTACATTCACATAGTATTTCTGCCGTTATCATGTTTAAGGTATTTTTCCCAGACAGCCTCTGAAGCAGATGACATATACTAGCGATGAAGCTCCGTTTTCCTCCCTCTACGTAAATAAAATATGACATAATGATATTTATGTGCTTTCCTTGCAGCTGGGTGAGGACACCTTCAACCGTGCCAAATTGTTGAATGTTGGCTACACCGAGGCGCTGAAGGACGCGGAGTACGACTGCTTCATCTTCAGCGACGTGGACCTGATCCCAATGGACGACCGGAACCTCTACCACTGCTACGACCAGCCGAGACACTTCGCCATCGCCATGGACAAGTTTGGCTTCAGGTGAGGCGATGACGCTCATCTAAGAGTGACATTAGATGCACAGGTTTTTAATCCGTGTATCATTCATCCTTTTCATATTCAATTAAGAATCCACAATTGAAAACGAAAAAATGACTCGTTATTTCATTATTCATGTACAAATCATTTTCATTTTTTCAACTGTACGCACAAATTAAAAATCAGAAATAAGCAAATGGACCAAATGTCAGGTTTCATGTTGACATTTTTGATATCTGATTTGAGTTACTGACTTCTTTGTGTGTTACGCAAAGTGGTTTCTACTAAAATTAGCTACCATGGCCGCAATGTATTAGAAAAAACAACAATACCTGAAAGATCCTGCTGATTTTTTAAGTTGTCAAGTCGTCCCCTTTGAGAGTAACGCATTGGCTGCCTCTGAATAACATGAAATTCTCCATTACCGCAGAATGCATTAGGCAAAATATTAGCAAACCCACGATTGTCCAGCTCAACACACAAAGAAGTCAGTAACTTCCAGGTCATACAAAATCAGATATCAAAAATGTCAACATGAATCCCGACATTTGATCCATTTGTTTATTTCCAGTTTTTAATTTGTACATACAATAAAATGAATGAAAAATAACTCATTTAGTGTATGGGAATGGTTTGTATGGATGTTTTGTGTTATTGTAAAAGTATACAGAAAAAAAAGTGTGTTACCAAAGCAAAGGAAGCGGATTTAATTTAATTATTAGTTTGTTAAAAGGGGTGGGAGTCATTAAGTTATACTTCTCCCCACTCCTTTTCAAGCGCAGAAAAATGTAGTTTGACCATGTTGTGTGGTTCTTTGTTACCTGATGATTATATGTGCTCCAAATAAAACTACACTACTACTACTACTACTTTTTGATTTTTGATTTGTACATGAATAATGTAGTCTTTTTTTTTTTTTTTTTTCATTTTCCGATTGTGGATTCTCAATTGAATATGAAAAGAATGAATAATACATAGATTGTTTTTGCTTATATTCACCCTAAAGCTCTGTTCAAACCAAATATGATCACACTTGACTCGGCTAGTTTTAAATAATGTGTTTCTCTCGGTATTCATGGACTTCAGCTCATCTGTTACCTCACAGTGCAGTGTTATCATCCAGGTCTGCATTTGGGTCTGGGTGCTACAATGGTTTTTAATGATTTTATCAGCGCTAGGTGATGGGATACGTTTTGACACTTTATCATTTTTTTCTGTAATAACAACAACTATCGGTCTGAAGAAATAAAACACATAAAAGCTCCATAACAATATCTGTTAACAAGACCGATTTCTCTCTGATCAGGAAGATGATCCAGAACTGACAGTTTATTTTCTTTTTCTAAATCCGCCGTATTTTATGGACACTACTGACTTCAGATTCTGCATTTACGCTCATTGTACACGCCTCTTCTCTCATCAGACCTGTCCTTACGTAGTATTAACACTGAATTCACATCCACTCCACCACAAGTAACTTCAAAACAATTGTCGATAGAGACATGAATCCAAATGTTCTGTGTTTTATCTGTATCAGATATGCAGCTGTACAGTGTAACTCAATGAGCCTGTTTACATGCACATCAAAACTTTGATCATTATTGGATTTCTGGAGTTGTCAGATTATTCAGGTGACCATGTAAACAGGATAATCTAATGTATTTTATCAGAAAAAAACAGTAATCTGAACATGAGAAATCAGATTGACACACCTGGATTTCTCCTCAATACTCCAATGTCTTCATGCATGCATACAGATTATTCAGATTTATTTCATTGTTTTACGTTTGTAGATGTGTAAACACAAGTAAAATCTTAGAAAATGGAAGTTATGTGGTCAAACATAAGTAGAAGACAACAGGAAGTTTAAGTATACGGTTACTATGTATGTACGTATTCTGAAATAAATCCGATAATGGACTGGAGTGTCTGAATCAGGGTTTTTCAATTATCGCATTTCTTAAGTGCATGTAAATGTGTGAGATCTGATTATTACAATTATGCGATTACTCCCAGTTATTGGACTTTTATGGTCATGTAAACAGGCTCACTGTCTCTGTCCATATTGACATTTTTACACACTGCAAGTTCTATTCAGCAGCAAAAAAAAAGGCTGAAAAGCTGACAGCTACAATGAAAACAGAGGAAGCTGTTACTATTTAAACTACCCATGGTCATTATTGGATCATTGCATTAGTTTGAAGTGGCAGGTTCTGCAGTGTTGCAGACCAGTGCATTGCATGTAGTTGCAAGTTTTGTACTCAATTTGTCATGAATATCTGCTCTGAGCGGGGTTTAGTTTAAAGTGATGCCACATATTATGATAAACTAAAGTCCACTGCCAGTTTTATTAAGGCGTTCTCACATTCACCTGATAAAGTGAAGGACTTTCTCTACGCTTTGCAAAAATCAGAACATAAAGGTCAGACCTACCAGCAGGATATGAAATATCACATTTTATCCTTAATCATCATCTAGCAGGCAACTTTTACAAGTGTGATTTACAAAGCTGACACCATCAATTAAGGCTGCACAATTTGGGCCAAAAATAAAATCCAGATTTTTTTCCCTTTAAAAACTCCATTTTCGATTTCTGGGTAAAACTACACAAGACAACAGAAGTCGGCCTGTTGTTTCCGTGTGCAGCCCGTAACGCAATGCACTGCTCCCACTCCGTTGTGTGAGCCAGAGGTCGCGTTAATCGAAAATATTCCATCATAGACAAATTTTTTTTAAATTTTTTTTTTTAATGACGGAAAATTCTGAAGGCCGTCCATCATTTTGACAGATTAAAATACTGAACATAATCTACCAGGAAGAAAGTTTTCACACAACACTTTGAACAGAACCTGCTGCAGGATTGCTGGTCTGTCTGTCTCTTAACAAGTCATCAAACAGTCCATGACAGCATCCTACCTGTATAGAACCAAAAGCACCACTGTTCACAACTACACTGAATACAACAGCGGTACTGCAGTCACATGACTCACCATTAGTCCACCTGTGGTAGACCCCCTGTCCAGTTAGTCCCAGTGTACATATTAATCAGTCAGTGTCCAGTCTTGTCTCGTTGTTTTGCTGACTTCAGCCAAAATTAGATGCTACTTTGCTAGTGCAAACTGTGAAGACAGCCGAGTCTCCTTAGTTATTTTAAAAAGCCCAGTAAATGTGATGCCATTGATAAACGCAGTGAAAAAAGAGGGACTGATGTGGTGAAGGATGAAGGACAAGCAAGGAATACTCCAGTTCTGATGGCATTTGGTGGGCTATATGTACGCATTTTCTACCTTTCATGTGTTATTTGATGGCATGTCAATTTGTGCCCAGATCTGTGGTTCACATAACCCAAACCCTAACCCTCAGTGCATGGGATTTGACACTGTGTGAACATACACAAGGAAAGCTTAGAATGTCTACAGATAACACACCAATTAAAAGTGGTGTATAGAATTATGTGAGTCATGATATCACGTTGGTTTATCAGCCAGCAGCAACTACAGCTGCTGCATCATTGAGATGTTTTTGAATATTAAATACTACCAAATATATCTCATTATCATTAAAAAATAAGAATTTGAAATGACGGATAATAATATGTTATGACAGAATTTTTATGACCCTGTCTGTCAAAATGACGAACAATAAAAATGTCTAGCGCAACCTCTGGTGTGAGCATGTGTGAGGTGTTGAAATAAGTTAGTTGTGCTGCTGTCTTTAACAGATACCACCTTCAGGCTGAGTTTACAGCAAGGAATGGTTTGGTCTTCATCGGAAACTTCGAAGCCGTACCTATTCCACACAACCGACCCTCCTTTGCAAACGCCATTTGTGTACGTGTACTGGTGTGTGAAGACCAAAGACTGTGGAGAACACTCTCACAGTTAGGAGGAGGAGCCTACGGTAGCCCAGAGACAGGAGAGAAAAGAAATCTGATTCGATGATTACCCTTTTTTAAACATCGTCCTAATTAAATCATCTCATTTCGATTTAAAATCAATTAATCATGCAGCCCTACCATTAGTACATGAAGTGGACTTTAAGAGGCACAGGAAACATTTAGTGCCCAGCAGATGAACTTTAGAAAGTAACAGTAGTGCATATTCAGTGATTCCAAAATTTTCAATGAGGCTGGGGGAGAATATGCAAATCTAACATTTCTGAACAAGGTCATTGAACTGTTGTGTGGAAAGACCATATTAAATTAAATTTTTTATTCAGTACAGTGTTTTCATTATGTCTCATAACTAAAATATTTGAGGACGGTCTTCAGCCTACTTTGCTTGACTTACAATATTTGACTTGGTCTGAGTTGAATACATCTCATTCAGTGAAGTAGGAATTCTAATTAATGAAATGCAGTCACATACTGTATACGTCAAAAATATTATAGCTGCTGCAGGCGAGTGCATGATAAATGACCCACATGAGTAATAATTGTAGCCTGAGGGTTGCCTTGGAGAGGCGGATGTGTACATGTCTTCTGTGCATACAGATTATTACTATATACAGTGTTTCTGATTATTAAGCCTTAAAATGTCTTAAATATGACTTTGACAGGTTTTGACTGGAGTTAGTTTTTGAAGCCTGTTGAAAATAATGAAGTCTGCTGTAGATTTAGCAACAAAATACACATATGAGGAACTGTCAATACAAAAACATTCATGAGCAAATGGATAAAATGGATGAAGTTCCTAAAAGTAGGCCTTGTCTACATGAAACCGCAACTTTTCCTGTCCGATCTTTTTCTTTGTCATTTTCAAAAAAGTGCTTCGTAAACACAGAGTCATTTCAGGAAATATCTGTGTCCACACAAAAACCACTGAAAATTATTGAAAAAGATGTAGTACAAATGCAGGCCTGGATATGGCGTTGTTATGCTCTCGCAAAAAACACAGAAGAAGACGTGGATCGTGCACATAAAGCTTTCTTGGTTCTACCAGGTCTCAAGGTTCTAATAGTTTTGGATTTTTCATTATAGTTTAGTTTTATTTAGTTTTAACTTTTTTTTCTCCAATTCAGTTAGTTTTAATTAGTTTTTAGAGCAGGTTTGCTAGTTTTTATTAGTTTTTGTTATTTTCTAAATGCTTAGTTTTAGTTTCTTTATATCTTTTCTCTTCTTCTCTGTCGTCGTATTCAAATAAATCCCAGACAGGACTCTGCTGCTTTCTCCCAACTTTAGTCTCCATGTTTCCAAGTAGAGTGGGGACCAGAAGACGACTGGAAACCACAAGTGAACACAAGTGACAGACTGTTAAATATCATATGGTGCCAGTAGATAAAATTGCTTGAGGGAAATAAATCAATTTTATATCAATCCAGCATTGACAAAGACGAAAACGAAGGGAATTTTATCGAGAATTTTTATCCGTTTTAGTTAGTTTTATAAACACACAATACGGTTTCAGTTAGTTATCATTTTTTTCCTTTTAATTATAGTTTTTATTTATGTCAGTCAACAAAATGTTTTTTTTTCAATTCTCGCTTTCATCATTTTGATAGTTTTCGTTAACGATAATAACCTTGCCAAGTCTGATCCAATATTTCCTTCTGGTTACTCCTCTCCATAACCATGAAAAGATGACAAACTATATTTTACACCAGTTATTTACAAGTATTGATAGAATTAGTGGCTCAACAGGTATTAAACATTTTACATTAGTAGTTGGTTTTGGTCACCAGTGGCTATTTGGGTCTTCATGGGTTAAAGCAATCATCATATTTGTTACAATCTTACCTTGTCCAATTACTTCTGAGCCTCTGAAAATGAGGTCTTTGTTTAAAATGGCTGTAATTCCTACATGTGTTATGCAATAGTTTTCTTGAATTAAAGCTGCAGGTCCACACTTCATTGTCATCTCCATTGCTTTGTTTCATTCACTGTGATGGTGAACAGAGGCAAAAAGATCCAAACTGTGTCACTGTCCAAATATTTATGGACCTGACTGTATATTTGTGTACATATGTGTCTAATTTGTTGCATCTCCTCATGACTAGCATATAAGCATGCAAGTGGCTTCCTAAAGGGAAAACTGAAAAGCCTTGGAGTTCCTTAATTCGACAACTGACAGAGCAGTGTTTAATGTGGCTAAATCTTATTATACTTTGAAGTCGTTGTCTGTAGTATAAATTAGCGTGAAAATACACCAGTGTTCAGTTCTGCCAGTTCTAATTTGGTCCCACTTCACTAGCCCTAACAAGAATGTATGATACAAAGCATAACTAACAAGTTTAGACTAAATATGTACAGTACATAAACCCTAATTAACTTTGATAAAACTGCTCTCAAACACAGGACGTACTGTTCTGTCCTACTGGAGGTATTGATTTGTTGCATGAGGGATAGATACTCTTAACCCTGATGGAGCACAATTACAGGGCTTTTTGTATTTTATATGAGAATTGCACTTACTGCGTTGGCGTTATGCCATATCCTGACCAATTTATGAACGAGGAAAAAATATTATAGTTCATCATAAGGCAATGGAAGTTTATTCTCTGATCCACCCTAGACAGGAAAACATTTAACCCTTTTTTGGGCAAGTGACTATTTTTGGTCATTTCCACATACATTACAAGACAGTGGCAGCACCAGTTACAGTGAGGACAGTGAGTCAATAATCTCAGGTCCAATGTGCTCTACAGGGTCTGTAAGATCCACCTCTGCATTAGAGGTCCACTCGTATGGGTTTTTCTAAGGCCAGTGCCGATATTTTAAAAATTTGGTCAGCCGATGGAGGATATCTACAGCTGATGTTTTTTTTTCTTTTTCTTTTTTTTTTTTTTTAAGCACATTGACCGGAAAATACAACTGAAACACTCAGATAATTAAGATTTTTATGCAGCAATATAAATGAAATGATTAATACATGTACATGTAGTACTCTGTTAACATTTATTGAACTTCAAGTGCTGCCCGCACAGGTGCCTGTGCCGATATTGAAAAAAATCAATAAATTGGCCCACTATATCAGCCGGCCGATATATTGGTCTACCTCTACTCTGCATGAACAGTGAGTGTACCTGCTTTGTTAGGTACCATGAAGTAATGGTACTAATGTAAGGAATGATGTTCAAAGGGATCATGTGGATGTGGACAGGGGTCTGGATTAGCTCTTATGTTATTGTAATGTTCTAAAAGTGATGTTCCAATGTTCTAAAATACATGTTCCTTTCACAATACATGTGTTTTTCTTATATTCTTTATATTTACTTCTTGGAATTATTATTATTATTTTTATTAATTAATTAATTAATTTGTTTATTTATTTATTTGTTTATGTATTTATTTATTTATTTTACCACTTATGGGTGAGGAACCATATATGGTAACTTCATTAACCTTCATTTTCTACATAACAATAAAAAAATTTGAAAATTTTGCAAATATTATAAAGTCTTGTTATGTCTTTCAATAACACACTCAAGTTGAAATTTGGAATTTCAGAGTATTTCAATGAGTGCCCTAGGCCTATAGAGGGTTAAGTAGCTAAAAACAAATTTCAGGTTATTGTGAAAAATGTCATTTTAACCCTCAAAGACCCAAAGAGCTGCCAGTGACCAAAAGCATCTTCTGCTCTAAAATGTGTCATAACTTTTTGAGTCACTAATCCTATCGATGCATGTAAATAGTTCAGGTAAAATGCACTTTCTCTGCTTTTCACAGACATCAAATGTGACCCTTGTGGACGTTCAGAGGCTCCGTAGTGAAAGTGGGAACACCATCATCTTAATAATCTCAATTATACCCATGTAGTTTGATAATTTTTCAGTTTAGTTAGTGATATATTTTGCAGAAAAGATTACTTTTAATTCAGTTTTCTTTGTTTTGATATAATAACCTTTAAATTAATTACAGGAAAATGCCTGATTTTCATTGAAAAATACAAAATGTGGAGAATGATATTGTAATTAGTGGTGATAAGTAATTTAGGAAAGGTCACGGTTAGAGAAAAATTTCTTTAGAAGTTGTTGTTAAAATAATTTTAGGTCTTACAGAGTTAAAGCACAGCAGCAGGATGAAAGAAACTGAAGGTAGAAAAAAAGAAAATAAGCAATTAAACCTAAATTCTAGAAAATGATTATATTAAAAGAAATCACTGAGCTATTTAAACTTGCAAAAGTGGCTTCTCACAAAGGTCAGAAAGTGAAAGGAGCATGACTGAACCACACAGATATGAAGCTTTGAAAAAAAAAAAATCCCATTCACTGCCTGTTTTTTACTTGTATTTTTCCCTTTTTTTTTGCATAATGATACTACACCTGCCCTCAATTACTTAAAAGCACCAGAAGTATTGATTAATGACCCAAACATAGCCAGTGAATGTGACCCAACCCTCCAAGAGCTGTCATTCCACAAGAGTTATCCTACACAGAAAACCCTCAGGAGCCTCAGCCGTTCCCTGATATAGTGTTCAATAAGCTAATGCTATCTGGCAACAAATACAATACCAGGTGTAAGCTGCGCTGTTCCGAACATTCCTTATTAGCAGTGAATCTGTAAAGACCTCAAATGGTTTCATCAGACGTTTTTTTTGGCTTCTAAAAAATAAAGAAAAAGCGTTAAAAGTAACAGCAGAAGGTCATGGGATTGATTGTAGTTAGTCAGTGATGTAAAAATGTGATCATTAGGGAGAATTGGTTCCCAATGTCAAAGCAGTCAAAGTCGCATTAAGGAGTTTCTTGTTACTCCCGTTCAGTTTTAGTGTTTAAGGGGTTTCTAAATTGAGGGGATGGAAAGTCAGCAAAAAAAAAAAAAGAAGCGTACTAATGGAATTGACTTTAGGTGTCATTCTCACAGACAATGAAGTCTTAAGGCAGAGAGCAAATTTATGAAACCTCCAGTGGCGTACTGTATTTCAGCATCGGTGTTATTTCGGGAAAAGAACCTTAGCTGTTCTCTTGTAAAAGCACTGGAAGTTTTGTGATAAATGGTAAAAACATTGGCACACATTAAGAGCCATTCCATTAAACTAGCACCTCGCAACACCTGATGGCCTCCTAAGCAGAGGGGTCACCTTGTAATCCATTTCACACACACACACACACACACACACACACACACACACACACATACACATACAAAATCTGCCAAATTAAGTAGCATCTGTCAGGACCTAACACAGATTCTTTCATTTACAGTATTTCACCATTATGCTGTACAGTAAATAGTTCTGTAGAATAGAATAGAATAGAATAGAATAGAATAGAATAGAATAGAATAAGCTATTGTCATTGCAAAAAATACCATTGTACATTCTGTAAGGTGCCCTGTTCAGCCACATTATGTAATAAATTCCCATTATGTAATAAAAGTTCAAAATGTAATAAGAATGTCACGCCATCTTGTAATAAAACCGCATTATGTAATAAACTGACACATTTTGTAATAAACTACCTCAGTGCATTATATAGTAAATTTTTTCGCATTATGTAGTAAGTTATTACAATTTGAGAAATGTATTATAAAATGCACTTGACACATTTTTATTTTCAGGAAAATGTAATAACATGGTTCATTTCCAAGATCATAAGATACTGTATCAGACACAACTGACACGGCAATAGAATAACAATGTGCTAAAATAATCTTTAAACTGTGTGGTTAAAGTTCTAATTACATTACCTGTAGCTACTGTGACTAATTTCTTCTAAATTGCTCTGAAATTATATTAATTTGGATTGTTATTACATAATGGACCATGTTATTACTTTTTTTTTTTTTTTTTTTTTTTTAATAAAAATGTGTCAAGTGTATTTTGTTATAAATTTCTCAAATTGTAATAACTTACTACATAATGTGAAAAAAATTACTATACAGTCTACTCTCGTTATACTGCCAACTTCCGTTCACGGCCAAATTGGCGGTATAGCGAAAATGGCGTTACAACGGGTTGCGTCCATAATGTGCATGTCTTTACTATATGATGTCTATGCTGCCTCCGTTAACCTGTTCTAATTGCGTTTCTAAATAAATCTTGATTCTGTTACGTTGTAAGGGATCATTTAAAGTGGGGAAACATTTTAAGCATTATTATACCGTGTCGGGAAATGACACCCCATCATCTTGAGGCTTTGGCTTAATCCCACGTCCTCTTCCCGACATCCTGACCTACTGAGTGTTCTGCGATAAATGAACGGTGGCCGTTCCGTAGACCTACTCGTAGCTTGTCGCGATCAGCGTCTGGCGCGTTTGTTTCAGTGCATTGTTAAAATTTATGTGTACTCGATGGCAATCACGCTGGCGGTATAACGGTCGGGAAATCAATGGTATAAGTGTTGTTTGTGCATGGAACTGGGCTGGCCGATGGCGATAGGCGGAAATGGCGGTAGCTAATGGAATAATGCATTGGGGATTTTTGTGCAATGGTTTTGGTCGGTGGTGAGCGAAAATGGCGGTATAACGGCGGGCGGTTTAACGAGAGTAGACTGTATAATGCATTGACGTAGTTTATTACAAAATGCGTCAATTTATTACATAATGTGGGTTTATTACAAGCTGACGTGACATTCTTATTATATTTTGAACTTTTATTACATAATGGGAATTTATTACATAATGCGGCTAAACATGCCCAGATAAAATACACTCATGAATTATAAAGTCAAGAACAAGAATATAAGTATAAACCGTCAAGTAAAACACAATGAAAGTATATAAGAAAAAAACAGTCAAGTAAAAAATGGCACACAAATGCACACACACACACACACACACACACAAAAGTGAGTCCAGTATCAATTATGCAGAATATACAGGTGACAGTTATGACGATACTATGGAGTATTTTTTACCCCGTAAAGACCCAAACATCCACCAACGACCAAAACTATCTACTGATTTAAAATGTCTAACACCTGTTGATCCAGTAATCCTATCAATACATTTAAATAATTGTTGTAGAATACAGTTTATCGTCTTTTCGTGGTCATCAGATATGACCCATTTGGACGTTCAGAGGCTCTGTAGTTACCATGAAAACACCATCATCTTCTACAACATTAATTCACCAGTAAAACTCATGGAGTTGGATCAATGACAGTGGATGGAGACACTGGGTTTATGTTCAGTTAATGATAGATTTGACTTAAAAAGTTAAGTTTTCTTCAGTTTTCTCAGTTTTTGATGTAATAACCTTCAACTTTAATCTGAGCTTTTATGGACATCTATATGATCAGTAAATTAAATATAAGAAAATACTCATTTGTTTTTTAAGTCGTATGTTAGCATCCTAAGTTGTTAAAAAGTTGTAGATAAGTGTTTAAGACTACAGTGCACATTGACGTGTTTGTTGTTTATATACATAGATATTTTTATATATACTTTTATACTGTTGCTTTTGTTATTTCTATATATATATATTTTTTATACAGTATATCCTTGTACTTTTAGACTTTTTGTGGTCCTTTTTCTGGCTGGTTCTGGAATAAAGGACAAGTTATTTGTCATTTTTTTCACATTTTTACTATTTTTTTCACCTACTCACATGATCAAATAGAAGGAAATAACTGATAGATTAATTAATTTAAAAAATAATCAGTAGCTGCAGCTCTAGATTACAGCTCAATCTGTTCAGGTTTAACCAACTGTCTTTATGAGGTTTCTCCACAAATGCATCAAACATACAGACAGCAGCAAAAGTGAATCATGACTGAAGAGATGTTTGACTTGTTAATGTTAACTGAGCAGAAAAAATAATTAAATTGCTCTGAGCAAAAATTATGGTGGCATGTTTTCTTTCCTGTTGCACAATGCTATGAGTCAGTCAGTACTTTAAATGTCTCTGACCGTTCGGTGTGTTTTAATTGGCTCTTGCGTAACACGCCCTTTGGCGACAAATGGAGCTTCAAGTGTTTAAAACATGTTTGTTGAATTTTAACCAGATTATGTAAACTGTAACTATTGTTGGCATTTTAGTTTATTTGCACATTATGTGTAAGGTGTTAACAATTTAAAAAGTTAGCACATTTTGCAGGAGAGAGTGAAAGGTAAAAATTGCTTATGTAAATATCTACATGTACAGTTATTTAAAGAGTCACTAAAGCTTATCAAAATATTAGCATCAATAAAGAAGAAACAAAAAGCAGTTCAACTTATAGAGATAAAATACTGCAGTTAAAGCAGAAGGGCAATGCAATGGAGAAGACCGTACACAGACTTTCCGATCATTAATACAAGAAAAAAGTAATGGAACTATGAACAGAAACAGCTGTTGTGACATTACATAAGCATTATGTAGCATAAATGAGTTTCCATTCATCAGTGTAAAACAGGAAATGAACAGAAATAATATATTTTAATTAGGGCTGGGCAAGTTAACGCGTTATTACCGCGTTAACGCATTCATTAAATCACGCCGATATTTTTTTTAATCTCCCATTAATGCCGTTCTGCCTTTCAAGCAAGTCTTAGTTCATTTATACATACGGACTCTTATTTTGAAACTCATGCTTTTATTTTGGCGCTCCACACGGTGCTCTGTGTTAACTGTGCATGTAGCTGAGAGGAGAAAAGAGCGAACTTTCCGAGTAATGCTGAATCAAACTTTAACTCCTGCAGTTCAACGCCTGTATGTATCAGTCATTCTGTTGTTTGCTAAATAATTTCACATGCAAACATGCCGTTAGAAACATGTTTATGACATTATTTTGGATGTGTTTATTACAACGTGTTATTAATATGTTTAAGCTAATTTGTTTATGCTAGCAGTCGCAGATGGGTTGCTAATTCTTTATGCAGGCTCATGTTAAGTTTATGTAAATTCATTGGTTGTTTTTAGGTATAATATGCCAGCCTTTGAACTAACGTTTACTTATTTACCATGTGATTGTTGTATTAGCAGTTAATTTAAGTTTATAATAATTACATCTATGCATTCTCCGTGAATATGCATATCATTAATAGACGTAACTAATTGAATTATTTTGTCTTTATTTTATAGTTTCACTCTGTCAATCTGCATGATGTCAAGTATGTACATTGTAGCTGCGAACTTCAAAGAGGACATATCTTGCATCGTCAATTCACAGTTTAGCTCGCTGTCTAGCTCAGACTAAGTACAGACATCTTAGCGAGGACAGTACAATTATAGCTCATATTCTTCTGCCTCTGCTTGTGTGTGTAGCGATTAGCTCAGCAGATAGACAACAGGTTTCCCAAGAAAAGCCGGACACCCAAAACTTCTGTCCAAATCTTTTACTGTAGACTCACTATAAAACTGCAACATACAAACAAAATATCTCTCAGTTCTGTTCATTGCCTTAGTACACTTACATGGCATTAAACATTTAAATGAATGGGAAAAAGATCGCTAGCTCGATGCTAACTTGAATGGGAAAATCCATAGACACGCTAACAATTAGCATTTACAGATTAATTTAAGATTTACGCCTTTTTTTTTCCAGCAACAAAGGTTCACATCAGAGATATTTTATACTATTCATTCTTGAGTGAAAGAAACATGTCTGTTAGTTCCTTATGTCCAAACTGACTACGGTAACTCCGAAAGGACAAAACATACATTAGTGCAACTTTTTCCGACCACTACATAGCCCTCTTTGCTTGCTTTTAACAGCTGAACATCACATATTATTGGGCTTATTAGTATTAGTACTTATTAGTGGGCTTAAGACTCCTGTCAATCACTCACAACTGAAAATAAACTGGTGTAGACATAAACATGGAGAAAAGTACCGGTCTTTCCTGTGGACATTTTCATTTTAAATGTCTTCAGATGGTGGGGTTGAGAAGGGCACAGTTGTTTGTAAGCACTGACATGTGGAATTATTTTTACCACCGGAATACTTCACTGAAATATCACCTAAAGGAAATACACGCTGTTGATGCCGGCAACCCCCCCCACAATATAACTATGCGATTAAGCAGAAATCCACACGATTAATTGCGATTAAAAATTTTAATCGCTGCCCAGCACTAATTTTAATATTTCTGCATGTTTTAACTGATGCTCTTTTAATCACTGAAGGTGGCCACCAAAGGTATCTACACATCTAGAATGTTTCATAATTCCTGAAGCTTTAACGCTATCATTGCATTAAAATAAGTCAGTTTTTAGCAGTATAACATGAAGTAGGTGATCGTTTTTATGTTCAGTTAATGATAGATTTTGCTGAAAGTATTTTTTTTTTCTGTTTCTTTTTTCTCTATTTTTATATAATAATCCTTGAATTTACTTTGAGCTTGTACAAGCATTGACGTGATCAGTAAATTAATTAATTAAAGGAAAATAACCTGATTTCCACTGAAAAAAATGCAAAACGCAGAGGATAATATTATGATAAATGGTGATAAATCCCTTATGAAGGGTCAAATGTAGAAGAAAATTCATTTGGAAGCCATCCTAAAAATAGTTCTAGGTCTTTAAGGTTTTATGCCATTGTCTCATAGTGCACCGTTGTTTGTTTGTTCAGTGAAAAACTGGCACCTCAGCAGTTTATTCTGATTTTGTACCTTGGTCCAATATCTCAGTAATGGGCTTGTGTATTTATGTCATATATGCCAAAAAAAGAAAAGAAAAGCTACAGAGGAACTCCTGGACAGCGTGGTCTTATTTTAATACAGGGGTGTCAATCTCATTGTAGTTCATGGGCCACATTCAGCTACATTTAATCTGAAGTGGGCCGAACTAGTAAAATAATAACATAATAATATATAAATAATGTCAACTCCAAACTTTTCTCTATGTTTTAGAGTGAAAAAAGTAAATTTACATTATGAAAAGGTTTACATCTACAAACTATCCTTTCAAAAGATGTGAATAACATGAACAAACTGAAAAAATAAGTGTAATTTTAACAATATTCTGCCTCAGTTTATCATTTACACATGTACATTAGAACTTGCAGATCACAGTGGATCTACAGACACAAAACATTTAATAACAGGCAGAATCTTGTTAAAATTACATTTACTTCTCTTAAGACATTTCAGGTTGTTCATATTTGTTCCGGTTATTCACTTTTTTTTTGCGAAATTATACTTTGTTTTAGTGTAAACACATGAAAATATTTACATTTACAAAGAGAAAAATTTGGAGTTGTCATTATTTATATGTTATTATGATCGTATTTTACTGAATCCTGCCCACTTGAGATTGAATCGGTCTGATTGTAGAACCTGAACTAAAAGGATTGTTCATATCTGCAGTGTAATTTCTGCATTTCACAAATTCATCCTAAGGGCCGGACTGGACCCTTTGGCCAGATTTGGCCCCTGGACCGCATGTTTGACACCGGTGTTTTAATACTTTTTCCCTCATATTGACACCAAAACAGCTATGTTTACCTTCCACCACCTCCTTGACTTGCCATTCGTTAGCCTCAAAGCATAACTGCCTAACTCATACACTATATGGACAAAAGTATTGGGACACGTTGAATTCAGGTGTTTCTTTTCTCTCAGCGGTCTGGGCCGCAAAACAATAATGACAAATGTTATAATATAGTTTTATATTATGATAAATATTTCATTCCATTGGTTAGTTTTGTTTACATTTTGATCTTTGCTTCCAAAATGCCTCAGACATGGTTTTATTTAGTTTCCCTCAACACTGATTTTGTTGTTTTGTTTTTATTCATGACTGATTTTAAATGTTCTGCCTCTAAATTTCTAAGATATGTTTCATGCTCTGAGTGTAAATAATAATTTTCTACCACAACTAACCATCTACTTTCTTCACATCTCACTTAAGAAGAAAAATCTCCCATTAAACTTTGAGGAAATACTGATGTTTATAAACTATATGGACAAAAATATTGGGACACATTGTGGTTACAGCTGAAAGATGTCCTGTTCATGCTGATTTGAGATATAAACATCAGTATTAATGATCAATATGATATTTATCACAATATAAAACTATATTATGACATTGGTCATTATTGTTTTGTATCCCAGATCCCTGTTAGAAAACAAACACCTGAATTTAACGTGTCCCAATACATTTGTCCGTATTGTGTATGACTATGCTATGAGGCTAACGATTTGATGAATACATATCATGTGTTTCTTGGAAAATTCTCAGGCAAATGCAAAGTTTATGGAGCTGCAATCTTGTCGGTTATATAAGAGTTGTGTTTACTCTCTCTGTCTCAGCTTAATAAAAAATTTAAATTTACTTCTCAAAGTTCCCCAGAATATCATGTAAACATTTTACCCAATTTTCAGTACGTGTTTCTTTTATTTTCCTCTTTCCTCTCTACTCTAGTGTGCGTCCTTTCTTGAGCACGAGCAGAAACACGAATATGCTTCACCATATGGTTGCTGCAAGATCTTGTGTGGAAACATACAGTATCATTAGTTCCTGCTTGTCAACTTTCAACAGGGAGCTGTCAGACATTTTGACAACCTTGTAGCGTGCAGAATTAAGTCACATGTACACGCGTGCACATGCACCACCCTCCGGTTAGACTCCAGGCTCCTGTCATGACGCTCCCAGAGGACGCCTGTCCCACTTCACTAGTCTTTCCACTCGTCTTCATCCACTACATCCACACATGTACAATATAAAAAACACACGACTGGTAATTTCATCACAACACAGACTCCAGCCTCCGTCACTCCTGTGTTCATAATTCTTCATATTCTGATCTCATTTCTTTTCCTCTTTCAATCTCCTGTAAGATGTTATTTGTCTTTGTCACATTATTTCTAATGCGATGGAGAAGTAGGACACTTCAAACGTTGATACTATCAGAGTGGTAAGAACAGGCAAACGAAAACGTTTAGAGCCATCAAAAGACGTAAGCAGAAAAACACTGTGTTCTTTATGTGTTTTGAGTGGATTTTAAATGGATATGGATTATCCACTTTAAAAAGGCATCCATGAATTATCCACTTAAAAGCACATTTAGATAAGATACTTTATTAAAAAGGTCTGATTGCCTACAATCACTTTACCCACTGAACGCTTTAGCTCTGATTTGCATGAATAACAACAGACATCTCCTCTGTTTGCTTACCACTTTTGCTATGAGCCCATATCAGATTTTCCATGTAAATTCATTGTTTGATGCAGCAGAGGAGGTTAAGACTGGGAGATTTGTGACATGTGTGAGGCATTTGTTGTATAATCATGTATTTCTTTCCATTCATTAATACAACATTCATAATTTTTGGTTTTGGCATTATATTTTACTGGGACCTGAGAATTTTTTTCAGTTCAATTCAGTTTTATTTTTAGAGCCCCATATCACAACAAAGTTGCCTCACAGAGCTTTACAGAATTAGTTAAATATAAAAATAAACAACAGCCAAATAAACAGTAGATAAAGCAAATGGATTAATGTTTCAAGCATCCCCCGCCCTTAGACCCTCTTTCTCGGCAAAGAAAAACTCCAAAAACCCACTGGGAAAAGAAAAACCTCGGGGAGATCCACTCCATGGTTTATTTTAGTTTATTTCAATTTATTTTGGTTCATTTTAGTTTATTTCGGTTTATTTCAGTTTATGTTAGTTTATTTCAGTTTATTTTGGTTTATTTTATTTGAGTTCATTTGAGTTTATTTTGGTTTATTTCACTTTATTTCAGTTTATTTATTTATTTATTTTTCTACAGGCTGTAGATAAAACCAGGATTGCCGTACATCCATTTGCGGATGTAGTTCCAGTTTGTAAAGAAGCAGTAGGGTGGGGTCACATGAGGAGGTCCATCTAGTCAGATGAGGGTGAGGAGGTCCATCCAGACATCCAGATGGTTCTTATGCACCATGCACTTCTTTAGAAAGACAGTAAATTCTTCTCAAATCACTGAATATTTGGTCTTCCTCTTCCTTACCCTCTTGTCTCTCCTACAGGCTGCCCTATGCAGGATACTTTGGTGGAGTTTCCGGCCTCAGTAAAAAACAGTTCCTTAAGATCAACGGCTTCCCCAATGAGTACTGGGGTTGGGGAGGAGAGGATGATGACATCTACAACCGGTGAGTGTAGAGTTGGATTGAATCACCAGTGAAAATATCACATCATCATCATATAATAATAATAATAATAATAATAATTTAAAAAAAAATAAATAAATAAATAAATAAATAATAATAATAATAATAATAATAATAATAATAATAATAATAATAATAATAATAATGGATTAGATTTATATAGCGCTTTTCTATGAATGCATACTCAAAGCGCACAGTGGATCCATTATTCATTTGCTCTCACATTCTCCCTCTGGTGGTGGTAAACTACATTTGTATCCACAGCTGCCCTGGGGCAGACTGACAGAAGCATGGCTGCCAGTCCATGCCTACAGCCCCTCTGACCACCACCAAACATTCACACACATTCATACATCAGTGTGAGTAGCAGCACTGGAGGCAAGGAGGGTGAAGTGTCTTGCCCAAGTACACAACAGCACATGACTGAGACAGAGTGGGATTTGAACCGCCAAACCTTCCTATCACATATCACCTGAAGGTTCATTTATGCTCAGTTATGTTCATGCTTTTCAAACGATGTAAATGTCACTGTCTTTATGCTCCCATGTGTCCATTGCATTGGCATGAGCGTTTGTTAATGAAGCCACCAGAGGGCACCGCTCTGAATTAATTTACTGGCCAAATACCAAGAAGAAGAGTAGTGAGAGGAGGGAGAAGAAGAAGAAAGTCAATAATAACAAACATAGCGATGACAGAGGAGGTATTACTGTGTTGCTATCGCCAGTGTTAGTTGTCACCATCCAAAGACATGCACTAATAGGTTAACTGGTTCATCTAAATTGCCAGTTGAGGTTTTGCACATACGTCACATGAACATGTGGTTTTCTGTTTACGACGCCATATTGGTAGGCAAGTTTTCCTTGGATCGTACAATTGCCCAATGTTGGTGTTATTTATCTTTCTCCTATGTAGATCTACAATAACGTAAAGCTTTAAGCAGTGTGATCATGGCAATCACATGTGTTGCGGTTGGTTGCAATAGATGAGTTTCATGTGACGTATGCATACATTAAGTCTTGGAGGAGGAAGTCACGCCGAGTTCGTAGCGTGTCAAACAATGGACCTGCTAAACTCCTGTGTGCCATTTATTACTTAGCTTTCACCAAGTATCAGTTAGGCAGAAAGACCACTCAGTTCCATTGGTGGCAGCGGTGGTTCTGTTCTGCCCACCGCTGTTTATAGTTATTACCGCGGTTAGCGTAGCTTCTCAGTATAGTTAGCCCACATGCCTGTTGCGCTTAGCGGCGTGGAAAAAAAGAATTGTCATCATGCGGTATGGTGATGAAGACCCCTTTAAACCTACCAGGAGGGCTTCCCCTGGACTATCACCCTATAGAGAGACAGATTGATTGTGGATCTACCTGCTCCCTTTGCCAGCAATGGCAGCCAGAGTTTCCTCAGCTGAAGTGGCAGTGGGAGCTACGGCGGGCGACACCGGTGAGTTCAGTGGGGAGCTGGTGACAATACTCCCCACCCGTCTGTGCAAGTCTGCTTTTCTACTATGGAACAGCCTTCCCAATGCGGTCAAGTCAAATTATGCGGCCGTGAAAGAGAAGATGGGAGGGGCTTTTGGACAGAGACAGTTCATGGACCGTTTTAGAGGTAACATATCGGCTCATTCACCAGTTCCGGGGCAGAGCCTGGAGGTGTACGGCTGATGTGAGCAAGCTGGTAGCTGGTATTTGTGATTTTGCCTCCGAGTTGCACGCGCATCACTGTTGGTAACAAACATGTAAACTCATCTATGGTGCCTTTATCACAAGCAGACATACTCGCAAATAACAAAACACGCAAACACGAGTCCAAAGAAAAACACAATATAAAGCAACAGTTCTGACTTTCTGGATCCAGATAGTGTGCCTACCAATATAGTGGTGTAAACAACAATCACATGACCAGTGACGTCAGCTGCAAGTCCTCAATAGGTGTGAATGTGAGAGTGATCGGTTGTTCATCTCTGCGATGAAGTGGCGACACCTCCAAGGTGAACCCCGCCTTCGTCCATAGGTAGCTGGGATTGACTCCAGTGACCCCTCGAGCCTCTCGAGGACAAAGCAGTTCAGAAAATGAATGAATGAATGAGCTGTAAATATGTCAGTAGTTTTTCATTAACTCATGCACTCACTTTTCCAAAAGTTGCAACATTTCTGGAAATGATTGTGTTCAAATTTCAGCGTTGCCCCAATGGTTTCCGATGGTACTGTACTGCACCATTTGGGTTTGGCTCCCAGAGCTCCCAGAGAATGGACAGAATGCTCCATCTGTATACATATGAGTATTTAACATTGAGTATTAAAAGGGCTTAATGGTCAAACCAGGGGCACCACTACCAATTGTGGGCCCCATGAAAGCTAAACGTTGTGGGCCCTTTCAGAAAATTCAGTATCTTGTCGATCTGTCGGAGCATCACTTGCGCTAGCATGAAAATGAAACTGAAACTTAGCATGCTTTCAACGTCTGATTCACGACTTCTATGCCTCTGTCTTGCACGAAATTTTCACAACTTCTAGCCTGTATCCACTGGACCCCCTCCTCTGCTCTGTGGGCCCCCCACAAATGCTGGGCCCCATGAATTTGTCACTTTTATGTCATTGTTGGGAATTCCTGTCAACGTAGGCAACTTACCTCTAGAACACCAACTAAACATCACACACAAAACATTGCAATAATGCACATTATAATGTTTGATACTACGCAGGTGGCAAAATGGGGTGACAACAAATCTGTCAACAGAAAGGGATACTGAAGTTCTTTGTGGAGCGGCTGATTTATTATAATTGCTAAAGGAAAGAGAAAAATTAGCAAATAAATTAACCTTTCAAAGCACTTCAGTCAGGTTTTAATGACTTGCCTAACTTCACTAATGACATTACTGTGGAAGTGTACTGGAATCAAATGTGCGAGAAGAATATTTGTTTGACAGAAAGACACACAGATTTAAGACCGCTTAAATGCTTTGAGCCGCTTAGAAGGCAATTTTAATTCATCATCGCCGCAGATGGTTGATAGGACTTAAAATGATTTAATTACCAGGTGAACTGATGCTCTGGCTATTAAACAAATGAATAATACAGCAGTGCATCCATCTGTACTTAATAAGAACTAAAGAATAATGAAGCCTAAATGCAATAAATATGGATTTAACTCAGAAATGATGGAGCTAACTTTGCATGGCGCCTTAATAGCGAATGACATTCTCTATATATCCCCCGCTGTTGCACCTGTTACCTCTGTCAGTCACATCGACAAACTGGAAATGTCAGCTTCATATTGCTGCACAAACAAACAAAAAAAAAAAACATTGAAGGTAGTGTAAAGATTTTTTTAACTGACATTTTCATTTGTCATGTGAAGTAAAAAAAAAAAAAGTATTTCATCTACATAAACATACCTTTTTATTCAGAAATCACAACAGTAATTGCAAACACAAATCCACACACAGCCACAGCAGGAGAGTTGTTCATAAAATGTAACCTCCAATCTGTTTTTTTTTTCCCATGTTTTTTCCTTCGTCTATCACCCTCACACTAGGAAGCTTATCTTTTTGCTTTCATTCTAACACTTGTGTAAGAAAAACTGCAAGTAGAGAATCTGAAAATTGGTGTTTTTGAGAATGGACAATGTCAGTCAGAGCAGTATGGAGGAGATTACAGTGGTTTGTCAGAGTCAGCCAAGATGCGATAAAACAGACCCATGTGTGCTTCATGGAGTGGTTGTGTGTGGGTGCAATTATATGCCCAAGGATGACAGATGAAGTTAAACCTCTAACCTTTTTTGGACGGTATCTGCACTAGACCATTATATGCTGTAGATTCCCCCCTAGATATTTTCTGCACTCCAACTCAACTATTTCAGTTTCCGTGAAATGTGAAGTGATGAGCAGGAATATCATTAAAATCCTAGAGTAAAAAAAATGAAATATGTTTTGACTGCAGCAATTCAGGTTTTGCCATGTTACTAATGCAAATCTATGCATGTACTCCAAAAACTATAGTTATCCCACCCCTTGACGAGGAGGCAAGGGGTATTGTTTTTAGTTTGGTTTGTTTGTGTCTTTTATAGTTAACACTCTAGCAGCAAAACTATTGGTTGAATTCATACCAAATTGGGTTTATAGATTGCCAGTGATGCAAAATAGATCTGCTTACATTTTGGGAACCGTAGGTCAAAGTTAAATTTTTTATGAATTTTTTAAATCTTTTTTTTTTTTTCCCATTTACTTGTCATGAGTGAAATTTCTAATGTCTGTAGCAGCAAAACTCCTAGTTGAATTCATACCAAACTGGGTTTATAGCTATACTTAATGCTGTTAGTAACGCCATTATTATTTTCTAGTAACGAGTAATCTAATTAATTACGGTTTGAAACGTTACAACGCTGTTACCGTTACCGGCAGTGAAATGTGCTGCGTTACTATGCACTGATATCTAACAGCAGTTATCCGTCCTGGCTCGCTCAGCCAGGCATGAGAGATGTGATGTTCGTTTTCAGTGAACGATAAGAACTGATTCGTTGTGAGACGTTTGTTTGAAGAATATACTTTATTTGCCATTTGCACAGATACATAGCAGTATGGGTACATTGGAATTCTTGTGCGTTTCCCTGAGTCAGAAAAGGAGTTAGGAAAAAAAAAAAAAGAAGGTAAAGATATGACAAAAAAGACAGATACAAAACATAAACACAGCTAAAACCTATAAAAAACCGCCATTGCACATACAAGCACAAATACACATTTGTAAAATAGACTATTATAAAAAATAGGACCAATGGCCCTGTAGCTTACTGGCCAAATTAAAAGCTTTGGGAAATGTATCCAGATGCCATTTATTATCACCCAGTTCTGTGTATTTATTATATTACAGAAATAGCCCATGTTTTGGTCATATTCCAATCAGATCTGTAAAAAATTCCAATTCCAACTTGATATCATTGATACTGATTTATTGGATCAATCCACTTCCTATCTCTTATAATGGGAAAATTTTTCGAAGTCGCACCAAATCCAGATCAGATCTGGATCGACATAATTTCAATACCTTGTGTTGACATCATCATACAGAAGTTGTATACCAAGTTTGAAGTCAATCAGAACTGGAGTTTCGGAGAAGAAGACGATTGAAATTTTTTCCCCATAGGAGCCCATGTTAAATTATCCGTAAGTTCCCAGATCCAGAAGAAGATCCTGATCAGCATGTGGACATTATGTTTTGGTCATCTCCCCATCAGGGCTGGACTGTAGAAATTTTAACGTGATATCATTTATATTTACTGAGTTATTGCATCCATCCATTTCCTATCGCTTATGATGGGAAAATTTTTCAAAGTCACACCAAATCCAGAATCAGATCTGGATCCAAATAATTTCACTAACTTTTGTTGACATCATCCTAAAGAAGCTGTATACCAAGTTTGAAGTCAATTGGAATTGTAGTTTCGGAGAAGAAGACGATTGAAATTTTTGTAACGGACAACAACGACAGACGACGACGACACCAGATGCCGCATGACGACAATAGCTTACGGCCTGTCAGCCTTAAGCTAAAGAAAAAATTAATAGTAATACTAATAATAATAATAAGAGTACTGAGAGGTAACAAGTTATTGCACATTTGAATTAGAATTAAAAGTACTTGGACGTAGTTAGCAGGTTATTACACATTCAATTTATATTCTTATATTCAAATTGCCCACACTGCCTTCATGCTTCACCTGTGTGCCACATGAGTCTGAGTAGTCCACGCTACCTTCATGTGAATGACTACTGACTTCCCTACTAATTTAGGGGAGGAGTTATCAGTGAGTTTGACTGACTGGACTGGAGACATTTACCGCTGTATCAGGGAGGAGCGACTGAAAAAAGTGGAAATGTAGGATTAACTAGAGGAGCATCTTCTTCCTATAAATGCAGATCCCCTTATGTGGTGGAAAAGGCGGGCCCTGGTGGACCCCAGCCTCACCAAAGTCATGGTATAGAAGTTCCGTTAAGTGGGAACATTGGTTCCATCTGACTGAGTATTTTCTCTAAGACAGGACTAATATTATCAGATAGAAGTCGCCTCAAGATGGCAAAAGTGAGATCACCTGTCTTCCTTAACTCAAATTTGCCAAAGGATAAGAATGAGAGGCAGTAAAATGCACAAAAGATGACACTGCTTTAATAGTTCAGGGATGTTTTTAATTTTGTTCACACTCCAATAAATATGAAGTTAAATGAAGTACCGTTTATGATGTTCTACTCTATGCAACTGGCCCGTAAAACACTCAAAAATCAGTTTTCTTTTACATATTTGAAGGTTTTTTGAAAAAGTAATGCAATAATTACTTTCCCTGGTAACTAATTAGATTCATGAAGGAGTAATTCCATTACTAATTCAATTGCTTTTTTGGAAAAGTAACTAGTAACTATTATTACTTTTTAAAAATAATTTGCCCAACGCTGGTCAGCAGTAGCATTTATAGCGCAATAGCATTTTCATAAAGAACAGAGGGCTTTGCATTAACTGTTGTAACAGGATTAATGTATCACTTTTATCTTTAAAACTTGAATTGTCTCTTCTTTTTTTCACACGCTCTTCTGAACCATAATTCCACTAGGATTTATTTCACTCCCTTTTTTATATTATTTTTATGTGTTTTTATGTCCATTTCTCTCCCTTTCTTTCTTGTTTTTGATTACAAAGTGAGGCAGTAAAAATCCCAAAGTTGGTCTTACAGTAAATAATAATAATAAAAAAAAGTCACTGTGAAAAACAAGCAGATAAAACTGACCGTAGAGGTTTTTGTGTCTCGCTCTACTCAGACTCCCAACCCCTCCTGATCCACCTCAGCTTTTCAAGGCTGACTCGTTTTAAGGCCGTCACGGAACGATCTGAAGGTAAATGCCCTTGAAAACACTCCTGGACAAGCTTTTGGAGAAAGGTTTTGTGCGGACACGGACATGTGTGGGTGTAACAAAAATACAGAAACAAGCAAAATAATCCCTCATGTGCCTCCGTGTGTAAAACCTACTCAAAAGCATGAAAAATGTGTCAAAATCCAGGTGTGCAGACTCACCGTGCGTGTTCTATTAGTTGTGTTTTTTTAATGCACGCATTCATTTAGTGAGATCTGAAGCTGACGGGGCTGTAACTTTCTCCAGCTGAGTGAACATGAGGAGCAGAACTAACAGGCTAGCTGCTTCTGTCCCTCAGGACTCTGTAAAACACCAGAGGAAAGGGATGAAGAGATGAAAGAGCAGAGGTATAGATCAGTGTGTGTGGCGGGCGTGAAATCTGCCCCTCCTGTTTTACCCCTGTCATTAAAACAGAGCAGAGTTCGCAGGTTTGATCCCTGCGAGTGGCGGAAGCGTCCGTCAGTCGAAGCGTCCTTGAACCTGACACTGAACCCCATCTGCTCACTCTTTTGAAAAACGGGACAACAAAATCACTAAATCGCACATCTACACTGTCCGCTCTCTCCTTCAGCACGAATCTCTTTTTTTTTTTTCCACTGTTCTCTTCTCCACTAATTCTCCATGTCCTTTTTTTTTTTTTTTCCCCGCTCTCACTTCCCCTCCGGCAGTTTCTTTTTTTATGCTGGTCTGGATGCCGTAGTCCATGTTGTGTCCACTGTCTGAAACAGGTCCTGCTAGCCCTTGGGGAAGTAGCCGTCCCTGCTGCTCAATGTGGACCAGACCCATCGCAGAGAGGACGTATGCCACTTATACAACCGCCAGCTCCACTTACCCCCCTACCCCTAAACTGGTTGATATTACTGAGAAACAGAAGGAAAGAGGAAAGCTTTTCTTTCTCTGCATTCTGTGAACATGCAGAAGTAGCCTTGGGCAAAGACTGTACCTATCCCAAGGGCTTTCATAGCAGGCTTGTCTTCACTACACCCATCTCTCCCATGCTCCCTTTCTTTTTTTTCTCTCTTGGCCTTTCCCCTTTCTCTCTGTAAAGCTCCCAGCAGCAGCTTTTAGCACAGCCGGAGCCAGCATCATGGACTTGTGCAGCCGCAGCAGAGCAACGGGAAGCACGTGTATGTGTTTCGCAGCCTTGACAGCGATGCGAGTCTGGATATTTTAGGCTTAACGTTTGGTTTGGAGAATGCCACGCATTTGAGGTTACGCTACGGTCTTCGCCCTCGGGTCGGGTCAGCAAACACTGCTGAATGATTTCAACCTTATCTTTAGACCTCTCTGATGTTGAATGAATGCCAACGCCCGCCCTGACTTGTCTTATTCTTCTTAACATTCTTGTCTCAACGTACTTTTTTCTTCATTTTATTGCATTTATCTGAGTTTTACAGATCACTTCGTCTTAAAGTAGGAGTGTCAAACATGCCAAAACTGGTCCGCTGAACATTTCAATCCGGATGAATCTGCAAAGTGCAAAAATTACACTGAGTCAGGGGTTTTAGTTCAGGGGTAGGGGCACCGCGACCAATTGTGGGCCCCATGAAAGGTAAAAGTTGTGGACACTTCATAAATTTCAGTATCTTGTCAATCTGTCAGAGTGTGGTCCATACATAAAGTCAGTTACGCTAGCGTGGAACAAAACTGAAACTTAACATGCTTTCAGAGTCCAACTCCCAACCAAGGTTATTATCGTTAATTAAAACTAACGAAATGACCAAAACGAGAATTGAAAAAGTTTTCATTTTTGTCTAAATGCTTAGTTTTAGTTTAGTTTTAGTGTTAATTTTAGTTTTGTCGTATCTTTTCTCTTCTTCTCCGTCGTATTCAAATAAATCCCAGACAGGACTCTGCTGCTTTCTCCCAACTTTAGTCTCCATGTTTCCAGGTAGAGTGGGGATAGGAAGACGACTGGAAACCACAAGTGAACACAAGTGATGGATCATTAAATATCATATGGTGGCGCTAGCTAAAATCGCTTGAGGGAAATAAATCGATTTTGTATCAATCCAACAGTGACAAAAACTAAAACTAAGGGAATTTTATCCATAATTTTTATGCGTTTTAGTTAGTTTTGTAAACACACAATACAGTTTCAGTTAGTTATCGTTTTTTTCTTTTAATTATAGTTTTTATTTATTTCAGTTAACGAAAATGTTTTTACAATTTTAGTTTTCGTCATTTCGTTACTTTTCATTAACGATAATAACCTTGGTTTGGACAGAATAACGTCTGTGTTAAATGTATTTCTTCTATTAACTTTAAAACATGAGATTCTTCAGAAACACAAAAGCCCCAGGAGCGAACACTGTTATCCCTTTTGTGTTACCTCTTCTTTTTTCCTGTAGCAGAGATGCCTCATTCCTCAGAAACACCACATATTTCAATTTTTCAATTTAAATTCATGTGGTTCAGAACCCATTTCTCCTGAGCATTGCGTTTTACTTGCTTTCTTCTCTCAGGCTTGTACCAATTTCACTTACAGTAAGCCATGCATGTCAAACAGCTATTTACACTTGTACAAAATTGTAATTTGGAAACGCCTTTTTTTTTTTTTTCTGACGTAACACACACTGACACACTCTTAGGACAAATAAAACCAACAATCCGCAGGGAAGATGACCGTGTCAGTCACACACACACACACAAAAAAAACCAAGTCAACGTGACACAACAAGGGGACGGCCTCGATATCTGTGCAGAATCGATGTCGGGTGAGGATGAGGTGAAGCGGCGGCGAGCAGAGGGAGCAGTATAAATGTTTAGTTCACATCAGACTGAGGCAGGTCAGATGACTATACATCATAATCGAGTGTCCTGTGAGATGGTCTGCAGGCTCCATTAGCTTAAAGAGGGGCTGTTATGGAAAACAATAATTGTCTTGTCCGGTGTGGATCTGGCTGGGAGACATGTTACTTAAGTGTTGATGAAGCATGAAGGCGGCACTTCTCACCACTTTACTATTGTTTTATGTGATGAACTGACCCCTCAGGGTGGTGTCACAACGGGTAAACATTCATTATCCTGCTTGATATGGTCTGTAAATATGTCAAGGGAAAGATTGAGTCTGTAATAGACTCAGCTGAAGTTTGTGGTGGATTATGAATAATGCAGCTGATTTTAAATGAACACAAACCGTGTCGTTTTAGAAGAAGTGGGTGCTGAGCTACGGAATTATAATGACTTTCGGTAAACGGATATCACTTCCTTCTCATTGACTCAAATTATATACGCTTTTTATTATGTAAACAAACTCAGAATATCATTGATTCTCTGTGTTCTGCAAATACATCTAGTCGCGGAGGACATTGTCGGAAGTACAGGTCAGAAACTCAGCAGGATTCTTATATTTAACTCCATCTATATCAGGGGGTCATTTTAACTACTCAACTTTAGCCACATTCAGCTCAATATAATCTAAAGTGGGCCGAAACAGTAATAATAACTGTGAAAAAGTCAACTTATAGTGTGAAAATAATTACAACTATAAACTTTCCTTAAAAATATGAAATAACATGAACAACCTGAAATGACTTAAGAAAAATAAGTGCAGTTTCAACACCATAGTTTATCATTAGTCGCTTTTCCACTGACCCTCAAATTGCGCAAATATAACTTGCGGATAAAAATTTACCTTATGTAAAAACGACAATTTCACCAGAAGTCTCATAATTCAATTAAAAGTTTTTGTGCTGGCAAGAGGTGGTTTTTCAGGTGTAGCGCAAATGGTACATCACGCAAAACTGCAATGGAAAGACCTTTTTTTGCAACTACAGTCAGGCGAATTAAAAAACTGGATGTTGATGGACGTTACAACAAGCGAAGAAGAAGAAGAAACATGTCGTAGTATGTGTGGACACACCAGGAAACCAATTTTTTTTTTTAAATTTAGTACGAAATAGGGAGGTAATCTGTAATAATAATGATTATATCTGTAAATCAACACAATATTTACGTTTGTTGCCATGTTTATGGAATGACTTCTCGTGTCATCTTGGCCCAATCAATACTTGATTGCCATTGTTTTTGATGAGTTTGATGGTCTAATATTTTTTTCTGCTACTGTAGTGTGATAGTATGTATATTAAACACATTTACTCCATGTGTTTATTATTATCAGCTTCTGAAAACCTGGCGATAATGCTCCTTTTTCCCTTCAGATTTCCTACTGAATGATAGATCTGTTTCAAGTCTTAAAACTGGACTCTTTCTTCTTTTTCTCTAAGCTCTTCCTGTCAAATATGACAATCATGAATTATGCACAAAACGTTCAGGCAAATTCATGAAATGGGAAGGACATCAAAAGTTAAGATGCTTTGGAAAAAAATAAATGAAATATTGAGTTGAAACTGTGGTCAGACAGAATGGTGACCCAGCTGGCCCTCCTCCTCAGTGTGACCAGAGCCCGTGAGGTTAAAGCACTGACTGCATCTTTAAAAGACACACAAACTGCATGAATATGTTCCTTTTAAAGAAGGACAGAAGGAGGAAAAACTGGGCTTATGTTAATATTCTCTTGCTGAACTTCTCTATTATCCAGATCAAAATGTAGTTTGCATTGGGATCCCGCGAGAAGCAAAAGAGTAGTTTCTGAAATACATAATGATTATATTTCTGTGTATGTTTTTTAAGTAAAGAAATGCAGTTTTTTATTGTGTGACGCTGTGTCAGTGGTTCCCAATCTTTTTTGGCTCATGCCCCATTTTAACATCACAAATTTGTGGTGACCCCAGATATTCAAAACAGAGACATTTTTTTTGCTAAAATTAATTTGTTTATGATCATGTAATTGTTTGCCATACTATGTTGCAAACAAATGTTAATTTTAGACAACAGTTAGACTATATAATGTAAATTTTTATTAGTAAGTTTTAAAATTTTTTATTTATTTATTTATTTTTATAAATTATTAGAAATTTCAGACGACCCCAGACATTCAAAACGGAGACATGTTATTTGCTAAAATTATTTTGTTTTTGATTGTGTAATAGTGTACTATAATATGTTGCAAATAAATGTTAATTTTAGGCAACATTTAGGCTATATAACAGGGTTTTTCAACCTTGGGGTCGGGACCCCACGTGGGGTCGCCTGGAATTCAAATGGGGTCGCCTGAAATTTCTAGTAATTGATAAAAAATTTAAACTTATTCATAAAATTTTACATTATATAGCCTAAATGTTGCCTAAAATTAATGTTTATGTGCAACATAGTATAGCAAACTATTACATGATCAAAAACAAATTAATTTTAGCAAATAAAATATCTCCATTTTGAATGTTTGGGGTCACCTGAAATTTCTAATAATTTACAAAAAAAAAAAATTAAAACTTTCTAATAAAAATTTACATTATATAGCCTAAATGCTGTCTAAAATTGACATTTATTTGCAACATAGTATAGCAAACTATTACATGATCAAAAACAAATTAATTTTAGCCAAAAAAAAGTCTCTGTTTTGAATGTCTAGGGTCGTCAGAAATTTGTGATGTTAAAAAGGGGTCACGAGCCAAAAAAGGTTGGGAAACATTGCTATGTTATGTAAATTTTATCAGTAAGTTTTAATTTTTCATCAATCACTAGAAATATCAGGCGACCCCATTTGAATTCCAGGCGACCCCACGTGGGGTCCCGACCCCAAGGTTGAAGATCACTGCTCTATGTAGTAAACATTAATAGGCTGTGAGGGCTGTTTTTTTTTTTTACTTCACTTGAGTTGACAGTGTAAGTTTACAATTACACTGTGTCTCCCAGCTCTTGACATGCAACCACTACCTCCTCCTCCTCTTTCCTTCGCATCTCATTTCAGCAGGCAATGGGAACTGAGGCAGGACATCCAACTTAGCTCCCAATTCTCCTCCACTTCATTGCTCTAATGCAATTAACTCCACTGGTGGGAATAGGAGAGGAGAGCTGGAGAAACTCCTGATTAATCCAATCAAAGGTCCATGCTCTGTTGGTTTATATGTATGTGCTCATGCATGTGTGTTATGTGTGCCAGTGTGAACTTCACTATCCACACTCTGTTCTGCTTTGCCTCGGGCAGCAAACGAAATGAAACTTTTACATGGCAGATCATATTAGTGGCCAGATATTTTTAAGGAGACAGGAACTCTGGACAGTTCACCCTAAAATTCCAAAAATTAGGAGCCGTGCAAATGAACATTGTGCCTCTTGTGCTGAAGTAGACTCAACAGTTTAATGGATTCACTCCAGGGGTCCAAGTGTAGCTGCATTTATATGGGGCTTTTTATCCCCCTAATAAGCAGCGTAACAGCTCAATCTGGATAAAATTGCCTTATTTTACCACCTCGTTTAAAAACAGTGCAGGGCCAAACGTTAAAATATGTTATGTGAAATCTAACTTCTAATATATATACTTACAGTCTGTGCAGGTTACTATATGCTCACCCAGTTGCATCTTTCAGGGTTATGCAGTGTGTGTCTTGCTGTGTCTCATTAAATAGATGTGGTAGCAATGTATTCTGTTAGACCAGTACAGTGGTGCAACAGTACTCATATATACAGCAGATCTGTCTTTTCAAGGGTCTGTCAATGATAAATTTGATGTATTTCCAGCTAAGATTTTTTTATTACTACACTGCCTCTAGATTTTCTTCTAATAGTTTTGCAAAATTAGTTTTTATCAGATATGTCAGTATTAATATTTGCAGTGTTAAGATGTATTTTTTAATTCAATAAGAAAAAAAAATCCCTACTTTTGGCTCCGATGCAGCCTCCTCTTACTATCTGATTAATTACATCTCACAACTAATAGGCTATCTGCACTGAAATGAGAAAGAACATATATTTATTTAATCATACTTGTACTTCTAATCTCCCCGGTTGAGTTCGATGCCAGATTTTGTTGACGCCTCATAATATGTAATGATTTTAGTTTAGTTTTTCAAGTCTCCCTGATTACTAATCATGTGTTTTTTTCACTAGTTATATATGCTTTTTGTCATTCAGCTGATTTACTCATGTTTTTTGGTTGTTGTTTTTTTTCTTTGTTTGTTTTTCTTTATGTTAGACTGAAGACCACAAACCAACAAGAAAATGCAGGAATTATGTGCACAGCCTTAAAAGACACACAGAAAACTGAAGTAAATGGGTGTCAAGAAACAGCACAAGCAGAAACAGAAACATCTGACGTGTTCAATGAAACCTCGTGTAAAACATCAGAAAATTTATAATAAATCACATATTGTCTGAACAAAAGGGTTAAAGACGTGAGTGCAAAGGGAGGTCACACTAAATATTACCACTTTAGTTTTTAGAAGCTGTTTTTGACACTTATTTTTACTGTTGTACATACTTCACACATATCCAGACTGGATCTTAATACAGAGAAATGCATGTGTGGTCATTAGAACTTTACTAAACCAACAAACCTAATGTTGGCCTTTTGGACTGTTACACAGTTTAAAACATTTTAGGTTTTTAGGCATTTATTTTGTGTATGACAAACATACAGATATTTTCTTCTAACACCCATTGTCACTATTATTTCAGACTGATTTGTCCTGACGTCTATGTAAAGCGATTAGTGTTCTTTAAGATACTTTAACTGTAAAACCTGCCAACCAGAACACAGGGGGTGATTAAACTAACTCGTGTCATGACTTGAGACGTTTCTTAGTGAAATGAATGAGGATGCTGAAGCCAATCCCAGCCACCACTGGGCAGATGGGGTGCACTCTGGAAATCACGATGACATTCACACATATGGATACTTTTTTTTTAGGGTGCTTAAAAGTCTTAAAAAGTATGGAATTCTGAAACGTTTTCTAGACCTTGAAAAGTCTGGAATTTTGTGTTAAAGTCTTAATAAAGTATGGAGAAAAGGTTCTCTCGTAGTTGAATTTTAGAGGCAAGGCAAATGTATTTGTATAGCACAATTCATATGTAGCACATTTCACAGTGCTTTGCAAAAAACACACAATTAAAACATAATCAATAAAACAAATAATAATCAATTAAAATAAAGTAAAAGAGAAGAGTGCAGATAGGACCCTTTCAGTTGTTCTATGCACAGTTGAACAGCTGTTTTCAGCCTGGACTGAAACACTGTCACAGTACAGGTCTGTCTCACATCATCAGGAAGACTGTTCTACAGTTTAGCTGCATGGAACTGAAACACAGCTTCACCGGGTTTAGTCCTGACTCTGGGCTCCAGCAAAAGACCAGTCCCTGAGGTTCTCAGGGTCCCAGATGGTTCATATGAGACCAACATGTCCCAGATGTACTTTGGTGCTAGACCATGGACAGACCTATAGACCAGCTGAGCTGTTTTAAAGTCTATTCTCTGAGCCACAGGAGGCCAGTGCACAGATCTGAGCACAAGACTAATATGGTGGTACTTCCTGGTTCTGGTCAGGACCTGAGTAGCAGTGTTCTGGATGTTCTGCAGCTGCCTTACAGCTGGTTTAGAGTCCAGTGAGAAGGCCGTTACAGTAGTCTAACCTGCTAGAGATAAATGCATGGATGAGTCTGTCCAAGTCTGGTTTAGACAGTAAACCTTTGACTCTTCAGTGTTTTTGAGATGGTTAAAGGCTGATGAGGTAATTGATTTAATGTGGCTGTTAAAGTTTAGGTCTGAACCCATTATTACCCCTGGATTTCTAACCTGATTTTTGGCTTTTAAAGTAAGAGTTATGCTCAAAGGCACATAATCTTGTAAGATAAGAAATACATGAGAAAAGAATATAAAAAACTGGATATGATTTCACTAACCGATCAGTACTGAAATGATTCTAGTGAATCTTGTTTGTGTGATATTCATGCACTTTTGTGATTTTCATTCGTTCATACATTTATTAACATGAACTTTTCTACTACACTTAACAGGTACAATCTCCACCAAAAAAGTAGGCCCACAAAAATAAAAGTACATAGGGTCAAGGTCTTGCGGGAAAAAATAGCAGTTTTGAAAAAGTCTGGAATTTTTATTTAGATATAGAGCAAACACCCTGTTTATCGTAGTCAATTCATCTGATACGGAAGGATATATCGATATAATAAGACTAGGGATGTAACGATATGAAAATTTCATATCACGGTTATTGTGACCAAAATCATCACGGTTATCATTATTATCACAGTATTGTTGAAATTGTGCTCAAAATGTTTAAAAAGTACTAATACACACACTGAAATTATTTAATCAAGTTGTATTTAAAAAAATAAAAAATAAAAAAATAAAATAATTGGCACAATGTACCTTCTGTTGCAGAAACATTCAAATATTAACCCTTAGTGGTCTGAGCCTATTTTGTTTGTTTTTCAGTACTTTTGATTTTGCCTTTATATACTATATAAACAAATGTTTACTATACCCATGTTTGGTATCTTTTTTTTTTCAGCACAACTTAATTTATATCAACTGCCTATTATTTTTTCACTTTAACCTACTATATCAACACAAAAGGACAAAAAACACACAAAAATATATAAAATCCGATTTGAAAAATGTTTATACTTTATTGCATAAATAACACAAAGATGCTTAACGAACCATTTCAAAGACTTTAAAAGTGAATATTGGTTTCAAATATTAGGTATATGCAATTAAAATTGTAATAAATTAAAACTATACTCAAATATTTGACATAAAAGCAGATCTTTACATAGGCGTTTTCTCTGGAAAAGTGCGGTAATCAAACATGGTTATCATGATAATTAGAATTTAAATGGTAATACTAACCGTCTGCAATTTTACTGCGGTTTATCGTTATACTGGTAATCGTTACATCCCTAAATAAGACTAATAATGTTAATATAATTGTGCTAGTGTTAATAGTTGCTCTAATATAAGCTTGAAAACCTGAGCCAGACTCAGCCTCGACAGCCATCTACCTCGACCCTCATCTTTTTTATCATACTGTTCCCAATCGTACTGTATGTGCGTCATGTTCCCAAAAAGTGCTTAAAGGTCCCCTACAGTGGAGAATTTTACAGCTGCCACCCACCTGCTGTGTTTCAGTGGAGGTGGTTGTCAAACGTGTCGGCTCTGGATTATATACATCACACAGGGGAAGGACACGCTCCAGCTTTCTATCCAGTGTGGAGCGCAGCAGCTCCAGTGCATCCTCGGTGTCCTGTCCGTTACATAATATTCACACTACACTGTCACACGATGCTACTGCCTACTGCCTGTCACAGCGCTGAAAAATAATGACGATACTCATGTGTTGCTGTGGTGTGAAAGCATGTGTGTGTGCATGTTTCTGCTTCAGCGGAAGTTTTATTTTAGTCCAGGACACAACTTTTTACTGTCTAGAGAAATAAAGATGGACATGTTGATTAGCTGTTACACAACTCATTACAGCACAAACACATAGAAACAACCCATGGGCAGTGTGAAGATGGTGGTTTTTTTTAGGCATTTTGCATTTTTTGTGCTTTTTCACGTTGCGTCCCTCTGAAATTGCAACACCAGACAAAACTATGAGCTTCATTTATCAAATAATGTGCTTTGAAAGTAGTTGTTGTTGTTTTTTTGCTATGTTTGTAGGTGTTTCTTTTGTGAAAAATAAATTTGGGCCAACATTTTATCATCATACAAAATGTCATATTGATGGATGAGCAGATGGAGAGCCAGTCCACCCTCAGAGAGTGTTTCATAAGACGATGAAAGAGTGTGAAGACAAAACAACGCAGCAACAACGTGGAGCTTTTCAAATTTTGCAGTGATAACACACACACAGTATACATAAGCATATAGACCCAGTTTGAGGTCATTTCTGAGCCTATCACCCCGCCCCCCCAAAGGGGAGGCAAGGGGTATTGTTTTTGGTTCGGTTTATTACCTCCGCCAGGAGGTATTGTGATCGCTGCTTTGTGTGTTTGTGTGCGTGCATGTTTGTTTGTTAGCAAGATAACTCAAAAAGTTATGGATGGATTTTCATGAAAATTTCAGGAAATGTTGACACTGGGACAAGGAAGAAATGATTAAATTTTGGTGGTGATTGGGGGTGGGGGGGCCATGGGGGCCCACTGATCTGCCTTGGCGGAGGTCTGCGCTCTCCGAGTGCTTTTCTTATTTGTTTGTTTGTTTATTTGTTAACACTAGCAGCAAAACTATTGGTTGAATTCATACCAAATTGGATTTATACTGTACATTGCCAGTGACCCAGAATAGATCTCATTATATTTTGGGAACAGTAGGTCAAAATTTTTTTATGAATTAAAAAAAAAAAAAAAAAAAAATTCCTGTTCACTTATAATGGGCCAAATTTCAAATGTCTGTAGCAGCAAAACTATTGGTTGAATTCATACCAAATTAGGTTTATAGATTGTCAGTGACCCAGAACAGATGTGATTACATTTTGGGAAAGGTAGGTCAAAGTTCACATTTTTTATGATTTTGTTTTTTTTTTTGTGTGTGGTTTTTTTTTTTTACATTTTTCTCTTCTCTCATTTACTTATAATGGGTGGAATTTCACATGTCTAAAAATACATCAATTTTGTTTCAATTTGCTTAAAACTCACCACATATATCAAGGCAGTTGATATGCTGACATCAGCACATGCATAAACATGATGACATCAGATGGATCGATGCCAAAATAAGCAACAATACGTGTGAGGGGTGGGGTTTGTTGTGCCTGGCACCACTTGTTTTAGTGTTTTTTGCCTGACAACACTTAAGGATGGTAGGTGATAGTAGGCCACATTTAAAGTTTTATTTATGGTAAGAAGACTGTTCTTGACATGTGTTATTTATTCCAGTAGAAATGTAGGTATAACACTTAAGAAAACTTTCAGACTTACTTGCTTAGTCTTTATACCACAGTCGCCTACAGTGCTGCAGTCACATTGTCTTTTACAGTATATAGATGATTAATGTTTCAGTAAAGCTGGTGGATAAATGTTGAATTTATTGGTTTAAACTGGAATAATATGAAGAGTACTGCAGAGAAAAGAACCGTGAAACTAGAACTAAATATTAGTTTTCATGCTTTCAAGCCTTTGTGAACCTGACAAACACCATAAATGTTGTTGGCTGCAGCTGCATCAGTGTATTGACAGTCATTACACTAAACATTTATTTATTTAGTTATATTTTAAAGTGAAACTAAACACTCTGTAATCTGAGTTGTATCATGCATTTGAAATAAAAATGGAATAGCAAAAACTATTGACTGAATTCATACCAAAGTGGGTTTATAGATTGCCAGTGTCCCAGAATAGATGTGATTGCATTTTAAGAAAGGTAGGTCAAAGTTCCAATTTTTTATGATTTTTTAAAAATCTTCCCGTTTACTTATAATGGGCAAAATACATGCGAGGGGCGGAGTTTGTTGTGTCTGGCACTGGTTGTTACCTCTTTTCATGAAATGACAGTCATTTTACCTCCGCCAAGGAGGTTATGTTTTTGTCGGCGCTGGTTTGTCTGTGTGCAAGATAACTCAAAAAGTTATGGATGGATTTGGATGAAAATTTCAGGAAATGTTGATACTGGCTGTCACGGGGTTCTTTCCCACACTGCTCAAAAAATAACACCACAGGCGTAGTTGAAGGTGCAAAAAGATGATGGTGATTTATTTGCCGACGGCCTCCCAAAGTGCAGTGCAATATATATACAAATGAAGTCAAAAATGGAAAAAAAAACAAAACAAAACAAAAAAACCACTATTTACAAAGCACGAGAAAAAACACATCCAAACAGAGTTCTTCAATAACTCAAAAAAATCAGAGGTTAAATGATCCACAGCACCGTTGCCAGGTCTGCAACTCAGGCAAGACTAAACTCTAGGGCTTCAGCAGCCTTCTTTTAAACCCTAAGCCCCTCCCACTGGGCCGATCAATTAAAGACTTTTTAACAAAACATATTTTTAACAGTGTTTTTAAACATAATTATTCACAACCGGGATAACCATTTTACACTTAATAATTCAATACATTTTTTAATCAATTACCAAACCAGAATACCTCCTTTCTTGAGATAAAAATACAGAAAAACCAAGAACGATGCATTACAACATCACGTGATGCAAAAATCGCGCGAGATTTCCTGTATAATACTGACCCGGAAATGACCCCTCGTTTTTTCCACTCAAATGGCGCGGCGGGTCAGGACAGAACACTAGCTCAACACAGACACAGACACAGGTAAGTGACTGATACTGTTGTAAATGTGTGTGCCATTACCTGTAAAAGCTCCCGAGTGTGCACCCTCGGTTGCGCTATTGTTCGGACAGGGAAGAGAGTGTGGGTGGAGAAACTAATGAGTGATAGCAAACACGGACGGGGAGAGACTGTCTGACGTGTGTGTGTGTGTGTGTGTGTGCGCGCGTGCCTGTATGTGTGTGCGGTGCCGGGTCGCGTGTGCTCCGCTCGTTTTTTTTTTTAGTTTTTTTTTTCATACTTTTTTTACATAATACCGCATACACATAGACCAGAACATGGCATGGAGAAAAAAAACACATAATGCTCGAGGTGAGGCAGAAAGAAATTAAATACAATTACATAAATGGGTAAGTAAATTACATAAAATAAAAGTAAAGGAATAAACAAGAAGAGAAAAAAATGATAAAATAAAAATAAATAAATAAATTACAACTTAAATTCGTCACATAAGGCTTTAGTCTTCACAGCTTTAGGGTTAGTGCAAAAGTTAAGTGTATCTAGGTAGGATTTCAAATAAGGTTTAAACAGTGGCAGCACCAAGGGTATGGGGGGGCAAATGCCCCCCCGGTCACAACCTTTGTCCCCCTAGTTGCCCCCCAACCCAGATTTGGGCGAATCTTTGGGAAAATTTGGCAACGAAGAAATATGATAAATCCGTCAATGAAAGCATATATAACACATTTTGATCCACTTCTAATCCAACCAGGCAGACATGCAGAGGTTGTTTCTTATGAATAATATAGTTCTAGGTTCATAATGATATGTGTGCCTCCAGTTCTGGAATGGATTAATACCTCCGCTTGTATTGCATTAATCTTTCTTCTACATAAGAAATGTAAAGCAAAGAATTAGCACGAGTAGCATAAGGACTAGTTTTTTTATGTTTTGAACCCACTTATTAATTACAAATAGTTTTGTTAACTGTTCAGGTCTGTTTTAACACTCAACTTAAATTTCTGCTTGACGATTATACCGGTCAGTATGAAAGTGTACCTAAGCCTACAGATGTTGTCAGTGATTATATACATGTGCATGTAGTGGAAGCCATTGTATACATATGTTTTGTTTGATTAGTTTGTTAGGCTATTAGTTTTATTTTGTTTTCAACATAACCTTGCATACATTTGCATTGCTGTTTGTTTGCTGCATGTTTTTCTGATGTGTTTAGAGAAATATGTGAAAGTAGATTGTACCTAGTAAATAATCATAACAGAAAGTCTGAGTTGTTCATGCTGTAGTTTTTAACAGATACCTTGAATACATTATTACCCGATTTTACCTAAAGTTGCCATATATATATATAT